>NC_141101.1:21383137-21983137 GCF_041138505.1 Cibotium barometz | reverse complement strand
GTGAGGGTCATGGCTGGCATGTTCCAACTACTCTAGTTGCTGCTCAAAGAAGGCCGGGCAAGAAGGAATTATCAATGTGGCTACCCAAAGATGCGTACAAACTTGTACCATCTAGTCCAGCCGCTAAGCCTCCTAAAAAGCACATCTTTTCCAAGCCTAAACCTTGGATTGTTACTCGTTGGGTTCCAAAACATGTTCTTAAAGCACAAGGCTATTATGAGGGTGCAACAGCAATTTGGCTTCCAAAATGCCATGCTTTGACAGGGGTAAAAGAGTGTTTCAAAAAGATTCCAAAAGCCACCCTTGATTTTCCATATCAGTGGGTGCAAAAGAAATCAACACAAACTCTTCAAGATAGGATAGGTGGCTGTGATAGCACCTACAAATCTACTTGTGTTGATCTTCCTAAAAAATGTATTGAAACACCAGTTGTCCCAAATTCTCCATATTACACAATTCCATCATCAACTGGTGTACCTTAGACATGTCCAACTTCACATGAGTCTCATTTGAGCATAGATTCTAGCATTTCAATGCCTAAATCCTCTTATCTTGCTCAAATTCCAAGACAATTGATAAAATTCCCACCCAAGAAGGACATACCTAAAACCAAAGATAAGGCATTAACACTACAATTGAAGCTCTTTGGTAGATCAATGTTTGAATAGTGTGGTTCCTTATGCCTTTAGAGGATTATATTCTTTTTGAGATGATCTCCACCACCAGCGCAAGGGTAAGCTTAGTGACTCTATAATAAGATCGACAAGCCAGGGCACTTTTCTCCCATTGGGTTTTTCCCCTCGGCTATATTCGATGTTTGGCACCAATAACATATTTTCTTTTCTTTTCTTTTCTTGTTTGTTAATAAAAATTTTGCAGAGATCTTCGCTAAAACAAGAGCATCAAACACACCCCAATAGTCCACCTATCGTGCACACAAATTAGGAAGGGGGGAGACATGCTACGCCTACAAAGATCAAGGAGGAGCAATCTGCACAAAATCAGCAATTCATCAATGCAAACGAACAACATCAACAGGGAACTACAATAGGTGTATTCAAATCTTAATCTTTATTTCTTTATGTGCTCTTATCTTTCAAATATATGGTTTGCATGTTCACACAATGTTGGCTGCTTTAAGTTTTTGATTAGTTCTTAAAATATGGTGAGTGAATTCTAGACTCTTAGAAGACTTAGTAAAAGATATTTCTATCTAAAGACAGTGTAGGATATATACCAAGGGAGTATGCCAAGTTCTTATGCTTTCAAGGTATATTAGTTATCCCTAGTGGTAGCTACTCTTAGGTATGAGCTAGGTGCTAGGATTAATAAGAACATTTTACGAAATTATACCCTAAAAAAATATATACAAAGTAAATTGAGAAATGATGTGTCTACAGCCATGAGAAATGCTTGGTAGGACCTGGGGGTGTCTTAGCACCTTGGGGCCGATGCCTTGGTTTCCATGGGGTGAACACTGGTGTCTAAAAGCTTCAGAAAAAAACCTTTGAGGAATCTATCGCCTTGATAGATGTTGGTAAGACTCTAGGGTACACTATGGGCCCTCGAGACTGATGCCCTCATCTTCATAGGGTACTCCTTAGGTCATAAAAGAAAGAAAAAGGGTCTGTCTCCCTTGAGATACTTAGCGGTCTTTAGATTCTCTTGGCGGAGGTCTCTGGGCCATTGCTTGGGTCTCTTTGGGATGGAACCTTAATCTTTATCACCTTCTACACACACATCAAAGAAAAAAGAAAAAAAAACGAGTTCCAATCACCTTTGGTCATATTTAGGAGTAGGTTTGCCACTTAGGAATAACTTAAATACTTGTAGGACATTGAGACTGCGGTCATAACCGGCGGTGTACAAAGCACACTTGTCTTTGCATAGCACTATCTACCACTTAAGTCTCACTTTGACTAGACTTTACTCACCTATTTTAGTACTCATTAAAACTTTAATCATCCTTGCACTTGTATGCTCATGTGTGAAATTATCATTGCTGGATTTTCTTTTCTTTTCTTTTTTTCAATAAAAGACTTTACTTGTATCCATTGTTTTTTTGTTGCAGCTCTTGCTACTACCGCGCTCGAGGACGTGCGCAAAATAGGAAGGGGGGAGTGTTGCATGACAAATGAAGATCAATACAAGGATGCAACAAAAAAGACACTTAGGGCTCTTGTAAAGAGTTCCACTTTGTAGATTGTTGAACTACAGATAGAATACCTAATAGTTGCTTAGTCGGATATATGTATCTTTGCGCAGAAGAAGATGCTTGTAGAGGACTATGCTCAGAAATTCAGAATTCTGGTTGAAAGGTTACAGGGAAATGAGAGACCCACCAATGAGATGCTGGCAGGTTATTTTCTGAAAGGATTGAGAAGTGGGCTGAAAAATGCAGTGGCTAGCATTGATATTGCAGGTGGAATTAATGATTTGGTAATTGCAGCAGCTAGAGTAGAGAAAAGACTCGGAAGCGGCAAGGGCAAACACACCAGAAAGAATGATTCGGATTCAGATGACCAGCCAGGGTCAGCATCAGATTCTGAGGAGGAGGATTCAGAAGCAGGATCCGACAGTGAGGAAGAAGAGGTGAAGACAAAGAAAAAGCACAAGACCAAAGCAAAGCAATCCAAAGAGGAGGATTTGGTAAGTAAATTGAGAAAGATAGGTTATTCTGTTGCAGCACCAAAAGAAAAGACGTTCTATGAAATTTGTGACAAGGATGGGCATAAGACAGCTTTATGTTGGTATAATCCCAAGAACAGGGGTCAGACTACACCTTATGCAGGAAGAGGCAGGGGTGAGGTTGCAGCAAACCAGGCCGCTCCAACTAGGGGCAGAGGAGGATTTCAGAGAGCAAGATCTGATAGACCACCATGGAGGGAACAGGAAAACAATGAAGGAAGACAGGCAAGAGTCATGCCTTGTGTTTATTGTTCAGCACCAGATCATTGGATAGGGCCAAATTGTGCCTTATGGGTGAAACATAGAGAAGAAAGAGGTGTCCCAGTGATTAGGTTCAATCAGAATAACCAGCAGGGGCAGCAGCAACAACAGAATCAACCAGCAGCTCAAGCAAATGTAATCATGATTCAATTAGCAGATGAACAGGTACAGGTAAAGCAAGGTCCAAACATACAGGAGCAGCAAAGCAAAGAGCATACTGAGGATATTGAGGATATTGAGGTATTGGCTGTTACCAGGTCTAAACAGAAAGGACCAATTGATTGGAAGGAACAAAAAGGCATCAGGGACCAGGTACAAAGAAGAATTTTGAAGAATCAGGACAAGCAAGAAGAATCGGAGTTGGAGGATGAAGAAGAGTTAGTTCTGCATCAGTCAGAAAGCAATGTGAAGATGAAGGATGAAAGGGACAAAGATTGGTTTGAGGTACTCATAAATTCTCCCTTGCAATTGTCATTAGATCAGTTGTTAGCTTTGGTTCCAGCATTTAAGGAAAGATTTCTTAAAAGACTTCAGGATCAGCAGTCAGGAGATAATCCGACTTTGGTTCCAGCAGTTAATAGCATTGATCCAGCAGATGTTGACTTTGTGGTTCCTGTCATTAAGGTTGAGTACCAGGGCAGGGTGTTTGATGAAGTTCTTTTGGATGGAGGATCAGGGGTTAACATTCTCCCTGAAATTGTATACAAAGAAATGGGTGCAGCAAGTTTAGCCCCAGCACCATTTTAGGTGAAAATGGCAGATCAAACCAGGGTGCAACCATTGGGAATTCTGAAGCAGCAGGAAATTGAAGTTGCAGGTATGGGATTCTTGGTAAATTCTGTGGTAATCAGAATGTCAGAATCACTATCACCTTATGAAATGTTACTGGGTAGGCCTTGGTTTAGAATGGCTAAAGTTAAACAGGATTGGGGATTGAATGTGGTGGTTCTGACCAAGGGGAAAAAGAAGATTACTGTAACCATGCAGGGTAAGAGAAATATGTCTCTTAAAGAAAAGCCATTGTTTGCACAGACAATTAATCTTGCTGAAGAAATAGAAGATGATGAGGAGGAACAGTTTTTAATGGCTAATCCAACAGTGGTGCCAATATTTGATGTTGATGTAGAAAGAATATTGCAGCTTGTGGAATATCAGAATCAGGAAGAGTCTGAGTTCTTGCCAGGTCAAGAGATTGAAGGGACAGTGTTCAGACAGTTGCTGGAACAGAAAACAGAGATTGCTACCAAGGAACAGATGGAACAAGAGCAAAAGGAGGCAGGAGAGATGGCTGTAAGGATTTATGACAAGAAGTATGGCACGTCCAGTCGGGTTAAAGAAGATGATCTTAAGGAACTGAATTTGGGTACAGATGCAGAACCAAGGATGGTGAAAGTAAGTGTGCAGGTGGAAGGACAATTTTTGGAGGATCTTTTGCAGTTGTTACAGGACTATATAGATGTCTTTGCTTGGGAGTATTCTCAGGTGAAGGGTATAGATCCTGCATTACATCAGCATCGGATTAATTTAAGAACAGATGCAGTTCCAGTGGTGCAGCAAAGGTATAGGATGAATCCGAATTTTGCCTTGCAGGTGAAGGAAGAAATAGATAAGTTGTTGGCAGTAGGGTTCATTAAACCTGTGAGCCAGGTGACATGGTTATCTCCAATAATTGTGGTGCCTAAGAAAAATGGGAAGCTGAGAGTATGTGTTGATTACAGGAAACTCAATGCAGCAACCATTACAGATCCTTTTCCAATGCCATTTTGTGATGCAGTGTTAGATGCTGTAGCAGGTCATGAAATGTATAGCTTTCTGGATGGCTTTTCAGGTTACAATCAAATTAGTGTTGCTGAGGAGGATCAGCATAAAACTGCTTTCATCACTGAGTTTGGTGCATATGATTTTACTGTCATGAGTTTTGGTTTGAAAAATGGACCACCATCATTCAATTATGTGGCACATAAGGTTTTTGAGCCACACTTACAAGACTTCATGAGAGTATTTGTTGATGATTTCTCTGTTTTTGGTAAGAAGGACTTACATCTGATGCATCTGAAGTTGTGTTTGGAGAGGTGTAGGCAGTTTAGACTGGCCTTGAACCCTTACAAGAGTGTGATTGCTGTGAAGAGTGGGATTTTGTTGGGCCATGTGATCTCACAGGAAGGCATGGCAATTGATGTGAAGAAGGTTGAGGCTATTCAAACAGCAAAGTCTCCTACCAGTGTGAAGGAAGTAATGAGGTTTGTGGGTCAGATCAAATGGCATGCCAGGTACCTCAGATATTTAGCCAATATTTGTGCACCATTGACACATTTAACTAAGAAGGATGTGGCTTTTGTGTGGGCTGAGCCTCAAGAGAAGGCATTTCAATTGTTGAAGAAGATGGTAGCTGTTGCACCAGTTTTGCAGCCACCAGATTGGACTCTACCTTTCCATATTTTTGTTGATGCCTCAGATGTAGCATTAGGGGCAATTCTGATGCAGGAGAGGGTGAAAGGATGGTACAGGCCAGTATTTTATGCCAGTCGGGTATTATCATCTGCAGAAAGGAATTATGCTGTGACTGAAAGAGAAGCTTTGGGTATGGTATATTCCTTGAATAAGTTCAGGCATTATTTGTTGGGGAACAGGGTAATATTTCATGTGGATCACCAAGCCCTGCTGTATCTGATTAAGAAGCCATTGTTGACAGGAAGATTAGCCAGGTGGATGCTTTTGTTACAGGAATTTGACTTTGTGATTGTCCATACTCCAGGAAAAGAGCATGCTATTGCTGATTACTTTAGCAGGTTGGAAACTGGAGAAGCACCAAGTGGGGTGGATGATGATCTACCAGATGCCCCATTGTTTGAAGTTCAGGCTGCTGAGTCGGATTCCTGGTATGATCAGTTTTTGACATTTTTAACTGAGGGATTTATGCCAGTAAAATTTACTCCAGATCAGAGAAGGAAGTTTGCTTTGAAGAGTAGACCATTCTTAGTGATTGCTGGAGCATTGTACCAAAAAGGAATTGACCAGGTGATACGAAGATGTGTACCTGAGTATGAGCAAAAGGCAGTAATTCAGGAAGCACATTCAGGAACAGCAGGAGGACATTTCTCAGGGGATATTACAGGAAAGAAAATATTGCAGGCTGGTTTGTGGTGGCCTACAGTTTTGAAAGATGCCCATGACTATGCCAAGAGATGTGTGATTTGTCAAAAGCTTGGGCAGCCAGATAATTCAGATAGGATATCAGATCATCCTATTTTGCCTTTGGAACCATTTCAGAAGTGGGGAATTGATTTTGTGGGACCTGTCAAACCAACAACTCAAAGAGGTAACAGGTATATCCTTGTTGCTACTGATTATTGTACAAAATGGGCTGAGGCTGTAGCTCTGAAGGATAACAAGGCTGCAAGTGTTGCAAAGTTCTTGTATCACAATATCATGACCAGGTTTGGGTGTCCCGTAGAACTGGTAAGTGATAGGGGAACTCACTTTTTGAATGATGTAATTTTTGAACTGACAAGAACTCATATGATTATGCACAAAAAGTCTACAGCTTATCATCCCCAGGCGAATGGACAAGCTGAGAGTACCAACAAGACATTGGTAAGGATCCTAAAGAAGATTGTGCAGGACAACCAGAAAGATTGGGACTTGAAGCTGGACTCTGCTTTGTGGTCTCATAGAACAGCTTTTAAAGTTACAACAGGGATGACACCATTCAGGTTGGTATATGGATTAGAAGCAGTTGTGCCTATGGAATTTGTGGTACCAAGTTTAAGAGTAACTGCTGAGAAAATGTCTCCAAGTTTGTCAGTGAAGTATAGGAGCAGGTATTTGATGCAGTTGGAAGAGGACAGATTAGTCAGTTCTTACATCACTGAGGTGATTCAAAGAAGAAGACAGGCTTGGGTGAGTATGAATGTCAAATTTAAGGTGTTTCAGGTTGGTGATTGGGTGATGGTGTACAATTCCAGGTTGGGACCTCATCCTGGTAAGCTAACACTGAGATACAAAGGGCCTTATCAAATTGTTGAAGATCTGGGACAAGGAACCTTTATTGTGGCTGATGTTTTTGGAACTAGGGTTGAGAAACCAATTAATGGGTTCAGGTTGAAAAAGTTTCAAGGAAAACCACCACATTTGGATTGGGCAAGTTCAGCATTGGTACAGGTGCTGGAAAAACAGATGTTGATGAATGAAGAGTTGGATGTAAATGGAGTGCTGATGGCACAAGGGGATGTACAGATTCTGAAGCAACAAATGCATAGCATTATGCAGGATTCTTGGGGAATGATCAAGGAGAGGATGTCTACAATGATAAATTATCCCTATGATGTTATGAAAACAGGGTTTGTAACTCAGCATGAGGCAAGATTGGTAGAAGAGGTTGGACAGTTGAAGAAAGAAAGTGAGTACTAGATTCAGCAGGTACAGGAACTGAAAAAGATGCAGAGTGTGAAGATTCAGAGTGATAGGACTGTGGAGGAAGTGTTTCAGGAACCAAAAGTTCAGGTGGAAGTACCTATTATAAATTTGAGTGTGCAAACAGCAAGTCAGAGTGAGCAGCCAGTGGAGACTTCAGTGGAAGATAAATCAGCAGAGAAGACTGAAGTTTTGAAGGAGGTTCCAGTTGTTGAAGGGATGCAGGCTGAGCAGCAAAGTGATGTAGTACCTGATATTTGAAGAAGCAGCATCAAATTTTGTCATGTGGCCAGTATTTTCTGATCAAGGGATTGTGAATTCAAGTCCGATTTCCTTGAAATCAACCACCGGGCTGTGCCATGTGTTGAACTACAGATAGAATACCTAATAGTTGCTTAGTCGGATATATGTATCTTTGCTCAGTCGGATTGTTGCTCAGTCGGAATTCTACTCAGTCGGATTGTTGATCAGTCGGAGTTTGTTATGATCTGGTTAGTCGGATATCATCTGTTAGTGTCTTGTGACATTCTAGTTACAACCGTCTAAACTGTCTGAAGTCGCCTATTTATAGGGGCTTTGTAGTCGTCTTTTACAAGAAGAAGAAAGCAATGTACGATTCATCTTGATCAATCAAACATGGTATTTCAGTTCTGTTCTGTTATTCTCTATCTTGTTTAGCAAATCTCTGTTCAATCCGTGTTCTCTATGCTCTGTTTGTGTTTAGCCTGATGTGGGAATTGAGGTTAGTGTTACCTAATGGGGGTGTCTTTGCTGTGTCAGAAGTAGTTAGTTGTGTTGTGTTTGAAGAACCCCAAACATAGATGAATGTGGGAGAGGGCTTGACAATAATCCCACATAGGAACTTTTGGGAGTTCTAGAATTTTTGTATAAAAGGTGGCCCATTTGAGAGAGGGGGGACTCTTTGGTCATTTGGTTGAGAGGCTCATAGAGAGAGCTTGCTCCATAGCTCCTTCTCAAGTGCTCTCCCAAGGCTCTCCATCTCCATTCATGCTTCAATCTTGTACTCCCTATTCTTTACATTTTCAATGATATGAGGTTTTGGTCTACATACTTGCTAATCTAGATTTCTTAATGATGTTTTGCGCATTCACGGATTGACAAGTGTGTGGGTTGGAGTGTAGCCTCCGCTATGCTATGATGTCCCAAATAGTGTTGATACTTATAAAGTAGACATAACATCAAATAAAACATACAAGATAAATGTTGATACTTACAAAAAGTAGACATGGAATGCATCCCAACCCACTGCTTCCAAGGTGAGAGCTTCCTATGCTCTCCATTTGGGATTTGGTGGCATCCTCTTGTTGCTTGTAGCATTGGGGATTTTGAGCATGCTTTTGCCTCTCCTCATTCCAATCCTCGGTGCTCATGTACCAAGGCTTCTCACCCCCTACCTTCACTCTCCTAGTCACGTCTCCCCACCAATGTTTCATGACATCCACCATGTGGTCCTTTATCCACCTTATGGGGATGACATCACTACCGCCAGCCGGCTTGAACTCATCCTTGATTTGATTTATTACTCTATCTTTCTTGTCTTTATCCAACTTTGGCCATAAAGTCATAAAGTCATTTGCAAAGACAATGTGGCAAAGCTCGTAGATGCGGCTCTTCATCTGACATTATCCAAAACCACATTGCCATTGATAAAATTGTGTAAAATTTTTCTCCACCGGCAGCGGGTGTGTCGAAACATCGTGATGATCGTGAGTGTGGAGTGCTTCTGGCACTAGATGGGGAAGGACGCTCACTTTCAAACCAGTATTTTAACCATTCAATTGCACAACTTGCTAGTTCATGTGGTTGATGAAGTTGCTGTGGCTGGGGTTGTCCATAGCCGATGGATGTTTTTCTTGGAGAGATTTATGAAGACACTTAAAGGATTTATTTGTCAAAGAGCTCATCCTGAAGGTGGTATGGTAGCGGGATGGCTTGTTCAAGAATCACTTGTATGTATAACTGAATTTCTCAATACGTCTGATCCTGATATGCCAAGATTATGGACACAAGAAGAAGATGATCGACTAGTTGGGGAAGAGCCACAAGGGAAAGGCCTTGTGAGAACAATAGATGTAGCATTTTGTGAGAAGATCAATAAATTTTGCATCTTAAACTCACATGCTATGGAGAAAAGGATTGAGAGATATAACTTGTTGGTGTGTGAAGGCTGAAAGGGACCAAGCTCGTTTGAGTTTTAGAAGGAGTCAAACAACCCGCACACTACCGTACCCAACATAACTTGCACTTCTTCTAGACTTTCCTTCTAATAAATGGCTCGAGCAAACCATATTACAAGCTAAATGCAATGGTGGATCAATAAGTGATGAGGAGGAGGAGCTTGCATATGGTTGTGATTTCCATGTATATGTGAGTTAGAGATATATACGCATTGTCTTTTATGTTGTGCTTTCATGAATTTATACAGTAAAAGTACTTATTTATTGTGCTTTTGCAGTATTGTAAGTTTGGGGCAATTTGGTCACGCGGACATCACTTTCAAGTAGAAGGAATAGATAAAAAGAGAACAAAATTCGATTGTGGTGTGAAGGCTAATTTCATGCAAGAAAGTCGTTTAAGTGCAAGTGATGGCAATACTGAAGTAGACATGCTAGATTATTGTGGAACAATCCAAGATATTATCAAGGTTGGATTCAAAAAGTTTGATATGTTCATTTTTTATGTGAAATGGTTCAAGTTGGTAACTCAAGGGGTGCAAGTAACTCTACGCAAATACAAGTGTAGATTTCTTCAAGTAGACCGCACAAAGATATGGACTGACCAAAGGGACACATTTGTGCTACTAGAGCACTACTGTGAGCAAATCATCTTTGTGGAAGACCCGACAGATCATAAATGGTTGTTTGTGATCCAAATAAATCCACGTGGAAAATAAATATTTGAAGAGGTGAAAATAGCAATTGACTGTTTGTTGCCAGATGCTGAGGAACTCCCCCCAAATCATGTGATGATTGAGCATACACCACTAGCACCTATTGAACAACAAGAAGAACAAGAAGAAGACATACTAGTTGAGGAAGTAGGTGACGCTCACACGGGATTAGGATCCGATGAAGGTGTACTCATTGAGCAAATACATCTTGAATGAGAAATAGACACTAGAGATAATGTAGAAGAAGAAGAGATTAGGATCGGATGAAGGTGTACTCATTGAGCAAATACATCTTGAACGAGAAATAAACACTAGAGATGATGCAGAAGAAGAAGAGATTCAAGCTGAGTATGATCATGATGCATCGACAGCTCTCATGCTAGAGCTAGAGCTAGAAGAGGATGACGACATAAATGAATTACCTTCTACTACTACAAGAGAACTGGTTCCACCAATTGACAACAATGATAGAGTATTTCTAGAAATAGATATATTTGGAGCAATGGATCTCGCTGAGGACGAGCAAGTTGATGATGAACTTTAATTTCATTGTAAAATAGAGCACTTTCTTAATTGCACCTTAGTGATGAGGAGGAGGAGCTAGCATTTTTCCTCCTTTAGAGAGCGTGATGGAAGTTATACCCTCCTCTCTCCCTCGGCTCCCCCTCTCTCTCTCTCTCTCTCTCTCTCTCTCTCTCTCTCTCTCTCATAGACACATATGCTTGCAAAGAGGTAGAAAGAGAAGGCTAAAACACACCCCAAGATGGGAACTAGCAAATATTATATATAAATTCATTTTTTTTTTAAAGAAAAATTTCGACTATTATTTCGACGTTTATTCCAACGACTTTCCACGATTATTTCGATGCATATTTCAATGCATATTTCCACACCTATTTCCATGCCTATTTTGACGACACGACTAGGTGTGGAAACTAAGCGTCGAAAAATAATTATTCTCTTGTAGTGATCCTACTCAACATATCACTTTATGTGTATTTACTCCTGTGTTTCTTCATCTCCTACCTTCTCACTACTTGGGGACAATCCAATTTCACTAGTTGCATGCCTATGTCCTCAAGTTACTACTTTTGTTGCTCCTTGGTTGCTTGGGTCTTCTTTTTCATCTTCGGTTTGAGAGTGGTGATGTGCTGAGACCATTCAAACTTCCTTTTTTGGGAGTCTGCTTTGGAGGTTTTGTCTTGTATTGTCTTTGCAGTCTATTACAGCAGTTTCTACTTTGTTCCTGGCTATAGATTCAGTTGCAAGGCAATTTTTTTTCTACCTCTTTAGCCAGAATTGTTTCATATTCAGTTGTAAGGTATTTTTATTTTGCCTTGGTAGCTAGCTTTTTCCTGTCGGCTTCCTCCACTTATCTCTTTCTGGCTACTTCTTCACCAAGCCTCTGCCTCTGAGATTCTTCTTCCATATGCTTCTGCACGCAGCTCTTCTCTAACTCACCGAGCTGTGCCAAGGCTTTTAAATGTCCTGCCATATTTGTGTTACCTTCGGATAGTCGTAGCTTTTGAGCTTGTTGCTTCATGTTTTTAGCCACCACCACAACTGCCTGGTTCACCTTCTGGCCATGTTTTGCTGCTAATAGTCTATAGCTCATTTTGCTTATGTTTGTGTTTTTGGCAAGCAAATAGAACATGTCTAGGTAAAATCTAAATTGTTTTTGCCTGTCTATAGATCACATTATGTGGCACCAAAGTATTTCTTACCAACTTTTGAGAGCTTCTCCTCAATATTCATATCCTCAATATTCATATTGTAGGAGTTGGTGTTGGTGGTGATGCCTTCCACGAGAAGATTGAAGGACCTGGCAATGTTTTTTTGGCATGACTAGCACTTCCTTGCCTCCTTCCATCTTGATTGTGTTGTTCTTTGTGACAACTTTGCTAAGCTACACTTCAACTTCCATGTTTTCTTTGGCAGACTTGTCCACTTCTTTACTGTGAACCCAAAAAACCCAACCTTTTGTAGCTATTCTTGCTAAATTATAGGGTCTAGTATGGTGCTACAAGAATTAAACTCCACTAGCTTTGCTACTGCTATAGCCATGGAAGGTTTTGGTTTTGCTAATTTTTTCAAGAAGAGAGAAAGATGGTTGGTAGCGAAAGGGCTTGAGAAGGCGAAGCAGTGGGAAAAAGCAAGAGAGTGATTTGCACAAATGATTTAGGGAGAGAAAGGATAGGGGAGTTTGGTTGTGGTAGGGTTCCTTAATTGGGGTTGTGTTTTTTAGGTGTTTGCACCTACTCATGATGATTTTCTAAAAAGCGAGGTAACTGCCTAAGAATGTCATGATTCCCACATGTGTGTGCCATATTTTACATGTCGTATTTACTGCTCTTTGCTCCACGTTCCCATACCTTTGCTTTTCATCATGCATTTGCTTTTCATCAATGCATTTGCTCTCCATTTGATGTCGCCCATAGAAGTGTTTTGCACGTGTCTTCATATAGTTGCATTGTATAGATGGGGATCGACATTATCGTGCACTGGCTTGCTATGTCTGCCTTTGTGTCCACTTGATTGGTTGGTTGCATGCCCTTTGTCAGTTCTTTCTCTGTAGGGTCAGAGTTTGAATCCGTTGATAGGCTTGGGTAGTGTTTCCCCACTTAGTGTTTTCAGATTGAACATGCCTAAGCTTAATTTTTCTGCTATTTGGTATGGATCTATCCATCGTATTTTGAGCTTACCTAGGTGTTGTCCGAGCTTTGAGTTGAACAGGAGTACCTTATCATCCTCTTGAAAAATCCGGTGCTTGTTGTTTGTGTCCACCCACTTCTTTCTTCTTTTCTCGTTGATATCTTGCCCCCATGCACTATGTGGCCTGCTTTCTTCCATTTCCTTGAGGTGTTGCATTTGCTGGTTGACTGATTCCTTGGGGGGGCCAAGTCTTTAGATCAGGGCTATTTTGAGGCTTGGGAGCACATACTCTATTTGAACTACTGCTTCTAAGCCATAGACCAAAGAAAATGGGGTGAATCGCTTACCTTGTATGCTATTCGAAAAGACCATAGTGTGGAGTGCAACTTCTCATCCCAATATGTTCTTTTTTGATTGACTATTTTATGAGGATCTGCTTTAGCATTTGATTTGTAGATTTTGCTTGACCGTTTGCCTATGAATAGTAAACAATTGATTTTTTATGCAGGATCATGTGCTGTTGAGTCAGTTTTTGAATCACCTCATTGATAAAGTGTCCTGGCTCCACTAGGCATCCAAATCTCATCATGATGTTTTTGTACAAGAACTTGGCTGCCAAACTGAATTGTCTTTGAGTGATTTTGCTTACACCACCCATTTAGTGTAGTAGTTAGTTGCCCACGAGGATGTATTTGTTACTAGTATTTCTTTTGCTAAGGGTTTAAATAGTCCCACAAAATCCATTCCCCACTTCTGAAAGGGTTCAAGTGGCAGGATTGGCAGATGAGACATCCGATCATAAGCAACTGATGGCTATTCAAGTTGCTACTGGCACACATTACATTGCCTAGCATGATCCCATGCACCTTTAAGTATAGTGGGACACCATAAGCTTGCTTGCAAGACTTTTCTACCCGTTGTTTCTCTAGATTAGTGTCCTCCTAGTACTCCTTGATGTGCTTCCATGAGGACAATTGTCTGTTCATGGTCTGCTGGCACACATAAGAGGACCACTTGGTCAATGCCTTATTAGAGAGCTCCTGTAATTTCAAGGTAATGCTTGTATTAGAGAGCCAATTTCTTCGCTGATCTCCACTCACGTAAGTGGGAAATGTGCCTTCAATGATGAACTGCAACATGTCAAAGTAGCAATTTCTTTGCATGGGTTCAGAATGAACAATAAACAGGTTTGCATCCAGAAATTGATCAGCCACCCTTGTGGGCCGAGTCTCCTATGCCTATTATGTTGAGTCTCCTTATTTTACATCTATGATTGCTACTTGTATATGAAAGGCTTGCCATGGGATAATAAGGTTAGAGTTACTAGCTACTAGGACAAGGTGCTTACACTAATGTAGGTAGTTTTGGGCACTAGGACCATATTTTTAACATTAGCTGGCCAACTATGAACACTATGAGCCAAGTATAAAGGTGGAATTGTAAGTATAAATCCTCATTCTTGTATGCACTCTTTTATGCTCTCAAGTGAAGATAGTGCTCTATTCTTCTCTCAAACCTTGCCCATCTCTTGCCTGTGTGAGTGTGTGTGAGGGAGGAAGTGAGAGAGAGCAGTGGCTACACTTGGTGGCAATGGCTTTGTTGAGCTACTTAGGTGTGCTTCCATTAACGCAGCTACCATGAGGACTCCCCAGTTCAAAGCAAATGATATAGAGGGAAGGTTGCCTCACTAATGCATTGTATGTTTCCCAAGGCATGTTGGGTTTGGGTTGGATTTTAGGCTCCTCGAGGCATGAGAAAAGAGTCCCATTATGTGACTGAAAGGCCCGACACTCGTGTCATGCCCTATGGAAGAGAGAAGTATGTTATGGATTCAAATATTTTAAATAAGCTTATTTTAAAAAACCTATACTAAAGTAGGTAAGACGGCCGCCAAGAATAGGTGAATTAAAGACACTATAGATACGTGATGGATGGCATATTAAAGACACTCTCCTCTAAATATAGGTAAAAGATATGCATTTAATATAGCTATTTGTCTCTAATATTTTAGTTAAATCACTTTGATTAGAAAAGTTAATCCAATCTTTAAATGGTCCTTTTTTTCATTTTTGGCCCCAAGGTTCACTCTAGCTACCTTTATACATTAGGCCACCATGTTGACTTGACTTGAAACTTAGGATACGGTTACAACACCAAGAGAGATCCATGCTCTTCTTAAAATGTTCTAGAAGAGGTGCTCAGAGCTTCCTTTATGGGAAGCATCTTTGTCACCCTTCTCTCCATCTTCGACCATCACGTTCATAGACTTAGCTCTCTTCTTATTATGCCATTAGTCTTTAGTCATATGCCCCACTTTCCGCAATGGTGGCATATGAGCTTTTTCTTTCATCTTAAATGGAAGAGGACTTTCTCCTCACACCTCGATGTAGTTGTTGAAGCCTTGATTTTGATTCATTATTCCTTTTCGATAAATGCTACCTCTATACCTTCAAATGTTGGTTCTTGATTGTGGACACTAAACTCTTCCATGGACATATTGTTTAAGTTGAAAGATTATCTTTTTCGGAATCATGTGTTGTTGGGTCCTACTTTGAGCCACAATGCAACTCACCTATATACCTTGAAATGTTGGTTCTGGAGTGTGGACCCTAATGGCCCAAAACCCTTCCATAGATATATTGTTCAATCCAAGAGCTTATCTTAGACTTGCCAAAGCATCTATTATGGTGTCCTACCTTTGAGCCACAATACAACTCACACTATGACTCCCCAATGTGGGTGCACTAGCTCCTCCATTACGTCCTCACTCCATTGTGACACTAGAATGTTAAATTTTTTTAAGAGGGTGAAGTTAGAGCTTTGTTAAGTTGTAGCAAGCATGTAGCATCAAAGCCAAGCTAGTGTAGGATAAGTGTCATTTGAAACTGCAGAGCCCAATCCCATGGGACATGAAATTTTAAACCCTGAAATAGAGGGATTTTGGCAAACTTTCCCTTACATTTCATAGCCACACGAATATAAAAAACACATGATTAGGATGGCATTTGAAATGGAATGAGTGTTGCCTTAAAATGGGTACCTAGAGGCTCAAAATTGTGAAGAAACAAAGCTAATCCACATCTTAAGGATTGTGACTAAATTCGATATAGAACTAGAGATTTCTTTTAGTACCTAAAGAAACTAGATCAAGTTTGTGATACCATGGGAAGGATTGATGATCCCACCAAGATCTACTGATTTGGAATTTGCCTCGAAGACATGCCAAAGGTTAGATCTCTAAACCCACTTGAAAAGGCTAGCTATGAGTTCTTGAGACACATTTGTTATAGAAGAGAAGAGTGATAATGCATGCCAGTGGTTTAGATCCCTAAGCCCACTTGAAAAGGCTAGCTAAGCTAGCTATGAGGTCTTGAGAAACACATTGGTTGTGGGATTCTCACCCAATGCAACTAGGTGGAACTTAATAGTAGAAATTTATAGCCTTAAATAATAGGAAGAAGATACAATAAGGGATTATATTTCTATAAACAATCATATCCACATGAGATGCAACTCCTATGAAAGGTAAAATGACTCGCTCCATTGATCAATTTATGATTGTTCACAAGAGATGTAGCTTCTATGAAAGGTCAAATGAGTCTCTCAATTGATCAATTTATGATTGGTCACAAGAGAAAAAGGATTCATGAATATCTCTATAGGTCTAAACACTTTATCTTTGATAAGTGTTGCTACCACCACTTTCACAAGGCAATAAACCTAATAGAGAATCTCCAAGACAAGGATGTCAAAATTCTCCACCTAAACCAAGAATCTCAAAGATAAGGATGTAGAAATCGTCCACCTAAACCGGGAGAGAGGGAATGCATCATCCAAAGTCTCAATAACTAATGTTTCTCCCAACACTAGGAAGAGTCCTAGTCAAGGACATAAGCATAGAGGAGTTAGTAGGGAATCGTATTAACCAAATAGGCCACCAATAGTGGTAGGGATAGCCCCAAGCATAGCCTCAAGGCCAACCCTAGCTAGTTCCTTAAGCTAGATACCCATATTTGCTTCTATAGAGAGAGACATGGTTTGGTGTGCAATTTACTATTGAAACGATACAAGCATGGAACGTTGTTCATTGGTAACACCTAGATAGCAATATTATTATGATCATAGCCAATGCTATTTGAAACCACAAAACGACTGAGAAGAATGCAAGGGAGAGGGTGAGCTTGAGCTCTAAATTTTCTTTTTTCCTTCTTCACTTATCTACCACCATAACATGAAGATAAGATTACATGCTATAAGGGAAATTCTTCTACTACTAAATATACATGGTCCATAGTGTGAACCCGGCTATATGTGTAAGATTCCTCCCTCCAACGTTTGAGGTGTAAAGGTGTAAAAACCTGCCCTGCTGTTTTTGTAATTATTCCCCTCTCTGAAATAGAAGAAAGATCTTCTTTTGGCCTAGAGACAGAAAATGTCTAGAGAGAGATAATCTAAAATTGAGGTATCTTTGGATATAAAAATCCTCCTAGTGTCTAAAATGCATTCCCTTGAAACAAAAACTCAAAATGAACTTTCCAATGTGCATTTGGAATTAATTGAAGATGTGTATAAAGGACCTTAGCCTAAGGGTCTACATTTTCAGAAATTTTTGGATTATGGTCCAATTAAGGTTCCAATGGACCAATTGGATTAATCCAAGTGTGGGGATGAGATAAATCCAAAAGAATAAAAGAAAATACCCAAAAATGAGTAAATGCTCACATAAGATGAAGAGTTAACTGAGTACAAGGTTTATTAGTTAAAAATTATGAGATATTACCCAAAAAAAAGATATTTTGGAATAATGATGCATTTTTGACACCTTGGTAAGGAGAGGGGGACTCTTGAGGTAGGCGCCTATTTCACACATGTGAAAGGGTTTTTAATTCATGCAAGAACAGAGCAAACACAGAAAGCTACATGAGGAGTTGCTACACAACCAAGCAACAGAGATCAACAACTCTGCCAACTATTACAAACAATCAAGTAAACATCCTCCACCGTTAGTAGCTAGTTAAGAAGGTGCATCAGTGAGAAGGCATAGGGTAACACACTACTAGTCATGCACAGATGGTAGCACACATGCACGCCCATTGTAATCATATATACTTTATTATAATAGTCTATTCATGGAATGAGTCTTCTAATAGTAGGCAAGGGTGGCTAGAAGGGACAAGAAGAAAGTCCTTCCAAGATAGAAAAGAAGAAGGTAGTTAGTAGTTATTAGAAGATAGACATATAGAGAGATAGAAGGGATCAGTAGTAGGCAAAGATTTAATCTATAGCACATAGCATTGTACAAGTTTGATAGTAATATAGAGCCCTTGAGAATTATTTCATTGTGTATTGTCTGAGTGAGTGAGTGAGTGAGTGAGTGAGTGAGCTTTGTGGTTCTATGTGTGCTTTCTATTTTAGCTAATAGCCAGTGAGTTCTCAACCCGTTAGGCTTAGGCATTGATAGAATTACCTCTGACCAGTGGTACTCTCTTGCCCATCGGATTGACCCCCAAAATTGAGCATGTGATGGGGATAAGTAGGTGATAGGGGTGAGGGGGCGGCGAGTGAAGATGTGAAGTTCAAAGGGGCGATCCTAAAAAGGTGACTTTGGCACCCAAGAGGAAGAGAGTGAGAGAAGGCTATGGCGTGTCCCTAAACATAAAAACAGAACGAGGAGAAGAGGCAACACAAAAAATGAGTGACAACATAATAACAAGAAAGCTTTGAATCTCCTTGAAAGGGGGAGTCTCAACCCCTCCCCAACAAGATCGCTAGAAAAACTATTAGGCTTGTAGATGGTTAGAATTTTTGCATTCAAGAAATGAAAATGAGATTATTGCCTTCAAGAGTGGGGACTCCACTTTTTCTAAATTTTTGTGGCACCAACCCACTTACCTTCAAGAGTGGGACTACCCTTATTATACATTTTTGTGGCACCAAGCCTCTAGCAACCCACCATATAATGCTACTCTCTATAGTCCCACCATTTATATCCTTTGTCTACAATGCTACTATCAAGGCACTAGGCATCAGGGGGGGATCAACATACGTAGTACACTAAGAGCATCTAGCAAATGGTGTGTCTTTTTTCATGATCGATGCCAGTGGACATTGAGGTATTTATACATATTCATTGCTTCTATTGGTTTTCATAGTATACTTTTCTATTTTCATCTTTATATCTACTTTTTCTATAATTTTTAAATTAATGATAGTTGATTGTTTGTGTAGGTTCCCATATCTATACAAGTAAGAGAACCACATAGGAGCTACAAGAGGCGAGTAGAGGTTGATTGTCTTAGAGCAACATTGCAGATGGCAATGGTAGCCACTATAGAGGCATGTCGGGCAAGAGATATTAGTGTCCACACTTAATAATTATCTCTCTTTATAATTAAAAAATATAATTGAGGTCTTAACCTATAGATTTCTTAAGTTTTACCTAATTAGAGAGGATAATTAAATTTTTATATGCTTTACTTTTTGATCAAGTGGTTCATGTGATGAATACATAAGTTCAGCATGCCAAGGTAAAGGCGAAGAGTGCTAGAGCCAAGGTAGAGCCGCATAAGATTATAGCAAAGCACTTGATCTTGAATGTTTGAGAGTTTTGTAGGTCCTCCAACATGACATTTCCCTACCTATCTTTACATTTACGGCCTATAAGACGGAGGTTTTTTGCCTACCTATCTCTCAAGATGCACCGTCATTTCTCTACAAGGCTTGCTATGCTTTATATGTTTAAAGGACATGGATGTGACTCTGGATATACTCCCAAATGTGGAAATTTTTTTAAATTTATCCTACACATCACTCAAGATCTAGTATGTTGCTCTCGGCATGTCCCAAATGTCACGAGCACGAGTCGACTTGGCAACATACATAGTTCTCTGACCTCCACCTAGGATTTGATCATGCTGATGCTAGTACTAGAAAGTCTCTAGATTTTACATGAGTGAGTAACTTAGGAGTTGATGCTACCCAAGGATAGAGTATAGAAGTAGACACCTCCACAACAGTGCATAGAAGTTTAATGCCTACTAGAGAGTCCTTCAAGAAAAACTCACTACATACAAGCACGCCCAGTGGCACCTCTAACGACAGTGGTGGAAAAAATGCTTCTTAATGTGAGCATCATGTCCTTATAGTAGAGGAGCTTACATGCTCAAAATGGAAAGCACGGATCATAGCCAATTACAAATTTTGGGCTTATATAGAAAGAGATGCTTACAATAGCATGACATCGAGAGGGAGCAGACCACTTATGGGACTTGTGAGCTCTTGACTACACTTTCACACTAGCCCATCCTTACTTTAATGCAGACCTACTCACAAATATTTGGTGAGTCCCATACTAGCTGGACACATTGTAACATCCTTTTCTATATCTTAGTTAAAAGTCAAAATCTTGGAGCAACTCTACCCATTGAGCTTTGCGTCCTTTCAACTCTTTTTTACTAGAGATCCATTTGATACTCTCTGATCAAAGACTATCTCAAATTTGGTACCATTTAAATAATGCCTCCACTTCTTTAAGGCATGAATTATAGCATATAACTGCCTTTCATAAGATGAATAATTTTTTTGAGATCTATCCAACTTTTTACTTTCAAATTCAATAGGTTTTCCCCCTTGTAAGAAGACTACACCTGCTGTATCATTACTAGCATCCGTCTCTACCACAAAGGGTTGATTCAGATCCACAACTTGGAGAATGGGAGTTGTAGCTATAGCTACCTTAATTTTTTCAAAACTTTTGCTAGGAATGCTCCCAAACAAAGGTTTTTCCCTTTCCTTTAAGCTAATCCATCATCAAAATAGCTATCTTAGCATAATATCAAACATACTTTCTATAAAATCTAGGCAAACCAAGAAAAAATTGTAATTCTTCTAAGTTTGTGGGATGTGGTCATTTCAATATGGCTTCAACTTTCCCTAGATCCATACGAATTCTATCTTTCGAGATTATGTGGGCTAAGTATTGTATTTCTTTTACAAAGAATTCACATTTACTATCTTTGGCATATGAAGTGAATGCTTCCTGAGTTACTCAAATACTTGCCATAAGTGTTCGAGATGTTCTTTCTCGATACAACTACAGATCAGGATATGGTCTAGGAAAACCCCACGATAAATTTTCCTAAATAAGGTTTCAAGACACTAACCATGAGTGTCATGAATGTGGCCATAGCAAGGCATGACTAAAAAACTCATAGTGACCAAACTTAGTTCGAAAAGCAGTCTTTTGGATGTCTGCTTCTTGAATTCTCCCTTGATGATATCCATATCGTAAATCGATTTTTTGTAAAGTACTTTGCTCCTGGAAGTTGATCAAATAACTCATCTATTTGTGGTAAAGGGTACTTATTCTTAATCATGATTTGATCTAAATCGTGTGGCAGTCTATGCATAATTTCATAGACCCATCTTTTTTCTTCACCATAGAATTGGTGAAGCCCAAGGCAAAGAGCTTGGTCAAATGAATCCACTTTTAAGGTATTCCTTTAGATGTCATTCTACTTCTTGTGCTTCCTAAAAACTAAGCCGATAAGGAGGCTTACTTACTACCTTTGAGCTAGGTACTTTGAGCTAGGTATTACTTCAATTGGATGCTCAATATCGTGGACACAAGAGGTAACCCTTTCGATAATTCATTTGGAAACACATCTTTAAATTGCTGTAACAATTACTTTAAGGATTCATTAACTTTTTTATTGTTAACATTCTTTGATTGAAAATAAGCCATGTAAACATTGTGCTTACTTAAACCACTTATGTGTTGGAAGTGACACACCCAAAATGAGTATAAAAGAGGGTGTACATATGCACGAGGGAAAAACCCTCCTAGTGAGGGAAAAAGTGCCCCGACGGTCCTAAGTGTGTTCACACACATCACTACCATATAATGCTACAAATCCCCCTTGGAGTGATGATGTGAACATGTACAAGGTATAGCCGATCAATCGTGAAAATGTAGTAAGCCCAAAGCTTTACGAAAAGCTTTGTACTTTTCACAAGGAAGAGCCTTCATGAATAAATCTGCCATGTTGTCATGTGTAGGCACATAGACCAAGCTAAGCTCTGCTCTACAGAGAGTCTTTCCCTAACATAGTCATAATGCACCTCAATGTGCTTTAGTGCAAGCATGAAACACTAGGCTCCTCGCAAACTGCTAATGTGCTCTGGCTATCAAATGAAAATCATAGTGCTAGATGACTGTCCAACACCCAAATCAGCCATAAGATGTACGAGCACACACACTCAACTGTAGCTGTAAAAGTTACCCTCCGTACTTAGCTTCATAGCTGGAAGTGGCCACTGTAGGCTTCTTCTTGCTGAGCCATGATATACATGAATCACCAAGGCGAAAGAAAAACCCACTAGTGGACACTCGTGTGTCATAACATCTAGCCCAATCTAAATCACTAAAAGCATGCAGTTGTGACTCACCCCCTTTTGGATAAAACAATCCAAAATACTGAGTGCCCTGTAAATAGCAAAAAACCCACTTAACAGCCTGCCAATGTTTCGTACCTAGGCTATGCATAAATTTTCTCAACTGTGAGACCACATACTGTATATTTGCCTCGTGTTGCATACATAAAGAAGGGATCCAACAACCTGCTCTGCTGATACAAACTAGTATCAAAAGAGGTCCTACATCTTGAAGACTAAGTCGAGTACCTGTCTCCATAGGTGTGCCACAGGTTTACAATCTTCAAGATTAAACCTCTTCAATAGCTTCTATATATATTTAGACTACAACATAACAATTCCATTATTACACTGCATAAACTGAATCCCCAAATAGTAATGCAACGGCCCCAAGTCTGACATCTCAAACGATAACTTCAAATCAACCTTAAAGGCTGAAATCTAATCTATATCGGATCTCATGTGAGCAGCATGTCATCAATGTATAGAATGATGACCAAAAATGTGTCCTTACTCCTCTTCACATAGAGGGTACTCTCTGTTGGACTATTGCAAAAATCATTTGCAACCAAGTATGTATGAATCTTCTCATACCATGCTCTAGGAACTTGCTTAAGGCCATAAAGAGCCTTTTTCAACCTGCATACTTTAGACTCTTCTCCTTTCACAACAAAACTAGGAGGCTATGATACATACACCTCCTCATGTAAATCACCATTCAAGAATGCAGTCTTAATGTCCAATTGATGTACACTCCACCCATGATGTGCTGCCAAAGCAATGAGACACCTAATGGTAGTCATACAAGATGTGGGTGTGCAAAGGTCTCATCATAATCACTGCCCTTTTGCTAGGCATACCCCTTTGCAACAAGTCTGGCCTTGTAGCGATCAATGCTACCATCTTCTTTGCATTTTAACTTGTAAACAAGTACCAATGGCCTTGTGGCCATGAGGTAGAACCATCAAATACCAGGTGTCATTCTTGAGTATAGAGTTATACTCATCCTGCATAGCATGCATCCAATGATCATCATCCTGTGCTTCCTGAAAGGAAATAGGTTCCTCCTCATTACATAAAGTAGAAATGAGAACATGATCCACATGAGAACAATCTGCATGATGAGAACCTGCATGAGTTCTGCTAGAGGTAAAGGAGCTACCAACTTGCTATCCCTCAATGTCAGTAGAAGCCATTTTGGCATACGCCTATATTCTTTTATGGCCGCTCTCTCCTCATCCACTACATCCTCAATATTTGCCTCATCAAAAGGCTGATTTTGCACCTGCAAAGGCTGAATTTTAGCACTTGGTTTAGCATTTAGTTGCTCTACAATGGCTACCCTCCATTAAACAAAGGTAGGAGTGAATCCAACATGTCCTGTGAGCATACATTCTATTGTTTTTTGCATGAAATTATGGGTTAAACTGCGTTTTTTATAAAAACAACATCTCTAATTACCAAAATCCGCTTTGAGGCTAGATCATAGAGTCTATGTCCCTTGCTTTCTGAATTGTATCCCACAAATATGCATTTAATTGTCTTATCATCAAGCTTATTGCATTGTTGCTCAGGCACAAGAGCATAAGCAAGACAACCAAAAACACGAAAAATGAGCCACAGAAGGCTTCCTACCATGCAAAGCCTCATAAGAAGTTTTAGACTGCAAGGCCTTGGTAAGGCATTTATTCAACACATAGTTTGCGCACATAGTTGCCTCTAACCAAAAACCATGAGATAAATCTTGGTTGGCATCTCCCTTTAATAACATTGACAACAAAGTTAACTTATCCTCATCTCTATCCTCTCATCATACATCATGCCATCTCCATGAGAGACATGTTCTTCCTCTCAGCCACACCATTTTGCTGAGGTGTGTATGGCACTATACATTGGTGCCTTATACCTTTTCCAGCCATATATACATGAAATTCCTTGGACATATACTCCCCCCCTCGATCTGAACGAAGGGTGCCAACTTTACATTTATATGCATTGTCAGCCCCCATGGATACGAAGTGCCTATAGAAGTGCCTATAGCACATAAAAACCTATGACTTCTATTTTAATAGATACAGAGAGCTATATCTAGAGTAATCATCAAATAAAAGTGATGAAGTATAGATATCCCCCAATAGATGGTTTCCTCATAGGACCACATACATCACTATGTATAAGCTATAGTTTCTTAACAGCTCTCATAGATCCATCCTTTGGAAATGATGCGCAATGCATTTTACCGAGAATACACCCCTCACATACACGTCTAGTAGGGGTCTCAAGAGTTGGCAACTGAGACACCATATCATGCCTTTGAAGGCGTAACAAACTACCATAATTCAGATGGCCAAATCGTGCATGCCATAATTGTATACACCATGAAACAAGGTATCTGAGGCAACGATAGAATATCCATCATTTATATCATGAACTGTACATCTGTCATCCACAAATTTCACCATCAAGCCTGACAAGGCTAAGGCTGAAACTTACAGTAAGTTCTTCTTAATACCTGGCACATATAAAACTTTCGAAAGAGTAAATGCACCCCCATTTGCGATAGTGAGCACAACTCTACCAACTCCTTTGACAGGATATGAGGAACCATTTGCACATGTGAAGGTTCCTACACTCGGGACAAATTCCAAAGATAAGAATAAATTTTTATGAAGTAATGTGCTTACTAGCATCACTGTCAAAGTACCAAGCATTTGATTTTGCCACTAACATGCATAAATCATGAATAGAAGGGTCATTACTACAATGTGCAATCCATAGCCTTTTCTTGCACTCATGTATATAGTGCCTTGGTTTCCTGCAGTAGTGACATTTGCCCTTCTTTTTAGGCTTATCACCTTCTTTCTACCTGAGGATTCTAATTTTGTCTTATAGCCACACCATGTGAAGAAGCTTTACCTTTGCCTTTCTGATTGGCAACAAAAGCTTAGTCACCAACTCGCATATTAGATCTGTTTTACCTAGATTGCTCTTCTTGGCAAGAGTACTGAAACCACCTCATCAAATGTAAGGGCATTTGGATTTCCCTTCATCATGAGTCTAAGGGTAGAGGTAAAACTCTAATAAGAATCTGACAATGCATTGAGAATCGTGGGCACCAATGTACTATCAAGATATATCTCATCCACACTAGCAAGCTTCTCCTTAAAATCTTTGATCTTGGTCAAGAAGGTGTCCATTGAGTCTCCCTTATTCATGTGCTCAGACTCCAACTATTTGTGTAGGTATGCAACACGTGCTTCATTATGCACCTGTTTTAATGCAACAAGTGCATCCCATGCCTGTTTTGAAGTCTTACATGACTGAATATGAGGAATAATGCATGTGCCATTGCACCTCTTCCATCTCATCTCATTTGAGCAGCAGTGGGAGGTACTGGTAGTCCATGCGGAGGAGCCACATCTGTATCAGATTCTACTTCAGATGTACCTGTAGCACCTGAATGCACTGGTAGTTGTGAAACACAACCAGTTTCACTACCACCCTGACCACATTCCAAAGACCTTTAGCAACCAGTACATGCCTCATCATTTAGGACCACAATGGGTGGTTAGTCCCATCAAGTTTGTCCTCAGCAGACAACATGTTGAATACATCACTACTGCTAGCCATGACTTTCTACCAAATGCAAAATCTTTCAACACATCGTAAGTACTCAGAATAAAACCCTAGATGGCTACCAAAACTAACTAAATCACCTGTAAAGTGTATGAAAAATAACACAGTGTAGAGAATACAGTGTTACTGGCAAAAGTATTATGGTCAATGTTAGCTGCACACCAAATCTTTGCCTCTACATTGCCCAAATAGCCAAAATCGAGCAAAACAAATCCAAAATGACGCCTCTCCAGAACATTTGTAGAAACCTTGCGCTGCCCAAAACGCACTCGAATCGTGCCATGGACCCTGAAAAGAGGGTACACTATAGTATATACCTTTTTCTCCTAATAGGGTATCTCAATCAGAGACTAAAAAAAAGGATCGTGTGAGGAGGGAGACAGACTACTAGATCAAGTGTCAAGGAAGCTAGCTCTGATACCAATTGTTGGAATTAGGGTTAGGGTTGCAAAACAATACACACACACAAGATAGAGAAGCTTGAGAGCACACAAACTCACTAGATTAGAATGAACAAATGTGTGCAAAATATAAAAGATAAGTACATACCCCAAAATGAGTAGATAAGAGGGTGTACATATGCACTGGGGAAAAAACCTCCAAGTGAGAGAAAAAGTGCCCCGACAGTCCTAAGAGTGTTCACACACATCACTACCATATAATGTTAGATTATGCTTTCACATGCGAAAACATAAATGACATCATCAAGACTCATGTAGCACAGAAATGTTTTCTACTTCATTAGCTTGTACAAGAAGGTGATTGAGTTCCATAGAGCATATAAGAGGTGAGGAGGGTACATCATGTACTCCTTGCAAGCACACTTTCTTACCATCCACTTCAAACTCAAAAGAATTATGAAAATAACTTCTAGACAAAGATGGATCAATGTTATATAGCCACTCAAAACCTAGAATAACATCCGCTCGAGTGATATTATGCATAACTTGAAAATCCAAATGCATCTCATACCTTGAATGACTAATGGGACATCATGATCTATTGTATCCCACACATCTTTATCATAGCCGTTAATCAAAGAAACCACATACTTGTTATCGCATTCCTTCACTTTGCTATATGACCTGATTTTCCACAAATATAGCACTTCATGCTATTACTATATTGAAATAACTCCACTCTGATTTCTTTTCCATCCACCTCAGCCTCTCTAGATCCTATTTCTCTTCCACTTGTTTTATGCATTAGATTCCAATTATTTCTAAGCATGATTTCTATTTCCAAAATGACATCCACCTCGGCCTTTAGATAAGGATTTATCCTTACCTCTGCGTGTGTCTATGTAGAAGGCCTACTCCTGCATATTGTTTGAACATGTTCCTGAAGATGATTTCTGCCCAACATTCAGTGAAAGAAGGGCTATAAGGTCCTCAAATTTTGGGAATTTTTCCCGAGTTCCGATATATGTCCAAAATTGATTATAAGCCAATGTGACTAACACCAAGTCATCATCATCATAAAACCTCCCATAGAGACAAGGACATCTGCAAGTTCTTTCACTTTTAATGAGTAACTAATACTTACTTGCTCCTCTACATATATGCAATTCTTGCTTTAATTACATCTTTATTTCCTTTTACATGTTAATTTGTTGTTTTCGTGAAGATAAGCTAGTAGTAGGTACCCGTGCCATAGCCCGTATGAAGGCATGTTTACAGAAACTTAACTAATAGGACTGTGGGGGGTAAGAGAAGTTCTCAAATCTAATATATGCTGAAGGTAGGATTCTATGCTTTACAATAGTTCCTTGAGCCTCCTAGAGTAATATAGCATTAGCAACAACCACATGGCATGATATGTTAGGCATCTACATAGTGGCATGAAAATTTTTTCTTTTAAAAATGGTAGAAGGGTACAGGTCCAAAATATGGGAACCAAGTATACAAGCATTGTTGTCTCTTTTATATTTGAGTATTTGGAGAATTTTTAATTTCCAACAAAACCTCTCTATAGTTGGAAAGACAAGCATCAAAGGTCTTGTTTATGGACATTATAACCTTTAATGGACAGGCATAAAAGGTCTTGTTTATGGAAATTATAATATTTAAAACATTACCTTTAAAAAAAATTAATTTGGGAGTCCTAAGTTTGAAATTTCAAATGGCTATTTGTGCTCATTGCAACCTCCACAATATAGACATCACAATCATAAAGCCACCTCAGATTTTATGCTTCTTAGGGCAACTTGTGTTTTGTGCTCCTCTCGTGCTCCTTAGGTCAACTTTTGTTTTGTTTTCTTTTAAAAGGAGGTGGACACTCTTATTAAAGGGAGACTTGTCCAATAATTTTTTTCGTTTACCCCAAAGTGCATGAGTGATAAATAAGTTTGCAATTGACACTCTAAATCAACTACTCATGTTATCCTTAACTTGCCTCCTTACAGTACTAAAAAATGTGAATATATCTTGTTTGTGCTAGAAATGAAAGGTCACTTATTTTTTTACAAGGAATGAGTGAGAGGATAATAGAAGACATAGTCCTCCATGCTTGGAACTACTATATTTAATATCGGCTCATGAAACAATAGTAATACTTAGTATTTATACATGATGGTTACTTTTTCTTTTGAAAGAGACATGCTTCTATTTTTCAATATCCCACGCACTCTTTTAAGAATCTATTGATGTACAAGTTATCCAAGTATTACCTTTGTCAAAACAATCCATGTTAAGGGTATCTACTTGTTAATGTTTTGCTACTATCATTCCCAAGTCTTTCCACCAATGTCAATTGTTTGACTTTATTTTGTTGCTATCATGCAAAAGACTTTCTACCATAGTGGCTCCAATTGGCAACACCATTAGAAGTGTGAGCATCCTTTCATCTATTTTTCAAGGTTCAAATTCAAAACAATCATTTAGAATTTTTCATTGCCTTGAATTTATGGCTAAAATTTTAAATTCTTATATTATGAAATATATTTTTTGTTGGTTTTTGGAAGGAAAAATAATACCTCTCCTTATTTTGATGGTTGAAAGAAAAAGTTCATTTCTAATACTTTATGTGTGTATGCAAATTGTGTAATGTGATGTAGGTTGAGAAAAAAGTTATTTTTTAACTCTTTGTGTATTTAAATTGTGTAATGTGATGTAAGTTGAGGATAAAGTTTTTTAAACTTTGTGTGTGTGTGTGTGTAGCATAAATTGTGTGATACAACATATAACTACATTTAACTAAATAAATATTATGGTATATATATGGCATAATGGAACTAAAACATTAAAGCACTAAATTTTTTTAATACTATTTCTCTTATCTAATGTATTCAAAACTATAAGAAAATACAATAGCGGAGGCAAGTTCTTCACAATACAAAGCACTGAATCACAAAAAGAAGAAGAGAAACACCGTTTGTGGGTAAAATAGACAATATTTCTTAAAAACAAGAAACATTTAGCTCTCTCAAAGATTGCATTTTAAAAGGCCAAAATTTTACCTCTTTTTAGAAAGTGATCTATGTACGACTTGGTTTTGCTTACTTTTTGAGATTACAACTCAAAATATAACAATGTGTTTTTAAAAATATACCAAAATAGAGACCATTTGTCATTTCCATATTCAATCTATAAAAGAAATTAATACAACTCAAAAAGGAGCTATTTCTAGACATACAACTCATCACATAGTTATGGTTCCTCATCATCATTACTACCAATACCATCACTAGTTGGTGTGACTTCCCGTGAGAAGGTACATGAAGCATCCTCTTCATCACTATCCACAAAGACATTTTTTTGTTCTATGTATACACTGGAAACTAAGATTCCTTGGGTTTGCTGTTGTGTTAGCACACGTGAGCATGTGTTACCAAGCTCAGAGTTACTAAAGCAAGGAATCTTCTCTTGTAGAATAGAAATGGTTGACTTTATATAAAAAGTAACCCACTTTTGTGAGTTTAAAGTCATAAACCAAAATATCTATCTCATTAAGTGGTAATACACTAGTGCTAGTAGTGTTCTTTCCCCTCTTACACTTTCCCTTTCCTTTTATTGTATTAACAATTTCCAAGATATACTTTCCCTCAAATGTGTTTACATGAGTTTTTCTCATCCAATGCACTATTAGTGACAACAATGTATGGTGGCAACTTTCATCTCTATTAGTAAATATTACCATGCCAATCTAGAATGAATGTTTTCATGTATCATCCTTAGCCAAGGTAGCAACAATGGTACATTCCTTTATGGCTTACAGATTCCCACTCCACATTTCTTGAATTCTTTTTTTCCTTTCTTTTTATCATGTTTCTCCTATGCACATCTCTCTTACTTCCCCATGAAGAAGTTTGTTAATCTCTATCCTCGCAAAATAAGTGGGTTTTTCAGCAATAGTTGACCACCAAAGAGAACGACCCAAACTCCATGAGTTGTTGATATTCCTTTCAAGTATTTTTTCTTTGTTGTTCAAATACATTTTCTCACCATTGTACATCTTGCTCTCTTTCATACTTCTTGCCTTACCGAGACGATTAGTAATATTCTCTCTATGATGCACCTTTGAAAGTTCATAGCACGATCTACCTTGTTTGTCTCCTTTGCTTCCTTCAAGCTTTCTAAGTGCCATTTTTGAAGCCTACATAACCATGTCTAGAATAAATTTGAGAACTTTAAGGACACTTATAGGAATCCACTTTGCATTAGTATAAAAAATATTTTCATACAATAAAGTTTGTCCACTTTCTTTTGTAGGGTTAATCAGAAAGGTATGATGATAACTTCAATCATTGAACTTCTTCAAGCAACTCTTTTTTTCCGTCCTTGGAACATTAACAAAAAACTTGAAATCCATTGTCTCCTTCAAATGCTTACTACCACTGGCTTTGGTGTGCAACCTTTTTTCATAAGTGCCATCATGATCAACAAATTAAAAGAATTGTGGAAAGATTATGTGTTTGAGACCCATAAGTGTGACCCACAAGCAAGAAATTCACTTTTACTTTCTAAAACACCCCTACATAAGCATTTATAATCCAAGTGTATAAAGAGATTGTTGCACTTTATCAAGACATGAGTGGCTTACTTATATAAGTAGTTATAGTCCAAGAATAATAACGAGACACGAGTGGCTTACTTATATAAGAAGTTATGGTCCAAGCATATGAATGAGAAAGATTTTACGGATGAGCTCCTCACAAAGGTTAAATATCTCAGGGAGAAACTTGCGTGTATTGATGAGGTATATCTAGATAGTTCTTTGATGTTTTCTTTTCTCATAGCCATACTGGACTCATACCAAGCTTTTGTAATTGCACTTTGGCTAATGATGGAGGGTAACCCCAATGCCCTTACTTTTTATGAGTTTGTTACAATGCTTTTGAAAGACGAGCAATCTTGATAAAATTGAACTAGTATGCATGTGGGAGACCGCATTTATTGCTAGTCAAAAAGGTAAAGGTAAAGACTTTTCTCATGGCAATTATAAGACAAAGGTAGAATCAGCTCAATAGTCCAGAAATGATGCTGAGAATGTAAATGCAACCACTATTAGAAGCCACGATATTACATCAATGAATATATAAAAAGGATGGCGAGGTAGAAGAGGAAATATTAAGCAACATGGTTGTGGGTTGATGCATCAACACCAAGTGCTCAAAAGAACTCAACAAACTATGCACAGGATGATTGGGCATTCATTGTGTGCACTATAGTTATGATCCTTTTTTCATGATGTATGCATGTTAGTGACATATCAGCATGTATGGTACTTTGATGGTGGTGCTTACAAGGACATTACTTCTCAACATGATTTATTTTATTCACTTGATCTTGCTCCTAAAGGAGGCACAATCACATGTACAAAAAACTCCTCATATCCAATAAAAGGAGTTGGCAAGGTTGTTCTCTCACTACTGCAAATGGTGGGATAGTCACTCTCGAAAAAGTCTTGTTTGCTTCAGGCATTAAAAAGAATCTGATATCAATCTCTTGTTGCCATTGCTAGGGTAGGCCTAGTAGTTGGATTTGTTGATGATAGGTGTGTATAATTCATAAATAGAGTAAAGGAGATATCATTGTGGTATCCAATTCTCTAAGCCATCAAATTTACATGTTGGACAAGTGTGAGAGATTGGCACATAATGCTTGTTCAGTTAGTGCCACATGTGCTATGAGTGATGTGGAGCTATGGCATACTTGCTTTGGTCACCTAAACTTTGGTAGTTTTTTGCACCTTAAAATGCAAGAGATGATGTCATAGTTACCAAATCTTGAGGCCCTTGACAAACATGTATGTGAGGGGTACATTTTGGGCAAGATGTAACGAACATCATTACCAAAAGATGGATTAGTTAGGGTTATACATCAAAAACTATAGCTTACCCAATGAAGAAACCATCTACTTTGTGACTTTTATTAATGAATACTCGAGGCACACGTGGGTATATCCATGGAAGAAAAGCTAGAGATTTTTTACACAATTTAGACACATTATTTCTATGGCTGAAAATATGTCTGCATGTAAAGTTGGCACTCTTCGTACAAATCGAGGGGTGGAGTATATGTAAAAGTAGTTTCATGTATATACGATTGAAAGAGGCATAACAAATCAATGGCTGAAAATATGGCTGCATGTAAAGTTGGCACTCTTCGTACAAATTTAGACACATTATTTCTATGGCTGAAAATATGTCTGCATGTAAAGTTGGCATTCTTCGTACAAATCGAGGGGTGGAGTATATGTAAAAGTAGATTCATGTATATACGGCTGAAAGAGGCATAACAAATCAACGCGTAGTACCTTATACAAATCAAGGGGAGAGTATATGTACAAGTAGTTTCATGTATATATGACTGAAAGAGGCATAAAGAATCAATGCATAGTACCTTATACACCTTAGCGAAATGATGTGGCTAAGAGGAAGAAAAGATGTCTCAAGACATTGAGATTTGCGTGGTTCAATGCTAGGATTTGCCTCATGTTTTTTTGCTAGAGGTAGTTACGTGTGCCACTTATGTGCTAACAGATGCCCCACCGAGGTCTTGTAGATAATTACCCCTTATGAAGCCTAGAATGGTAGGAAGCCCTTTGTGGCTCATTTGCATGTGCTTATGCTTTTGTGACTGAGAAACAAAGTAATAAGCTGGAGGATAAGGTGGTAAAATGTATTTTTGTGGAATACATCTCAAAAAGCAAAGGGTATAGACTCTATTGTATGGCCAATAAAGAGGACTTTGGTGAGTAGAGATGGTCTTTGTTGAGAACTTAGTTCAGCCCATTGTTTGATGTAAAAAAACAAAAAATGTATACTCATAGGACACTCCTACTTTTATGCAAAACTGTTGGGAAGCCATATGTGAAAAAAATGCATGTTTTGGCTGAAAATCAACTCAAAATTCAGCCCAAAAAGCATCTTATTAATGAGGTAATTATGGATCTTGAAGTGGATGAGGAAAGGGCATCCATACACACATCCAAGAGTATGCGAAAATGGCTAGTGAAGATATTATGGGAAACAAATTAGCTACTCCTTTACCTAGTAGGACACACATGTGGTTCTCATCATGCATCATATTCTTTTATGAATCATGCTCGCATTTCAAGAAATTGTTACAAAGTTGTTACAAAGCAAGAAAGCTTAATCCATAATAGTTTGTTATAAAAATGGGACAATTTGGGTGGTGACCTGGGTGGCAGCCAAATGTGCAAGTTGGCTGCAAACACCTGGTGATCATGGTGGATGTTGCGTTGTTGTTGCTTTGAAATGTTATAGACTCAAATTATCTCTAAATCTAAACCATGTTGTGCAGAGACGGCTATGGCTTGTTCCATCCACCTTTTTCTGGTTCAGTCTCTGTTTGTGATGCCTCCTGACATAAACTTTATTGGTTTGTCTTGGGAATACCTAGGCTCATTGGTTGTTTTTGTGCTACTCACCTAGGCGTACTAAAGCCGTGTCCTTTCATCTGCTTGTCTGAACTGTACGTCGATGGGTTGTGCCTCCGGATAATTTGATTTAGCCCTTTTCATAGTATCTATTACCATGAAGGCCATAAAAGCATGGGGATCTGTCTATTTTGGAGTGATGACATAATCTTCAAAGATACTCTGCTCTCTGACTCTCTTGGCCCTCTTCTCCTACTTCTTCGTCTTCACAGACCACCCATAGGATGGTCTTTGGAGGATGGTTCTAATCTTGGCACCCCCTTTTCTCTGTGTGCTAGATGACTCCGTTGGTGAAGGACACTAGAGAATCATTGCTCTTTGAATGAGCCATTTCCTCCTAACCCGGGTCCATGAGTCATAAAAGCCCACTTCTTCCCTACATGGCTTTGGATCTGGGGAAAGGGATTCGACCTTGTCCTGTGCTACCTGCTGCAAATTGCTTTAGCCCTAACCTACCACCTTAGGCACTTCCAAAATAGATCATGAAATTGGTGATGTCATCCCGGTTTGGAAGGCCTCATGGCACCTCTTGTTGTGCTGCACTAGATTTTGCATGCACTTAAGGGTGGTTTCCATCTAGGCACTTAGGCTCTTCTATCCCAGTTCTTCATGCAGCTTCCATTCAATTTGCATGTCTTCTTGTGCCCTCTTCTCTCTTTTGGCCTAGATTTAGAAGTCTTGAAGCATCTTTTATTTGGAATGTACTTCCTCAGCATGGGCTTTGTTCATGGCCTCCATCTGCTTTGCCTTTTTCCTGATGTCTACATTTGCTGTTGTCAAAGTGATGTTCATCTCATCTTTCCAGCTTTGCGTTTTGGTCACCCTTGTGGGTGTAGCTACTTCCACCTCCTTCTTCAGTGCGTTAATGGCGCTTCTAGCTCTTCTATCTAGACCCTTAGATCAACCTCATCATTTGCTTTCTCTTCTAGCTTCTTCCTGGCTGCCCATGTATGCTCTTTCAGTGCATTTGCAGGAATGAGATCCATTGCCGAGGTGGTCGATAGTACGATGTTGTTGTATTCCCCGTCTAGTCCTAACTTTTTTCCCTCTGCTTTTATGATGGGGCAAACCTCTTTTTCCAAGATTCTACCTCCTCATTTTCCTTGTGCAGCTCCTCTTCTCTGTTGGAACCTCCTCTACCACTACCAACTTCTTTTTCCACTCCACCAGTCTACAAAAATGGAGGCTTAGGTCTCCAAAAATGGAGTCTTAGGTCTCCTCTTATAGGGCAGATGAGAAAAAATAAGACTACAAAATGGAAGCTTAGGTCTCCAACTTTAGCATTCTATTAACCTACATATGGCTTAGAAGAGGTATTGGAGGATGGAGAGGTGTAGAGAGGGTTAGTAGAAGGTTTGATGGAGGGTTGTAGGAGAAGATAGATAATTGTAAGTAGGAAGGGTATTAGAGAGAGGATAAAGGATTGAGGAAGGGCATAGTGAAAAGAGGTTTCAAATCTTCAAAGACTTTCATGTCTCCCCTCCCTCTCTACAAGGAACATGTATTTGGAATTTATGTCATAGCAACAACGAGGACCAATTTAGGAAATTTGGAAAAAACTCAAGAATTTGGCACCAATCTCCTTGATCAATTTATGATATTTGAGATGAGTAGAAGGTTTTACAAGATGGAAATAAGCAACAATGAGTTGATCTTTATGTTTTGCTTGGGTGACTCCCATGAAACTTGAACTCTTGGCCTTGGTGTGTTTGTGTGTGTGCTTGAGAGAGAGAGAGAGAGAGAGAGAGTTCTTTAAAAAAATAAATCAAAGTATATACTTAGCTCACATAGAGATATTAAAATTCATTTTAATTTAAATATTAATAATAAAATAAAATATTTCTTTTAAAATAAATTAATGAGAACAATCATTTTTTATATCTATTAAACTTTTGATTATTGTGATAGAGAGAGAAAGGAATATAGGTAGAGAGAGAGAGAGAGAGAGAGAGAGAGAGAGAGAGAGAGGAACAAATGAAATCTATTTATCCATGAAGAGTACTTGTAAAAATAGAGAGAGAGAGAGAGAGAGAGAGAGAGAGAGAGAGAGAGGAACAAATGAAATCTATTTATCCATGAAGAGTACTTGTAAAAAGAGAGAGAGAGAGAGAGAGAGAGAGAGAGAGAGAGAGAGGAACAAATGAAATCTATTTATCCATGAAGAGTACTTGTAAAGATAGAAATATTTTCAAAACACAAACTACACTGGACTTCAAAATCATGTAAACTACTATTTATAGATTGGGATTACATGTCTTCAAAATTAAAATGACTTTGAACTTCAAAATCATGTACAATACTTCTATAGATCGGTAGTACATATCATTCAAATTTGCCACAAAAAAATATCATGAAAAGTTCCTACTCATCCTCCTCACTGTCATCGCCATTAGTACTCTCTTTTATCTTCAACCTTTCTTGAGGCTTTGAAACAATAATTTTTAGAATCTTTATCTTATCTACTTTTTGCCCTTTCCTTGGTACCCAACGGGCCAAATAACATTGTTTACATGCTCCCAATGTTGAGGATCATTTTGGTTGCACCTCCAATGCTTATTCCAACAAACTTCATATGCTTCTGCATCACTTGCATTCTTCTTTCTTGTGATAGGGCCTAATATTGAATCTTCAATCTCATGTAGTGTAGCGAGTGTTTCTCCATATTAACATCCAAAACTACAACCCCTAACCATATCGGATATATTGTGTCACTTGGTGAACAAAGTTGTCTTTTCTCATATCAACTTCTAGTTTGAATTCCTCCCTTGTCTTATGACATGGTTGGCCACAATAGTGCCCTTCATTTTCCTCTAATCTAATTGACTCTTCATATTTGTTGGTGTCGTCACAAGAAAACTATTTCTTGAGGACATAGGAACCAAATGGTGTGAAAAAGTAAAAAGTTGAGAAAATCAAGGACACTATAGTGGCTCCTGACCTTAATGAGACAGACATTGCACGGATAGATGCATTAGGGGATGATGATGACCCCAACAATAGGAAGATGGCAACAAAGATATACTGAAATAAAAGGTAAAAGTATCCAAGAAGATTAAAGAGAGTCATTGCAAAAAAGATGATGATGACTTCCAAGAAGATTAAAGAGAGTCATTGCAAAAAAGATATACTGAAATAAAAGGTAGAAGTATTCATATATTTAATCTTCTACATGGTATAAGTCAATATTAGATAATTTGAGCAAAATCTCATACTTTGGAAATCAATTACTCCATATATGTAAGGTTCCTCCCTTCTAAAATGGGAGAAACACTTAAGATAGTCTGCTAAGTCTTATCTTAGAGAAAATTTCCTACTCATTGACACCTTGACCATACAGAGATTCAAGGATACGATTCATAGGTAAGACCTAGTTCTATCCCACAGGGGGAGCGTGGTCTTCTAAAATCAAATCACCCATAGGGTAATTGATCACATAAATTTGGGCAACTACAAGACGATTTCTAGAGGCAACGCTTTTTTCCTCATCCATGCAAGGCACAGCCGCTGACCTAGTCTTCTAGAATAGAGTTGCCCGAGAACCTAAGCGTAGGGCTTTCACTTAATCTGTTGGAAAGCTACCCGACTAATCAGGTCCACCCGTCCGTAGGATGGTGCCGTCAGGGCATTCCATCCTCCCACTTTCCACCCTACTCATGCGTCAATTTGTTTTCTAATTAATCCTACCACACTGTTTGACATAAACAAACATGTTCCTTAATTAAGGCCCTTTTCACAAGGTTTATTAAAACAGCCTTTTTTTCACAGTACAATAATGCCAAGATAATATTTAAAAGAAAAGTTTATACATGAATCAATTTCATACAAGCCAAACTGGTTCTCTTATTCTTTTCATATTCTTTTCCTTTATACCGTCGATGATCTAGAATTCGGCCTTCCAGCCTCCACATGCTGGGCAAAACCCTACGGGACCATACACCTCATCATCGGCCGCTGGCGAGGACTCAAGCCGGCCTGTCGCCCTCTCAGGCTCCATCGCTCGATCCTCCCACCCCTCAGAGGGATGTCTGCGCACTAGGGTGGGCTAATTCACCGCACTAGCCTGGGCCCTCAGAACTAGGCAGCATCACAATCACTTGCCTCAATCGGCAAACCTCATTCTCCCAATGGTATGAGGGATACCATGGGCCAACTCTCCGAGCCTTACTAACGTCTCCGCCGTCTGGCTATACAAGCACAAGAACGGGGCAGCGTCAAGGCAGGGAGAAGTTGTACCTGTACCTTAATATAACCAAGATAACAATCCATTTACTCCACTAAACCATAGGACTAGAATCCATGTTACCTTCTTAAGAAAACAATCCTTTTCTCACACAGATTTTAGCATTTCAACTTGAGATTGCGATAAGACATTCTTTATTAAGACATATGCTGTTGTTTAAAAGAATACAAACTTTAAATGATAAATCAATCAAATACATCACTGTAACAATCAATAGAGAAGCCGGGGCCATACCTCAACCCCTAAGAATGATATATAATTGAAAAACAAAATATGTATATACCTTATAGAAATTTGTCGGTTATCGTTGTCTTTGCTCGTATTAACAAGAGCTTTAGAACTTGACATATGAGAATAGAGTCTTCTAATACCTTGTCTTTTGATTGAAATCATCCAATAATCTCCAAGCTTTATCTCCTCTTACTCATACTGTGACTCTTCTCTCTTTCTAAGATCTATGGTGGCAAAATAGCCTTCTCTTACAGGGCTATGGCATACTATTCTTTCTCTAAAAGAAAAGCTATGGAGTTTTGGTCTCTTCCTCCGAAAGACTATAGCAATCTAAGCTTCTTTTCTGAGACATTAGATAAGAATGAAGGGATATATGCATCTCAAACTCTAGGATTACCTTGAGGCTGCTTGCTGTCTTCTCACAGTTTTCTCTATGTAGAGACCCTGACAGAAACAGCAAACTGTTTCGGTCATAACTCTCTGGTTAAAACTCAAAATATGGTTATGTAACCAGTCAAAAGAACGGGAAGGCATTTGGTCTACAAGCTAACGCGGGCAGAATAGGCAAAAACGTCTGTATATAGCCACAAACGCACCATCTTTGGAAACGCGTTGTTTTTCCATATTTTTAGTATGCATGGACTCTAAATGTGTAAAAGTACTCTAAATATGACCTCTTATCACCTAAACTCGAAATTTTATTTTTGGAAATACTTATCTCTTAATAGAACTATTCTTATGTTCTTATTTCTTTTAGGATTTTTGGAGCTAATATTTTTATTCTAACCTTTCCTAATGTTTCTAGCCTTGTTGTTTCACTCTTCTCTAATTACACTCTCTTTCTTTATTGAATTCTATATTAAAAGAGACACATACATACATGGCTTGGGAGGGACGTTACAATCTCCCCCAGTTAAAAGATTCGAGATGTCCTCATCTCGCGAGCTGGGGTAGTATCTAAGTAAATCCTCCTGTCTCTTTAAAAGTGGTGTCCCCACTAGTAGGTAAAAATCTTCTTTTATCTAAACATTGTTCTTAAAGGGTCCTTTATTTCCTATGTTTGGCTCGTTTTGTTGTGTCTCCAAAATATCTATTATTCTAAAGTTAATTGGCCTTATTATCCTAAATTCATGTATCCATATATCTCTCAAATGCTATGAACCTTCGAATTCCTTATTCTATACCCCCATGTAATATGGTACTTAACAAATTATCATGGAAAAACGTAAGGGAATCAATCCTTTACGCAATCTAACCTATGATAGCAATTTCATAATCTTAGTATCGTCTTGTAGAATACCTCTATTCATCATTTACTTCACATGAATCTTGCACCAATCCTCTTCTATTTACTCATAGAAATACTTGTTGAATTCGGTTATCTTTAACCCAGCTATCTCTATTTCTTGACCTAATTTTTGCTCTAGCTCATGATTCCTTGTAGCCAGGGTGGGCTTGACGTTCCTCTTGAATTAGGGGACCTCTTCTTGATTAACATGGAAGGACTCATGTTCTTCTCAACACTTTCTATATATATATATATAAAACTTTATCACAGTCTCTGGCTATAATTATGGCTTCTGAAATAGAGGATGGTTTCACATTCTTGATAAGGTTATTCAAAGGTAGATTAAGCTTCCAAATAAATCGATGGAGAAGAGTTACCTCATCCATCTCTAGAGCAAATCGGAGAAGTTAAACAAAAGTTTGGTGATATTCTTTTAGGGTCTTCCCTTCTTGGGTTAGCTCCAAAAATTCATTCATTTTATCCTCTCGAAATCCTAGAAGACAAAACCTTTCTCGAAGGTGTACTTTCATGGCATCTCATAATTGATTCTAGCTCCAGTGGTTAGATTGACAACAATGCTTCTAACTTTTTAGCTCCAATGGTTAGATTGACAACAATGCTTCCAACTAATTTGGCATTTCTTACGAATTTTAGACGCGAGCAAGGGTGAGCTTGCTTCTTTCATTGTATCCATTAAAAGTTCAAAACTATCAAATACTTATCATAGCACCACATTTGAAGGCAGTCAGGATTAATACATCTGAGATCTTCATTTTTTTGAGAATTACACATCTGGTACCTTGGGATTGACACATCCAAAGATTATCAGGATTGACATATCTGAGATGATTAGTTTTCTGAAAATTACACACCTAGTATCTAGGGATTAACACATCTAAGAGCGTGATCCTTTGGGAATTACACATCCGAGATTCATGTTGTCTCAGATGGGTTCTAGATCTTGGATGATCGTCCTAGTCTAAAGCATCCAATGGATGGCATTCACATGTCAACTATTCAAATCTTAATGGAGTTATAATCTTAATAATTTATAATATACAAATTAATGCGATATCCTAAAAATTTCTCTAAACAAAGTTTTCGGTCTATCCTTCTAGTCATTCAGTCTCTCACTAGTTTCTTTATTTGATCACCCTATGTTTCCCTCACAAAAGGTTTTCTCCCCAATCTTTTTTCTCAAATTTATTGTACAAATATCTTGCGTGTGCACCCCCAAGATACAAGCACAATTTAATAGGATGATTGTCTCAACATGTGAGGATATTCAAATCACTTCTATGGCCAGTGTAGAGATAATTGATTCGTCCTTATATGATAAACAATCACTTGTTTTAATCCCTTTGATAGTTAACCTTTGAAAAACAAATCCTAGGAACTAAGATCGGCTCTGATACCACTTGTAAGGTTCCTCCCTTCTAAAATGGGAGAAACACTTAAGATAGTCTGCTAAGTCTTATCTTAGAGAAAATTTCCTACTCATCGACACCTTGACCATACAGAGATTCAAGGATACGATTCATAGGTAAGACCTAGTTCTATCCCACAGGGGGAGCGTGGTCTTCTAAAATCAAATCACCCATAGGGTAATTGATCACATAAATTTGGGCAACTACAAGACGATTTCTAGAGGCAACGCTTTTTTCCTCATCCATGCAAGGCACAGCCGCTGACCTAGTCTTCTAGAATAGAGTTGCCCGAGAACCTAAGCCTAGGGCTTTCACTTAATCTGTTGGAAAGCTACCCGACTAATCAGGTCCACCCGTCCGTAGGATGGTGCCGTCAGGGCATTCCATCCTCCCACTTTCCACCCTACTCACGCGTCAATTTGTTTTCTAATTAATCCTACCACACTGTTTGACATAAACAAACATGTTCCTTAATTAAGGCCCTTTTCACAAGGTTTATTAAAATAGCCTTTTTTTCACAGTACAATAATGCCAAGATAATATTTAAAAGAAAAGTTTATACATGAATCAATTTCATACAAGCCAAACTGGTTCTCTTATTCTTTTCATATTCTTTTCCTTTATACCGCCGATGATCTAGAATTCGGCCTTCCAGCCTCCACATGCTGGGCAAAACCCTACGGGACCATACACCTCATCGTCGGTCGCTGGCGAGGACTCAAGCCGGCCTGTCGCCCTCTCAGGCTCCATCGCTCGATCCTCCCGCCCCTCAGAGGGATGTCTGCGCACTAGGGTGGGCTAATTCACCGCACTAGCCTGGGCCCTCAGAACTAGGCAGCATCACAATCACTTGCCTCAATCGGCAAACCTCATTCTCCCAATGGTATGAGGGATACCATGGGCCAACTCTCCGAGCCTTACTAACGTCTCCGCCGTCTGGCTATACAAGCACAAGAACGGGGCAGCGTCAAGGCAGGGAGAAGTTGTACCTGTACCTTAATATAACCAAGATAACAATCCATTTACTCCACTAAACCATAGGACTAGAATCCATGTTACCTTCTTAAGAAAACAATCCTTTTCTCACACAGATTTTAGCATTTCAACTTGAGATTGCGATAAGACATTCTTTATTAAGACATATGCTGTTGTTTAAAAGAATACAAACTTTAAATGATAAATCAATCAAATACATCACTGTAACAATCAATAGAGAAGCCGGGGCCATACCTCAACCCCTAAGAATGATATATAATTGAAAAACAAAATATGTATATACCTTATAGAAATTTGTCGGTTATCGTTGTCTTTGCTCGTATTAACAAGAGCTTTAGAACTTGACATATGAGAATAGAGTCTTCTAATACCTTGTCTTTTGATTGAAATCATCCAATAATCTCCAAGCTTTATCTCCTCTTACTCATACTGTGACTCTTCTCTCTTTCTAAGATCTATGGTGGCAAAATAGCCTTCTCTTACAGGGCTATGGCATACTATTCTTTCTCTAAAAGAAAAGCTATGGAGTTTTGGTCTCTTCCTCCGAAAGACTATAGCAATCTAAGCTTCTTTTCTGAGACATTAGATAAGAATGAAGGGATATATGCATCTCAAACTCTAGGATTACCTTGAGGCTGCTTGCTGTCTTCTCACAGTTTTCTCTATGTAGAGACCCTGACAGAAACAGCAAACTGTTTCGGTCATAACTCTCTGGTTAAAACTCAGAATATGGTCATGTAACCAGTCAAAAGAACGGGAAGGCATTTGGTCTACAAGCTAACGCGGGCAAAATAGGCAAAAACGTCTGTATATAGCCACAAACGCACCATCTTTGGAAACGCATTGTTTTTCCATATTTTTAGTATGCATGGACTCTAAATGTGTAAAAGTACTCTAAATATGACCTCTTATCACCTAAACTCGAAATTCTATTTTTGGGAATACTTATCTCTTAATAGAACTATTCTTATGTTCTTATTTCTTTTAGGATTTTTGGAGCTAATATTTTTATTCTAACCTTTCCTAATGTTTCTAGCCTTGTTGTTTCACTCTTCTCTAATTACACTCTCTTTCTTTATTGAATTCTATATTAAAAGAGACACATACATACATGGCTTGGGAGGGACGTTACAATATAGTTTTGGACATATCTTAAGCATACCAACTCCAAATTTTTCAAATAGCCTAGATTTAGATTCTACTCTTCAAGATCATTCTAATGATATGTTTCATGAGAGGTTTTTGACAAACTTTTGGACAAGTTCATCGTGACCCTATTTTTCAAATGGGAATTGGATTTTTTCCAAATTATCTAATATGGTGTTGTATCAAAATTAATGTTGCTTCTTCTACATGTGTTACATTTGATATCCAAATTAATGTTGCTTATGTTGTTTTTTATAGTTGGAGACTAAGAAATGAATCAAATAGAGTCACCTTCCCAAGCTAAGTGTCAATTAGATGAAGGATTTCAAGATCACCAAGAAGATAAGGGAATTGATCTATAATATCAAATGCTATACCAGAAGTTAAACTACATGATCAACAAGGTCTGCATATTGGGAACTACGTTGTGAAGCTGTACAATGCAGACCATTAGGAAGCTTATATTCTTTTGAAAGAGCTTGAGACAAAATATTTTTTGAATCATCTATGACAAATATAGAGATGAAATCCACATTAGGGGACATACTGATTGATGAGTATGGGTGTATGAAATAAAAAAATGATAATTTATGATGTGGATCCTAATAATCATTCATGTAAACCTGAAGGTTTTGATTTTGAACATTTTTTTTCCTTTTTATATTTATGAGGATATTTTTCACGAAAAAATTATAGATTATATATTAATCTATAATTGTTTTTCCTTCTTATATTTATGTGGATATTTGTCACAAACCAATTATAGATTAATTTATGAAAAAATGTTTATCATATCATTAATGTGTCTATTGATCTCAAGAGTATAACAATTAATGTGCTCTTTGAACCTATAAATGTTCATTGCCTTTTTTCTATTTGTGTATAGAAAAAGATTCAATTAAATGTAAAATTGTGACCTCAAGTCTAAATTTTTAGCTCCAATCATTTATTACATTTTTAGAAAATAGTATACAAACAAGTTGCATTATCTTGCTCTCATATTGTTTGGTTCTTTTCTAGAGATATCGTAATTATTGTTGTTGTACTATCATAAGATGAGGTTAAAACTTAAGTTTGAGCATATCTCCTGGGTTCAGTAAGTCAGGTCAAGATTATGTTGCGACACAAATCATTATGTTAATATAGAAGAATGGCTTAGAATTTAATTGAGTTAAATGAAAAATGCTACACCTAAAAGATTGTAACATTGGCTCAAGCACCTATTTAAACTTGAAGAGAAATGTTACATTATTTTTCATAAAACAATATCAAGTGTGATGTCTTATTTGATGACTTTTCAATGGGGTTAAAATTTAATGCTTTAGTTTGACATTGTGTTTCATCTCTATGTATAAGATTTATTTTTTATCATATTTATTTTGATCTTTAGTTCTAGTCTCCCTCATGATTGAAATTAATTATCTTTTGTAGGTCACAAAGATTATGTTTTGGGAAACTCTCAAAAGCACAAAATATGGAGGATCTCCAAGATGGTGGAGGTAATTTAGAACAAAATCCACAACCAATGTCTACAAATGATGATCAAGAGACAAAAATAGGTTTTAGACACAAATCAAAATAGATGTTTGTAAAATAAGGTTATGAACTCAAAATTTTTTTGAAGCTAATATTGAACGTGGTTTTATAGGTGGAGATGATTTGCACTCACGAGCAGGCCATAATAATCAATAACAAGATCAATCAAAATTGGCTTTACAAATTAGCAATGACATGCAGATAAATATCACTGAATCTACTAAACTGTTTTTGGCAAGTGTGAAGGCAAGGATATGGAATAAAATGACAGAAGTCACAACCTTCAAGGATGTAAAGACTTTTTTGGAAATTATCATGATGAGAACATTGAAGGAGATCCCCAAGATAAGATGCCAACATCAACAACAAAAAGTATTAAGCATGCTCAAAATTATAGAACTAATAAATTATGAATATGTGTGAATGACACTAAACACTATATAGAAATTAATTATCAATCTCAAACATTAAGAAAAAAAATCAATAAGCACACATATAACCAATAGATACAAATAATATATATGGCCAACCTCTTAAATTTTTTTTTGTGATGTATCTAGAGCATATGTATTAATAATTGTAGTAAAGAAATTTAAACTAGAAAACATTTTTAATTGTTAAATATTTCAATATTTTACCGCAAGTTATGGCTCAAGTCATGAGTTCTAGGAGTTGTAGAGAACAAATGGAAATTGACAAAATATTTTAAATGTTAAATTGCACAAAATCTAAGCAAGAGTACAAAGATGTGGACACAGGAGAAAGCTCCATAAAAAATGGACTACCAAGAAATGTAGAGGACTCAATGGCAAGAAACATTGATGATAATCCAATTATTTTGGCACTTTTGGAGAAGCCAAAGTTAACAGGGATATTAGATTTGAATGGATTTCTCTTGAAGCGTTGTTGGTACAAATTACCACAATCCATGTACATCCTTGCAGTGTAACAATATGTTCATGGTTCCTCGACTTGGATGCATAGTATTTTTGAAGGCCTTGTTGGGAAGATTCAATGTAGGCATGTGGTCATGAACTACAATGAAACATAATGTTCTCTATATGGTGAAAGCTTTGCAAAAACATGTCGGCCAACGTCCCCATATTTTTATGATTTGGAGTGAAGAGGGATGCTAAACCTATGGAAAAAGAAAATTATATCAACCTCATAATCTAGGTACTGAGGCCAAGTTCAAACCTTTGACAACAATTGCAAAGGCATTTGGATGTGATGTGCGAAGAATAGTTCTTATCAATGATTCACCATACAAGGGTTGTGTTAGCCCATCATCAAATTGTACTTTTCCCTCATTTTTCCTCCTACATTTAACATTGAAAATTTTTATAACATTCTAATGGACGAGTTTCTATCTTACTTGCAACATCTTAATGAGGCTACTAATGTATGCAATTTGATACACTCTAAACCGATATGGAGAACAACCACTATGTGAGGGCCATGATTTGCACCATTTGTTTGAAGAAGCGGTGCATGAATGGAAGGATCAGAATGCAAAATGGTCAATAATGAGGTTCAACATAGGAAGCCTTCCTATTTGCAAGTTCCCTAAAGGAGAATAATAAGTTGATAAAAGAGAGTCACAAGGTGTAAGCTCTAACATGTGAAATATCCACAATTGTAGCATTCAACTTAGTCCCTCACAAATAAATATTTTAATGTCAAAAGCTCCATACATAGCTAAGATGAAGTGTTTGGAAGCTATGCTACTTGCTCAACAACTAGGATACAAGGTACCACAATTAAGCCACATGTTGCGCTAAGTACTTCTTAAGGCGACCCCAAAAATCATATGGTTTCTCCTAATTTTATTAAGGTACAAATGACAAGATTTGTTAATAAAAAATCTTTATAATGGTTTCATGAAACTCCCTCTTTAGTGTTTCAATTCTAATTATTTTTTTGTTATTCCTTGCAAAACTAGAGAGGTGCAAGCCATTTCTTGAATTGTTCTTGAGTAGATATATGATGAAGATGATCCTCTTCGTATGATGAAGTTCCCTATCCCAATTGATCAATTTTTTGAAATTGAAAATGTGACCTTTGAAGTGAAGAGCTCAACCATTGCTAGCATTGGCCTAGGGATGTTTGTGCACACTTATATTCCAAGAAATACTACAATTCTCCATTATGGAGGTAGCAAGTACTCATATAAAGATTGGAAAAAATTATGTAGAATTTCTCCACACCTGAAAAATTACTCAATCCAAGAGGGTTGATTCAGTTCAGCTTCCTCCTAGTCAGCTCAATGCCAGCTCTACTTCAAAGGCATGTGATCAGAGATGATTGAGCTGGAATAAAAAGAAACCCTTAGAGTATGGGGAGTCCATGAATCCTACTTATTGAAGAAGAGTCTATAAATTTTGGAAGAAGAGCTTATATATTGCAAGCTAAAATATGTATGCCCAAGAGTCTCTCTCTAGTGTCCTAAATTCCACCCATCTACCAACCCCATTTTCCCTCTTAGCTCATCTCATTTTCCTTTCTCTTTTCCCATCAAAATGGTGCTCCCCCACACTTGTGTAGTTGCCTCTCAACCATATTAAAGTCTCCCAAAATGATGTAGTGATCTTGAATGTTCAGGTTATTAATACACTCCCACATTCCACTCCTAATTTTATGATTATGGGCTCCATATATATTGACTAACCAAATTTTATCCCCATTGACCTGTATTTTCACTACCAAAATCCTCCCATTGACCTGTATTTCCACTACCAAAATCCTCCCATTGGGATGATTTGCCTCTATAACAATAGGATTCAAATCGCTCCTGATAACAAACATTACTCCGCTATACCCAAACTTCACCCCCCCATATATTACCATCAACTCCTTAAATCTATATCTCCTTGAGATTTTAGCCCCAAAAAGATTATGCTCTTGAATAGCTAAAATAGATAACCCCCACCCTTTAACTAAGCCCTAAAAAGAAGCATTATTATTCTTATCTTCAATACCTTTAACATTCCATGTATACAACCAAAAATATCCTTAGACTTAATCATGTCAAGGCAATTTCAAGTACCATCTCAACTTCCTCACCTTCCCTTTGTACATCCCCCTCTTTCTGCATCCCCTTCAAGGCTTCCTATACTTGCCAATTGAATCTATGAATAGAAGAAGTCCCACTATCTTCCTCTCTTAAAGGGCTATAAGGATTTGAATATAGCAAGGGGCTCAAACTACCCTGAGATTTACTCACCTTCTCATCCCTCCTTAATTGGCTCAGACTTCTTCTTGCCTCTTGCCTAAGATTAAGTTTCCCTTTTGCCTTAAACTAGTCCCCTTCTAATTGCTCCTTAATTGGCTCAGACTTCTTCTTATCTCTTGCCTAAGATTAAGTTTCCCTTTTGCTATAAACTAGTCCCATTCTAATTTCCCCTTTTCTCCCTCAAGGGATTTCTCTTTCCCACTCCCCTCTTTCACTTTACTTGACTCCCTTCGCACTGTTTTCTCCCCCTGTCTGCTCTATTTCTTTATTCCCACCATCAAGTTTAGAATGCAAAAATCTTATGCAATTCTTAGCAATATGTCAAAAGCCCTCACATCTGAAGCATGCCCTGGGAAAGGGGCCAAACTTAAGACCTAGTTCCAGTTTCCCTAGTTCACCTAAATCAACCTCTATGGATTTAGGGGTTTTAATATTAGTATTCCAAGAAATACAGAAACTATTAATATCTCGATGCCCCACAAACATCACTAGGTAGATGTAACACAGGGCCCAAAGCACCAGCAACATCCCACAATGCAGGTCTAAGCCAAGGAGGAAGTCTAGAAATTTCAACCCACATTGGGAAAGCCTCTTATTATGAAGGCTCGTATTTACATCAAACAAGGGATCAAAAGGGAACACATACACCAACCTATGACCCATGAAAAGCGAAGCTTTTGCAAACAGTTCTGAGACATATTTCCCTTTAATGAACAAGACGTTGAAGAAGCCCTTACCTAAATAAACCACCCTATCATGTAGGACATCCTCCTGTAGCCACTTGCCTACCTCTTGCAAACAGTTTTGAGACATATTTCCCTTTAATGAACAAGACATTCAAGAAGCCCTTACCTAAATAAACCACCCTGTCATGTAGGACATCCTCTTGTAGCCACTTGCCTACCTCTACCCTAGTAGGGGGTTTATACCTTGGATAGAAGATGATAACACTTCATAAAATAACCCAATCTAATTTGTAAAATAACCCAATCTGATTTGTGATCAACTCAGGGTTCACATTCATGCATACCTTCCTTCCTTGTCTCTGAGCATGCGTGTTGAGCCTCGCATTAATCCAATCGGGAACATTTTTCTTCCTCTCCCTCTTACCACCTTCTTCATCACGGGGTCGATTCATCTCCTCTTTTTCCTCAAACTCCCAATCCCCACCATGCTCCTCCACCCCCTTGCAGCTAAGGATCCACCATCTCAAGCATGCATGCATGCATAAGCGATCGGAGGTCCCCTCAATGTATGGGGACATGCGCCCCTAAATGTGTGATAGTAACTTTCCCACTCTCCCACTCATTCGCTCAATGTCACCACACTCGCCCATCCCAGCCCAAAACCTAGCCAATTTTCCTTACAAAATCATTCTAAGAGCTATATAATGATTAAAAGAGCTAAGAGTATTAGAACACCTAAGAAAAAGTTAAGAAGAGATTAGAAGAAGTAAGAGGATTAGAAGAGCTAAGATTAAGATTAAGATTATATTGATGCTAAGCATTAGGATTAAAGAGATCTTATCCAACAAGTTTACTCAAATGAGCTTACAAGTGTGTGCCAATGAGTTTAGAATTATGTGTCAATATATAGTAGGGAGTGGAGCTACATAAAAGAATCTAGAATACTATTTTTAAAAATTAATTATTTTTATAAATATATATTCTTTTATCTTATACATATTTTTTTTAATTTTAATATCTAATAAAAATTATAATTCACATCTATTAATATGTTTATATAGTATAAATTTTTAAAATATTTTGTTTGATGTATATATATATATATTAAAGATGACCTAGAATATATTAAAGTTAGGGATTATATAATAATTTATATAATTTTAATCATAATTATATATATATATATATATATTCTTAATAATATATAATCTTATTTTTTATTTTTAATTATTGTATATATGTATATAAATTTTAAATATAGAATATTATAGCTAATTTTTTTGAAGTTAATTGGACATATGTTTTGTTTTAAAAATAGTTTTTATATTAAATAGTTAAAATAGTTAAAAATAGTTAACTATTTTTTATATTAAATAGTTAAAAATAATTTATAGTTAAAAATCATTTAAAGTTTAGACGTATGTATGTATCCATGGGTGGGATGGATGATGATGTGACATGGAATTCCCATGAGTGGGATGGATGGTGATGTGGCATATCCATGTGTACATACATGCATAACATGGCATCATGTGAGGTAGCATGCCATGCAACATATGGGAGGTAGCATGCAAATGTGGAAGGAATGATGTGGCATTATTAATGACTAGGATGATGACTTAGTTAGGTTGACCATAAACAGTTAAGGTGGTATGATGCTTATTTGGAAAGTTGACCATCATGTGAGGTAGCATGCCATGCAACATATGAGAAGTAGCATGCAAAAGTGGAAGGAATGATGTGGCATTATTAATGACTAGGATGATGACTTAGCAACTCAATCAGGTTAATCATGTTGACATGGACAATTGAGGTGGTATGATGCTTATTTGGACTCTCCCCAAGCTGAGATGGACATAAGGTGGCATAAACATAAAAGAGGTCTATCGACCAAGCCTAGTATATAAAAGCTAATTTGGCTTACACATGGCTTGTAGTCTTGGTTCATTACTAAGACTAGATTACCAAAACTAAATAGGCTTGGGTCTAAGACTTGTGCTGAGATGGACATAAGGTGGCATAAACATAAAAGAGGTCTATCGACCAAGCCTAGTATATAAAAGCTAATTTGGCTTACACATGGCTTGTAGTCTTGGTTCATTACTAAGACTAGATTACCAAAATTAAATAGGCTTGGGTCTAGACTTGTGCATGGACGCAAAATGAAGATTTTCACTTGTTTAGGGTGAAAAATGGGCTTCCGAAACCCAAGTTAACCCATTTTTAAATTATAAATTGACCATTACAACTATCTTTACCCATATAAGTTAACCCATTTTTAAATTATAAATTGACCATTACAACTATCTTTACCCATATAAGTTCATGGTAATTTGCAATAATATTGAAAGTTTTTTAACCCACATGAGTTTAAAGTAATTGACCATTATAAGTATCTTTACCCGCATGATTTTAGAGCACTTGACCATTAAAAATCTCTTTACCCACATGAGTTTAAAGTAATTTGTATAAATATTGTATAAAAATCACTTCACCCCATCGTAGTTTAGAGTAATATGTCTAAATATTGAAATTTTTATTATTAAATTATGAGACTTTAACAAGCATTTTAACACATTTCCATATTTCTCTAAATGAGATCTACAAAAATATAATTGTTAATTTTAGCCTCACATTCTATCAAACTTCATCGAATTTCAAACCATTGGATCTCTAAAATTGAGCATTATAAGTTGTGGATCTTATGTGCACAAAACGTAGTGTATTTTTTAACACTTATAAGTTCTTAAAATATTTTTTTATAGAAATATAAAAAAATAATACAAAGCCAACAAATCAAGTTAAGATTTATATTATGTGAATTCATTATGTTCAAAGTAGCTTTTTGATTGGAGCTAAGATGCAAAAGTTAGAAGCATTTGCCTGACAGTCTAAATCCACGACATGAGATGCCTACTAATAGTGTGCAAAGGAAATGTGTACTTATAGGTATCTAATTCTCAATTGGATTACATCATTAGTAGGTGCTTGACTTCATGTATGATGTTTCATTAGAAGGTATTGTAAAATGAAATTTCTTTTGGAGCTAAGGGTGATTAGATATTAAAGGTGTAGAAAGGCCTATTATCAGCCCATTTCAAGGGTGCCCAAGCAAACAAAGGTGAGCACCTGTACTTACACCTTGCCCATCTGGTAACTCCACTTGATTCAAAAAATATTGAAATCATATAGTCTTCAAATGGTATGGAAAAAAAGAAGTCAATGTGCTTACCTTCAAAAACATTTAAGAATGACACTACTAGTAGTATTTGAGACCCTGTATTGCTTAAAGATTACATAAAGGTGCTCCTCCACATATTTAGACCACACATCTTGAAACATGGTCTTAGAGAGACCTAATTTCTATGTTTGATTTTGGTGCTATGTTAAAAGTTTCAAAGACTTACCTTGCCTTAACATGTGCCATGGGGACTTATAAAAAAGAGCCAAAAAATGTATCTTATACGGTGAAGATCTTGGATCCCTCCTCTCACAAATTCCGAAACTATAAAAACCATCTATAGTTGAAATGTTACTATCTCAAGTCCATTACAAATAAGACTTTGAGGCAATCATTTTGAGCTATAGAACATTGATTTCCACTACCAATAGCAAAAGTTACGAATAAAAGTGTGTTATTGGTGTCAATAGACCATTACTTGGTATTGATTAGTGCTAATTGAGACCATTACTTGGTATTGATTAGTGCTAATTGAGACCAACATTTAGTATTACTTGATCATCAATGCACCATCGATTCATTTTAATTTGTATAATTGATCATTATTAATATTTTTCATTGGCTTTAATCAACCATCAATGTATATAACTTAGTACTAATCAAACATTAATTAATGTAAAATGATGTTGATCAGTTTTATCAATAGAAAATTAGTGTCAATTAGTCTAAATAAACCAACATATATCAATTAATGTTTACTAGTAAATTATTCATTAATTAACTTTGATTAATTATTTTTGAACTTAATCAACCATCAACTAATACTATTTTTTTAAGTGTATGTGTGTGTGTGTGTGTGAGTGAGTGTGTGTGTGTGTGTGTGTGTGTGTGTGTGTGTGTGTGTGTGTGTGAGAGAGAGAGAGAGAGAGAAACTTAAAAATATCTTAATACAAAAATAGTCATCTTTTTTGAGGTAAAACCTTGATTATTGGAGTGGAGTATATTTTCTCAATAAAACCTTTGTATTTATAATCTTAATGCCCTAAGTATGATTGGATATATGATCTTATAATTTAGGTCCCATATGAACTTAGGTCTCGTATATACATGCATATCTACACACACTTGGGGGGGTTCACCAAAAAATATGTAAGTATAGCACATGAGTTCAAATGAAGGAGTTTTTTAATTCAAGATTCTAAGCTAAATTTATAGAAATACATTTACACGGGGTTTTTTAATCAATTTTGGAAAAAAAACCAGTAATCCCATAAAGAAAAAGGGGTCATTTTATTCATGAAAAATTTACAAGTAAGGGTTTTTAAATACCTCTTAAATGCACATGATACATAGGGTTTCTTGGTGGTGCACCCTCCAAGACACACACATGCACGCACGCACACACACACATATGTAGATATACATGTATACCTTCACATCATACACCCCCCCACACACACACATGTATATATATGTGTGTATATATATATATATATGTATAGTGTCCACGTGTGTGTGTGTGTGTGTGTACATATTACCTGCAATTAGCATGGCTTGACTCAAATTAAGATTAATTAACCATGAACTATTATCAGCAAAGGTAATCAACTATTAATTGGTGGTAATTGAGATAAATTAGCCTTTAATTTGGTTTAATTTATGTCAATTGGTGCCAAGTCATCATAATTTACAACGGTTAACTAGTACTAATTGATCATCAAAATATTAAAACCTGAGCCTAAACCTTGTATCCTAGACAAAAACAATAAAATTTGAAACCTAAACAAACCTTGTATTCTAAACCCTAAACCTTGTTGTCAAGTAGTACCAATTGACCATTAAAAATAATAAAATATGAAACCTAAAAGACTAATCCATACTCTCTCACACACAAAGATACAAACACACACACGCGCGCGCATGCACGCACACACACACACACATGTACATGTTGGTACACATATGTGTATATGTACATTTGACTTATATTGGGTAGAGATTGTGTGACAACAAAAAAACTAAGGTTTCTTGTTATAATGGAGAGGTGGAGCAGACGATAGAGATTTATGAAGATATTTCTCCAAAGACTCTTGGGAGAGATTTTCTAGAGTGACATCTTCATTGACTTGGCATTAGATAGCTAAAGAGATAGTTCACCTATGGGGGTGTTGAGGGGGGGTGCTGAAAAAGAATTTCCTCCACGCTCATGTTATTATGTGGTTTATTTTGTAAGACCCTCTATACGAGGAGTTGCCATTATGATGCAAACTCAAGCACCCACAATTCCAAATTTAGATATTTAGATGGTGGTCAAATGTGGCCAGATATGGCTAGGAGATGAATTTTATAAAACTTGCATAGGATCCATGCATAATACTACACAACATAGTCCATGCATAAGACTATGCAATACACTCTATGCATAAGAGTCTAAGCATAGAGTCTATGTAAAAGACTATGAAATATTCTATGTAAAAGACTATGCAATAGACTCTATGCTTAGAGTCTATGTAAAAAACTATGAAATATTCTATGTAAAAGACTTTGCAATATTCTATGTAAAAGACTATGCAATAGACTCTATGCATAGAGTCTCATGCATAAGACTATGCATAGACTCTATGCATAATAGTATGCAAAACACTCTTATGCATAAGACTATACAACAGAGTCCATGCATACCACTATACAATAGAGTCCATGCATACCACTATGCATAGTGTTTAGCATAATAGTATGCAAAACACTCTGATGGATAGAGTCCATGCATAAGATTATATAATAGACTCTATGGATAATAATATGCAAAAGACTCTTATACATAATAGACTCTATGTGTAATACTATGTAAAAGACTCATGCATAAGACTATGCAATATGCTCTGTGTATAAGACTATGTAATATGCTCTATGCATAAGAGATCATAGAGCCTACGCATAGTCTCATGTATAAGACTATGTAATATGCTCTATGCATAAGAGATCATAGAGCCTACGCATAGTCTTATGCATAAGCTCTATGTATAAGAGATGCATAGAGCCTATACATAGACTTATCTCTCTTATGCATAATCTTAACCATGGACTCTATGCACAGAGGCCATGCATAAGACTATGCATAGAGTCTAAAACCAATAATGCATAAATCAAATGCTCCCATAGCGCCTACTAAGGTATATCATAAGAAAATATGGTGTGTTTAAGGCTTGATCTTGGTTTCTTATGGATATCTTGCATGCTCTACAGAGCTTGCTTGATTCTAAGCTTCAACAAAGATAACCGAAAGACAAAGAAACAAAATATACAAGGAAACATTAGTATTAGCCCTAGTATATCCTATTCTACCATTGGTACCATAATAGGTACTCAAATTTGAGAGATTTTAAAAGGAAAAATGTTCAAGTATGTATACTTCTACACACAGATATGATTATATTTATATTGTTGGGAGGAACGTTTACATTACTTGTTACAACAAAAAACTAGATCCAAGCTATTAAAAAAACATTTGTTAAAACTAATCTATATATTACACGGTGTTCTATCTACTTGTCTCATTTGTAAGAAGCAAACTAAATGTTACACAGTGTCCTATCTACTCATCCTCATCCACAATCATCTCGTGAGCCTCTTCTAGAATCCGCTACATAAATATAGGCAAACCATAAATTACATTCATTCAGAATTTGACCCTTAGTTCCCTCATCATTGGGAATGCATAGCCTGCGATTATAATACATAATTCCATCATCCAAGCTGTACCCTTGAACTCGGTTCAACTCTAGTGGAGTTTTGCTTTCCTGCATAAGTAGGGTAGCAATAGGGCCAAAGAATCTATCCTGCATGATCTTCTCTCTTGCTTCAATAATCAAAGGATTGACACTACAGTAATTGCAAGCAAGGAGGCTTTTCTGCTGAGGGCATATGCTACCACATTTTCTTTGCCTGGGCAGTACTTGATTTCAAAATCAAACAAGGTCTGCATCCACCTTCTCTGGCTCATGTTGAGATCCTTCTAAGTGAAGATCCACTTTAAGCTCTGATGATCCGTCATCAAAGTGAATCTTTGACCCAGTAGGCAATGTCTCCACAACTTCAAGGCATATACTACTGAAAGTAGTTTCAAGTCATGGACAGCATAATTCCTCTCATGCATTCTGAGTTTTCGAGATTCATAGGCCACTACATGACCTTCCTGCATGAGTGCACCTCCCAGGGCAAAACCACTGGCATCAGTTATTACCTCAAAGGGTAGAGAGAAATCTGGCAACTTCAGAACGCGATTGGTTACCAAGGCAGTCTTTAGCTTATCAAAAGCACTCTGGCACCTGGCAGACCATTGAAACAGAATATTCTTCTTGAGAAGATTTGTCAGGGGGAAGCTATGAGAGCATACTTTGGTATAAAAATTCTATACCAACCAAGTTTCCTCTGGCTTCTTTCACTATCTTGGGTTCAGGCCAATTTATGACTGCTTGGACTTTTCTGAAATCTGGAGAAATTTCATCTTTTGATACCAGAAAGCCCAAGTATTCAACATGGTCGGCAGAGAAAGTGCAATTTCTCTTTTTTGCTAAGAGTTGGTGCTTCCTTAGAATCTCAAGAACTTTTCTGACATGAGCTTCATGGTCAACTGCATTCTCTGAGTAAATCAAAATATCATCAAAGAAGACAAGAACAAAATCATCCAAGTATTCTCTGAGAATGTCCTGCATTAGGTGATTGAATGTAGCTGGGGCATTTGTCAATCCAAACGGCATGACAGTGAATTCATAATGCCCATACCGAGTATTGATGGCTGTCTTCGGGACATCTTATCATTAATCCTGATCTGATAATACCCTGATTTGAGATCTATCTTTGTAAAGATTTGGGCTCCACTTAGCCTGTCCAGAAGCTCATCAATTCTGGGGATAGGATACTTATTCTTAACTGTGAGTTGATTGAGACCTCTATAGTCCACACAGAGTCTAAGCATTCCATCTTTCTTTTTCTGAAAGAGAACTGGCGCATCCCAAGGTGAAACACTGGGTCTTACAAACCCTTGTTCTAACAGCTGTCTAAGATGTTCCTTGAGTTCGATGGCTTCAAGAACTGGCATTTTGTACGTGCGCAGGGCTACTGGTGGGCTGAGCTCCGCAGGTCAATTCTATCACATGATCTACTTCTCGAATTGGAGGCATCTCTGTTAGCTCTACTGGGAATAAATCATCATAATCACTTAACCATTCAAGTTCTTTAGCTTTTAACTTTGAGTCTACCAGATTTATTTTGACAAGATAAATGCGCTGCTTCTTTCTAAGTCCTTTTAGTAACTTAGAAGCCTTTACTAATTGTAAACTTGGGGATCCTGAAATTCCGATTCCTTGAACCTTGTTTCCGTGAAGGTCACGAAAGGAAATGGTTCCATTATGACAGTGAATGTCAGCTTGATTTTTGTGGAGCCAATCCATTCCAAGGATCCCGTCGAAAACTCCCAAAGCTATAACTCTTAATCGACAGTCAGTTAAATTCCCATCTAGATTGAACTGAATACGTTCTGTCTCAAGGTGAGTGAAAAGAATCTTCCAACTTGCCAATTCAACTTGCATAGGTTTTCCTGATTTCTGATCTAAGACTAGCTTACGCAAGCATCCAGGGAAAATGAAAGAATGAGTACTACCTGAATCAATCAAAAGCTTAAAAGGCTTACCCTCATACTCAGCTGGAGTATGAATGACGGAGAACTGACGATTTGGCCTTGGTTTTCAATTACAGCATAAATCTGTCCTCTTTCCTCTTCCACACTACTTCTGCAATTGTGACTACTCTGGCTGCTACAGTCTGAGGCGGAACTCTTTCTCTTTGGCTGCCCCAGTTCTAGGAAGGAGTTCTCAGGCTACTCTGGACAGAGACAGACGGCTGAGCTAGAGTTCTCTTGGGATTTCTATGATTTGGGCAAGATGGACCTTGATTTGACTGATAGGAAGGGGTTGGTCTTTGCACTCTCTGATTTGGGCGAGATGGACCTTGATTTGACTGATAGGAAGGGGTTGGTCTTTGCACTCTCAGTCTGTGACTTCCCTGTCCCCTTGACATGGCAGGAGTCGGGCAGTCTTTCAGCTGGTGACCAAAACCTTGGCATCCAAAACACCGATTCTCGCTTCTGAGCTCATCCCTCTGAATCCTTGAAAGAGGTGGGGCTCCTGAGAAAGTGTTCTGGGGGAAGGGTCTTCCTTCACTTCTAAATCTTCTAGTATCCTGATTCTGATTTGGGCCTTACTGCCTCTTTGGGGGAGGAAAGTTTGTTGAAGTACTTCCCAGAGTTTGGAATCTTTTAAAGTTAGAGGGTGCATGCTTTGGCGGGACCTTAACTACAAAGACTTTGCCAAAGTCCTTTGCCATTCTTACTGCTTCGGCCATTGAGACAGGTTTGGCATTCTTTACTAAGGTGTCCAATGGCTCGTTCATTCCTCGAATGAATCTGGCCATTAGCAGCTGCTCTTCATCCAATTGTGGAGAATATTTGAGGAGAAGGGCAAAAGCTTGATGGTACTCTTCAATTATCCGGCTATCCTGCTTTAGTTCCAAGAACTCATTCATCTTAGTTTCAAGGAAGCCCAAAGGACAAAACCTCTTTCTGAGGTAAGCTTTAAGATCGGTCCACGTTTGGGTATTCCGGTCAAGACGGTTAGTCTCGCAGTGATTCCTCCAAGCGACCCTGGCCGTTTCCACAATCTTTAACCTGGCAAGATCCATCTTGCTTCTCTCATTGTAGCCAGTTACATCAAAATATTCCTCCATTGCCTCAATCCACTTTTCCACTACTTCACCTAGCTATTCCCCTTCACCCCTGAAGGGACCAGGTTGGGATCTGTGCTGCAGGGCTTTTCGAACATCTGAATCTAACTCTTCATCATCGGTTAGAGGATCCAGTTGCCTTGCACGGGCTGCGCACCTCATGACTCTGATAAAACAAGATTTTCGTCAACTTAACTTTGACAACAGATTTATGATTATTTAATTATTTTTTTCTAGTGGTTTATTCTTTAAACAGATAATTATTTCATCATACTTCATGAAACAAGATTAACCATATTCACAATCATGAAAACAATTTGGATTTTTTTTTACAAAACATCATTTATTATCAAAAGTTTTCGATAATACATAGAGTATCACGGCTCCCCAAAATCACTGCCTCATCGTATACGCATAAAGAAGCAAAATTGCAAAGGAGACATGCCATGGTACAGACGATTCATTACAGAAAGAGGTGCTATAATTCTACTTCTAGGGATAAAGCAGCTAAGAAGCCTAAAAACTCAGCATGAAGTTCTGAAGTTCCTGGGTGAATGATCAAAGAGTTGTACATGCTGAACAAGTCCTAGCCTTATCAAAATCATGGCTAAGGAAATATTTTGCCTGAGCCTCTGACGCTGACTGGTACTGACATTAATACATCGTCCTCCACAGAAACACATATATCGACGTCGCTCAAGAGGATCAGGAAAGTAAAGACTCTCAAAATGACGCGCGACTATCACTCTGCTCACTCAGGTCATAGCAAAGTTGATGAGGTGCTCAAATGCAAAGGCTATCATATCTTGAATCTGGGAGAGTTCAGGAATGCCAGATAGATTCGAGGTATCCATCGATAAATTCCAATTCAATTTTATGGGTTTTCAATTTTTGAAGTTCCTTCAACATAATAATAAGTGAAAACATTATTTTCCAGATTTAATTTAAAATTTTTAAGCAATTTCTGCTACTGTTACATAAATTTACAACAGCGCTCTGATACCAACTGTGAGATCCCACTACCACCTCTCTGCACCGGATTCCCGGATGATAGCAGCGGAAGTAAATTCCTCTTGTGCGGTGCAGGGTTTCTCACTCGGGGCCTCGCCCTCGAATGTCCGGGCACGAGACTAAGCTGGTGGTCATTCCAAAAACCAAAACCGAGAAAATTTCCCACGCTCAAAAAACGGGGACGATTCCATCATTTGTATTTTCTTAATGAATTTTTCTAACAAGGTCAAGATACTGAACTAACCTTTATCTTTTAATCCAGTTAGAAGGGAAACTATTACAAACTTAACTTGAAGGGATCAACGCTTTTTTCCTAATTGAATCAGGCACAGTCGTTGATCTATTCATTTGAGAAGTCTTCATGCTTTTAATTAACTACTCGAGTTCTAAGCGTAATCCTATTAATCAATTTTATTATTAAAACTCTAACGATTCGAGCCTACAGCCCATGGGCCACCGCCCAACCACTAGAATAGTAGAACCAGATAAGTACCCACCCATAATTGAAAGCCTTTCTTAACTTTTGCTTTAGAATATAGATACTCACACACTCCTCTTTAAACTTTAATTTATAAAACAATCCATTAACAAACAATTTCTGGGTACAGATGTCACAACTCAAAATTTCCATTCAATGCTTGTTTTTCACAAAACAGTATCACTCTGGACTCTCCGTTGAGACCAGCAGGTCAACAACAAGATCCAGTAACAGATTACAATAATTTTCTCGTCATCATACACATATATATATCTTCCACGACATACGCATGGGTGTCCTAAGCACCGCGAGACTATGCATTGCCTGGTAAGAACCCTCCAGGATCCTCCTTAGGTGTCTTGGCACTTCACTCAGGGACCGCTTTGTCGGCCCTCGCCCATCGTACCGGAAGCACACCATTTTAGACCATACCCAGGCTAGTCAAGACCTAGGCATTTTTTTATCGCGTGAGCCGTCCTTTGAACACTCCCCGCCCGCCAGCTGTTGCAACCAAACTTCCCTTAGAAAAAACACATATACCAAATGCTCCCTCCAGCATTCTGGCGTAAGACAATCCTTTAAGAAAAGAGGGTTTCTATGCAAGTTCTCAGTTTTGATTTTCTTTTGAATACAATGGATATATCTTAATTCCGTACCCCAAGACTTCTAGATCACAGGTCTGGATTCCCAAGTAGAATTCCTTGAATTCTGTAATCTTGATCCTCAGATCAAAATCAAAGGTCTCAACTTAGTTTCAGATTCAGTGGGTGATTTGAGTGTAGATTACTAAACTGGTCACATCGTCTACTCTTGAAAGTGACGAAGGAGTTATGTCTTGGTCATAGCCTGATTCACGTTTTTAGACTGGAAAGGTTCTCTCTGAACTCTCTTTATCGAAGGGTAATATTTCAATTACTACTTTATTGAATTTCATTCATTGAGTATTTGCTTAACTGAACTCAAAACTAATTACGAATTCCTATGAGAGATAAATTAATCATTAAACTAAAATTCTGACTTCGATAGATTTTCTCATTATCATCCTAGAGAATATGAAACGGTAAAATTTTCTTTCACAGAGTATTTACTTAATTCATTTATCCATATTCATGGGATTTAAACAAAGGATTAAAGAGAACTCTTGTTTTGATATAAAAATTTTATATGCATCTATTTATGCATAAAATCCAACTTCTAGAGAAATAACACTTTTATATAAAAGAAAATTTCTTTTATGCATCTATTTATGCATAAAAATCAATATTAGTGAAAGTAACACTTTTACAATAAAAAATTCTTTTATGCATCATTTTATGCATAAAAATCCATTTTGATGAAAGTAACACTTTTAAAATAAAAAAATATTCTTTTATGCATCATTTTATGCAACAAAAATCGATACACTTTTACAATTAAAAAATTATTTTATGCATCATTTTATGCATAAAAATCCATTTTGATTATAGTAGCACTTTTATAATAAAAAATATTCTTTTATGCATCTATTTATGCAAAAAATCCATTTTGATGAAAGTAACACTTTTATAATAAAAAAAATATTCTTTTATGCATCATTTTATGCATAAAATTTGATATTAGTGAAAGTAACACTTTTACAATAAAAAGAACTCTTTTATGCGTAAAAATCATTTTGATGAAAGTAACACTTTTATGATAAAAAAATATTCTTTCATGCATCTATTTATGCATAAAAATCCATTCTGATGAAAGTAACACTTTTATAATCAAAAATGTTCTTTTATGCATCTATTTATGCATAAAAATCCATTTTGATGAAAGTAACATTTTTATAATAAAAAATATTCTTTTATGCATCTATTTATGCATAAAAATCCATTTTTAAGAAAGTAACACTTTTGTAATAAAAAAGATATTCTTTTATGCATAAAAATCCATTTTGATGAAAGTAACACTTTTATAATCAAAAATATTCTTTTATGCATCTATTTATGCATGAAAATCCATTTTGATGAAAGTAACACTTTTATAATTAAAAATATCCTTTTATGCATCTATTTATGCACAAAAATCCATTTCGATGAAAGTAACACTTTTGTAATAAAAAACATATTCTTTTATGCATCTATTTATGCATAAAAATCCATTTTGATGAAAGTAACACTTTTATAGTAAAAAGTATTCTTTTATGCATCATTTTATGCATAAAAATCCATTTTGATGAAAGTTACTTTTTTGTAATAAAAAAATATTCTTTTATGCATCTATTTATGCATAAAAATCCATTTTGATGAAAGTAACACTTTTATAATAAAAAATTATTCTTTTATGCATCATTTTATGCATAAAAATTGATATTAGTGAAAGTAATACTTTTACAACTAAAACAAATCTTTTATGCATCATTTTATGCATAAAAATCCATTTTGATGAAAGTAACACTTTTATAATCAAAAATGTTCTTTTATGCATCTATTTATGCATAAAAATCCATTTTGACGAAAGTAACACTTTTATAATCAAAAATATTCTTTTAGGCATCTATTTATGCATAAAAATCCATTTTGATGAAAGTAACACTTTTATGATAAAAATATTCTTTTATGCATCTATTAATGCTTAAAAATCCATTCTGATGAAGGTAACACTTTTATAATAAAAAGCATTATTTTATGCATCTATTTAGGCATAAAAATCCATTTTGATAAAAGTAACACTTTTATAATAAAAAATATTCTTTTATGCATAAAAATCCATTTTCATGAAAGTAACACTTTTGTAATAAAAAATATATTCTTTTATGCATCTATTTATGCATAAAACTCCATTATGATGAAAGTAACACTTTTATAGTAAAAAATATTCTTTTATGCATCTATTTATGCATAAAAATCCATTTTGATGAAAGTAACACTTTTGTAATAAAAAAATATTCTTTTTATGCATAAAAATCCATTTTGATGAAAGTAACACTTTTATAATAAAAAATATTCTTTTATGCATCTATTTATGCATAAAAATCTATTTTGCTGAAAGTAACACTTTTGTAATAAAAAATATTCTTTTATGCATCTATTTATGCATAAAAATCCATTTTGATGAAAGTAACACTTTTATAATAAAAAATTATTCTTTTATGCATAAAAATCGATATTAGTGAAAGTAACACTTTTACAATAAAAAAACTTCTTTTATGCATCATCTTACGCATAAAAATCCATTTTGATGAAAGTAACACTTTTATAATAAAAAATATTATTTTATGCATCTATTTATGCATAAAAATCCATTTTGATAAAAGTAACACTTTTATAAAAAAATATTTACCAATAAATTATTCATTAATTGACTTTGATTGATTATTTTTGAACTTAATCAACCATCAACTAATACTATTTTTTTAAGTGTATGTGTGTGTGTGTGTGTGTGAGTGAGTGAGTGAGTGTGTGTGTGTGTGTGTGTGTGTGTGTGTGTGTGTGTGTGTGTGTGAGAGAGAGAGAGAGAGAGAGAGAGAGAAACTCAAAAATATATTAATACAAAAATAATCATCTTTTTTGAGGTACAACCTTGATTATTGGAGTGGAGTATATTTTCTCAATAAAACCTTTGTATTTATAATCTTAATGCCCTAAGTATGATTGGATATATGATCTTATAATTTAGGTCCCATATGAACTTAGGTCTCGTATATACATGCATATCTACACACACTTGGGGGGGTTCACCAAAAAATATGTAAGTATAGCACATGAGTTCAAATGAAGGAGTTATTTAATTCAAAATTCTAAGCTAAATTTATAGAAATACATTTACACATGGGGTTTTTTAATCAATTTTGAAAAAAAAAAGCCCACATAAAGAAAAAGGGGTCATTTTATTCCATGAAAAATTTACAAGTAAGGGTTTTTAAATACCTCTTAAATGCACGTGATACATAGGGTTTCTTGGTAGTGCACCCTCCAAGACACACACATGTGCGCACGCGCACACACACACACACACACACACACACACACATATGTAGATATACAACATGTATACCTTCACATCATACACCCCCCCACACACACACCCACACACACACATATGTAGATATACATGTATACCTTCACATCATACACCCCCCCACACACACACATGTATATATATGTGTGTATATATATATGTAGTGTGTGTGTGTGTGTGTGTGTGTGTGTGTGTGTGTGTGTGTGTGTGTGTGTGTGTGTGTGTGTACATATAACCTCCAATTAGCATGGCTTGACATTAACTAACCATGAATTATTATCAGCAAAGGTAATCAACTATTAATTGGTGGTAATTGAGATAAATTAGCCTTTAATTAGGTTTATGGTGGTAATTGAGATAAATTAGCCTTTAATTGGTGGTAATTGAGATAAATTAATTTATGTCAATTGGTGCCAAGTCATCATAATTTACAACGGTTAACTAGTACTAATTGATCATCAAAATATTAAAACCTAAGCCTAAACCTTGTATCCTAGACAAAAACAATAAAATTTGAAACCTAAACAAACCTTGTATTCTAAACCCTAAACCTTGTTATCAAGTAGTACCAATTGACCATTAAAAAAAAATAAAATATGAAACCTAAAAGACTAATCCTAAATCCTTAAACATGAACTCCAAACCTCAGACCTTGAAATCAAAACCAAAAACTCTAAATCATAAAGCTAAAACTTCAAAAATCAAATCCAAAACCATAAAAATTAAATGATTTGCCCATTATCTTGAACAAAAAACATAAAAATTAAAACTTGAAGCACTAAAACCTGAAAACATACTCCCAAACCCTAAAACTAAACCCCTAAACCCTAAAATTGAAACCCCTATGATTACTCTAAGCCCCACATATGTGTGTATATATTATATGTGTGTGTAAAATATGTTCACACGTACACACTTTGTTTTTATAATATGTTATATTACTAGTCCCAGAAACCTCCAAGTGGAGGAGAAATATAGAAAACATGTGGTAAGTTGCAAGTCCAACTATCCAACTTTGGGATAGCTCACATTCAAAAGCATAAAAAAACACTTCTAGTAGCTGGTGCAAGGGAAGATCTCCAAGGTCAAAAGAATCCCGAAGAGATAAAAGAAGGGATCTCCTATGAAGAAAGCAAAGTGTTCACACATACTCTCTCTCACACACAGAGACAAACACACACACACACACACACACATGTTGGTACACATGTGTATATGTACATTTGACTTATATTGGGTAGAGATTGTGTGACAACAAAAAAACTAAGCTTTCTTGTTATAATGGAGAGGTGGAGCGGACGATAGAGATTTATGAAGATATTTTTCCAAAGACTCTTGGGAGAGATTTTCTAGAGTGCCATCTTCATTGACTTGGCATTAGATAGCTAAAGAGATAGTTCACCTATGGTGGTGTTGAGGGGGGGTGCTGAAAAAGAATTTCCTCCACGCTCATGTTGTTATGTGGTTTATTTTGTAAGACCCTCTATACGAGGAGTTGCCATTATGATGCAAAACTCAAGCACCCGCAATTCCCAATTTAGATATTTAGATGCTGGTCAAATGTGGCCAGATATGGTAGGAGATGACTTTTGTAAAACTTGCATAGGATCCATGCATAATACTACACAACATAGTCCATGCATAAGACTATGCAATACACTCTATGCATAAGAGTCTAAGCATAGAGTCACATGCTAAAATTATACAATAGTACATAAGCTTTAAATCTAACACTTAGTTCCAATCATCCCTAAATTCATATGTCCTACACATGGAATATTCGGAATCACTCAAGTGCATTTGAAGTATTCCTTTAACCAGATAACTTTTTTAAATATTTATAATCTTTGCAATAAATTTAGATATCCATAAGAGAACTTTTTGCATATATTTAAATAACTATCCACCTCATATCTCTTTTGGAAATAAATATGGATGGTGCTGGCAAAAATTGAATAATGGTAGAATTTAAAAAAATGAAATAATTACTGATGTCAAAAATTGTGTCTTAAAATCTTCATGACCACATGCAACTCGCCTTCATTACTCAACCTAAGGATCTACACTTACATCAACTATGTCAATAAATTAATTCATTAAATTTTAAATATAAATAACCACATAAAATCCAACTAATTGAGACATAATGCAACCAATACAAATAACCACATAAAATCAAACTAATCAAGATGATATAACTAATACTATCACATATATATGGAGTCACCCACATATGTTCAAAGTAGGCTATGATTGCTTGAATTTAGAAAGGTATCCCAATCTAAATCTGATGTCTAGGTTAATGAAAAACATGGAAAGTACCCTCATAACATGCCTCGAGGGGCTGAGAAGCAATTGTTCTCAATTGTCACAAAAGAATCTAAAATATCCACGGGTGTGATGAAATTAAGGACTGAAAAGGCAACAAGGGCATGATCAAGGAGTCATTTAGCCTCCTCTATATAGGGTGGCCTTTATGCTTCACCAAATATCTATGATAAGTATTATCGCTTCTTGTTGTTTTCTTCTCATGGTCTAATTAGAATTTAGGTTCTACTACCTTAGAGTCTCCTTCTAGTAAAATAGCATCATCATACATTGGGTGTTTTGGAAGAACACCTTGAAAGGGTAACAATATAGACTAATTTGAAAGGAGTAATGAATACGTTAATGTGTTCTAGCAACCCATGATAAGTGGGGAGGGATTGAACTTCCATCACTCCTCCAAGATTCATAGCTGTGGGGAGGGATTGAGCCTTTCCATCACTCTCCTCTAAGATTCAAAGCTTTCTTATTATTATGTTGTCACTTATTTTTTTTATTTCTTTTTCCAGGAAAAATATCCTTCAATTAGTTATAGAAAAATAACCATGAAGGGCTTAATGCAAACTTGCCTCATTTAAGGGTGGGAATCAAATGATCATAACGGGAAGAGACTCTTCTCCTCTGGTTGGCTGCTCTGTGAGATGAAGGCTATTTCATATAGGGGGGAGGGGGGAACCAGACTGATAGTCTATAATGCCAAATGGGGTCACCACCTCTCTCTTTGAGGAAAGGGCTAGGCCTCCAAAGTCTCAAGAAAGCTTCCCGCCGCTTCTGCATGTGGTTTGAAACTCCTTGTAACTTCACCTAGACCATGAAGGGTGTGAATGATATCAAGCCATATGCTCTTGATGGTCTCAGTCGCGTCGATGAAGTGTGAGTACCCCCGATAGCCTCACTACATCTAGTATGCCAACTGTGCTAGGCTGTTATGCTACTCTAAATTTCCCATCTCTCGCATGAGCCTAGTCGCCAATCGTTTGTAGGTGGGGCTATGACGGGGACTACTGCAATACGATGGTGAGAGACCTATAGGCCTAGTCCTCACCCATCCTCCTCATAATCGCTGACCACTCTAGCCTCTATGGCCCAAGCGATAGTGCCCCATGTAATGATTCGGGTCGGTGCCCTGCCATAGCAAAGATGTGAAGAATCCACTACCAAATCTATTGAGCCTTCGCACAATCCCAAAGGCAATGTCTCTAAGACTCCTGGGGCAGGCAAGCTGTTGGTCGACCTCCAACTACTAGCCAAGTACCGACCGCCAACCTCCTATGTGTCATCAACCAAAGAAAGAGGGTGATCTTTCTAGGCCAAAAGTTGTCTCTTCCAGAAATCTGAAAGGAAACACTGTGAGAGGCCTTAAGAATGCCAATGTGCTGCTGCTGCCTGCCCCAGTGTGCCATCTATCTTAGGCATCTGGATCCTGTGACCTAGTCGCCCAGTATATGCAAAGAAGGGGGCATCATAAGTCTCCTCCCAATCCACAGGATCATGCCAAGTTCACTGGAGAGACGGAAAACTCTCTCACTTGTAGTAAGAGTAGCACGATCCACGTGTAGCTCAATCCAATGGGATTTGCATCCCTGTCGGAGCTAGGGATTCGACCCGTACCGGTGCACAAGAGCTTATCCACAAATGGAGAGAATGCTCATGGCTACCACCACTTGACACTAGACTAAGCATACACACAAGCTCAACTTGTCCTCATTCCTACACACCCCTTCATTCACAAATACAAGCAAGAGGAATACAATCACTATGCACTCAAGCAAAGAGAAAGACCTCACTCCACTCCTATCTTCCTACAAGCATGCACACATTCAAGCATCAAGCTTCCATGAAAGCTTCAAATCAATCCATGTACTCAGAAATGAAATACTTAAAGCATGCATAAGAGTAAAATGATTAGAGAAGAGGATGAGAAAGACTCATGACATTGCTAATGATTCAATGAAGAGATTTACCTCATACAATAATGTAGATGGGGTGAGAGAAGAGTCTTCACCTCTATGGAGAAGAGGGAGAGTAGGTCTCTCAAAGGCCTCAAAGGTCTTCTTCAGAGGCTTTTTTAGACATCAGTGTTCACCCCATGGAAACCAAGGCATCGGCCCCAAGGTGCTGAGACATCCCCAGGTCCTACCAAGCACTTCGCATGGCAGTAGACACTTCATGTCGCAATTCACTTTGTATATATATATTTTTGTAGGGTATATTTTCATAAATTTTTATTACTCGTAGCACCTAGCTCATATCTAAGAGATAACTACCACTAGGGATAACTAATATACCTTGAAGACATAAGTACTTGGCATACTCCCTTGGTATATATCCTACACTGTCTTTGGATAGACATATCTTTTACTAAGTCTTCTAAGACTCTAGAATTCACTCACCGTATTTTAACTACAAATCAAAAACTCAAACCAGCCAATATTGTGTACATGCAAACCATATATTCGAAAGATAAGAGCACTTAAAGAAATAAAGATTAAGATTTGCATACACCTGATGTAGTGCCCTGTTGATGTTGTTCGTTTGCCTTGAATAATTGCTGATTTTGTGCAGATTGCTTCTCCTTGATCCCTGTAGGCATAGCATATCTCCCCCCTTCCTAATTTGTGTGCACGATAGGTGGACTGTAGGGGCGTATCTGATGCTCTTCTTAAGCTGAGATCTCTGCACAAAGTTTTATTAACAAACAAAGAAAAAACAAAAGAATAAAATTTGTTAGTGGTGCCAATCACCAAATATAGCCGAGGGGAAAAAACCCAATGGGAGAAAAGTGCCCTGGCTTGTCGATCTTATTGTGGAGTCGTTGAACTTACCCTTGCGCTGGTAGTGGAGATCATCTCAAAAAGAACATAATCCTTTAAAGGCATAAGGAACCACACTATTCAAACATTGATCGACCAAAGAGCTTCATTTGTAGTGTTAATGCCTTATCTTTGGTTTTAGGTATGTCCTTCTTGGGTGGGAATTTTATCAATTGTCGAGGAATTTGAGCAAGATAAGAGGATTTAGGCATTGAAATGCTAGAATCTATGCTCAAATGAGACTCCGTTGGACTTGTCTTAGGTACACCAGTTGATGGTTGAATCATGTAACAAGGAGAAATCGGGACAATAGGTGTTTCAATACATGTTTTAGGAAGATCAACACAAGTAGTTTTGTAGGTGCTATCACAGCCACCTTTCCTATCTTGAAGAGTTTGTGTTGATTTCTTTTGTACCCACTGATATGGAAAATTAAGGGAGGCTCTTGGCATCTTTCTGAAACACTCTTTTACCTTTAGCAATCCATGGCATTTTGGAAGCCAAATTGATGTTGCACCCTCATAATAACCTTGTGCTTTAAGAACCCGTTTTGGGATCCATCGAGTAACAATGCGAGATTTAGGCTTGGAAATGATGTGCTTCTTAAGAGGCTTAGCAACTGGAATAGATGGTACAAGTTTGTACGCATCTTTGGGTAGCCACATTGATAATTCCTTCTTGCCCGGCCTTCTTTGAGCAGCAACTAGAGTAGTTGGAACATGCCAGCCATGGCCCTCACTTGAGTACTCATCAATTATCCACATCATTTGTTTTGGAGCTTGTGTCTCTTTCTTATCAGCATCATTAACAAATTTGAGTGTTAAATTCTCAACTGAGACTTCCTCGACATGCATAGCTGTTGTTTTGGATGTATCCCTATAGTACAAATGATCTAAAAGGGCACGTGGTTGTAACATTCGTATAGGTATAATGTCATATCCATCTGAGTCACAAAATTGAATTGGCTTCGGTAAAGCACATGTCGATAATGTTGCAAGGACATGACTCCATTCTAATGGATCAATTAAATGCTCAGGGAAGGGTTGTGGAATGTATGCCTCGTCTGATACACTTCGATTACCCTTAAGTCTCTCAGTGTTGAAATCCCTACAGGAGGCTCCACACATCCATAGATCTTCTCGCCCATCTGACAATGTAATTTTTGAGCCCTGAGATGAAGCAGAATCAAACTCATCTATTGGAGACCTTGTTACATCACGATATGAGTGATTCCTTAGGTTGACCCTTGTGATGACAGAATCATGTCTGAGGTACAAGTAGTTGTATCCCCAATCTTGAATCATTTGAAATTGTCGCATGAATGGTCTACCCAATATCACTTCATAGTTTGGATGCTTTCCAAAATCCACCACTGCAAAGGTATGCTCATATTCAATCCCACATGTGGTGACCAATACGTTCTCGAGCAGCCCAAGGGGATGTTCTAAGCTTCCATCTGCTAGCTGCAAGCGCATCCTGGTACTCCTAATAGCTGGTTTGCCCCATTTTTCCCAAATAGACCTTGTTACAATGCCTACTCCTGCACCACTATCAAGTATTGCAGTTGAAGATACTTTTCGCACTTCTAATGGGAGGGTAGCATTTCCCTGATCGTCTTCACAAAATTTTCCTACTTTGTTGATAGGAACTGGCATTACATGCTTTGTCTCAGGGTGTATAGTACACTCATGGTGACCCTTTTGTAGCAATACCTGCTCTGACAAACATGTGGCAATATCATTCCACAACTCAGGTTTAAGCTTTATCAATTCAAGCAAAGGTAAGTTACAAGCCACTGGTGCAGACAAAATAGCTTGCACCATACTCATATCTTTCTCCTTTGTCAACCTTTTATGCATGGAGGGTATCCTCAAGGTTTGAGAACAGTTCTCATATTCTCCCAGATAGGACGGTAAGGTTTTCATTGTATGCTTACTTCTAGGAGAAACAATTGTTTGACCTTCCTCCTGGATGCTTGGGCGTCCAAAGTTGTTTTCCGTGTCTCTGGTAAAATCCACCTCAGAGAATGGAGGCGAACTAACAGAAGACATGTTTTCATTTATTTTCTCATTTACAGCGGCCCACATGTCATTTGCCATGTCCTCATTAGCATCAATAATTTCATCATTGCATGGGAAGACAAGGCTGGGTGATGGCAGAATTTCTTCTTTCAATGGAGTGTCAATTGGTGCAGACCTTTCGCTCTGAGCTTGTGAAATGAGCTCACTTTTCATTTCCCGACTTGATGACACTTCTGGTATGGTTTCTAATGTTGGCTTAAGAGAGGCTGGGCCACGAGGAATAGGTGGTGGTGGTCCCTCAAGTATCGACTGAGCTTCCCTAATGAGTTGCTGGTGTACAGCTAGATTGATCTTCTCCTCACGAGGGTTTGGGTATTCTTGAAGTTTCTTGGGTAGCTCTGATAAGGCTGCAATGGGACTTCTATGAGCATCAATGATGGCCTCTAGAGTCTCATTCACTTTATCCACAAAAACAGAACCCCCAGAACTATCCTCAGTCGTACTAGCCTTATCTTGTTTAACACTAGGCTCAGGTTGAGGTTGATGTTCCTCACGCACTTCCTGGGATGTAAAAGTTTTATCCCGTATGTTTTGTTTAGAGGTCTCCTGAGAACTAGTGGATGTACTTTTAGTTTGTTTGTTTCGGTTCTTCTTTCTCCTAGTGGTTTTTTTTCTACTGGACTGTAGGGTCTTGTCCACTAGATTTGTCTTTGCGTCCCTAGTTCGAGGTGTCTCATCAGTCTGTATTTCAGCGTTTCGTGTCTGTGATCGAGTCATGACTCTAAGTGGCACGACATCCTCATTCTCAGATGAAGGTGGGGATGGAACTGTACCTACAAGGTTGAGTGAAACCTTTGGTTGAGAGGTGCCTTCCTCATGTGGTTTCAGCAGACAGTCTTTTGGGAAGTGTTCGACACAACACCCTAGACAATATCTCTCTATTGGTGGAAATTGTTGTGCTGTTGTATTGGATCTAGATGCTTGCCTTGAGCGATGTGGACAATCACGAGCCCAATGGGGTTCTCCACACTCATAACAGGGGCCCATTGGTTTGGCCTCTACTTTCCTTGGCTGCCATTGACCTGAGGGGCCTGGAGTCCTAGGTTGGTAGCCGCCTAGCAACATTAAAGAGTTTTGTTCTCCTGGTTGAGTCTCCAGTGCTGGGCTTGGGTATGCGGGACTTTCAAAGATATTTTCTTTGGATGAATATGATACATATTCTTCCTCCACATATCCTGGGTTTACCAATTCTCTACACATATTTGAGTTGTCGTAGTCGACAATCCTCACAGGAGCAGTCCCTGGAGCAGGAGGTTGAGCACCAAGAACAGGTCGTGCTTGTTCTTGTGTCATCGGAGGCTTACGTTCAAAACTAGTATACTGTTGATACATTTGTGGAGCCACTCCACCCCTCGGCTGCTCACGTTCCTGTCTCATTCTCGCAATGCGAGTACAATCCTGTGTGGTATGAGTAAAGTTCCAAGCACAGGCTTGGCACCACTTCTTCGTGGGTTGGTTTGTGACTAGAGGAGAAAAGGTATTACAGTCCTCTGTTTTATGGTCACCGCCACATGCTCCACAAAGATGAGGACCTGTAGGAAGTACACTCCTCATTCTCTGCTGCTGTTGTTGTGGCTGCATGGGTGGACGATAGGTTTGTCCTAATCTCCTTAGCACTAGGTTGGCTATCTGGTCAGGATTTACTAGCGCGCTAGACCCTGAACTTTGGTCATCACCCCACTGATTTCTAGGTTTCACCTCAGGGCCAGAACCATCTTGGAACTTGAAGTTATCGGTGAAATCCATAGCATCATGGCAACACTCATTGAAACTTGTATGCTTCTTCGCATAGAGATGTGTATGCAATGTCGAATTTTTGAGGCCTTTTAAGAAGAGAGAAATTAATCGACTTTGGGCGGGTTTCTCATCTTCTGGGCAACGATTAATGTACTGCTTCATTCTATTTACACAGTCTCTAACACTCTCATTCTCACCTTGCTTGAAAGAGTAGATGTGTGCTACAGTGTCATGTTGAATTCCCATCAAGGAAAAAGCAGCAATGAATCTCTCTTCCAAAACTCGTAAAGAAGTTTTGTCAGAAGCTTCTAATGCCTGAAACCAAGCCAGGGCTTTTCCTTCAAGAGTGAGTCCAAACCCTTCAATTTGAGTATGCTTATCAGCCACTTGCTCAGCTCGAACTGCTTGCCTAAAAGCTGCTACATGGTCGTATGGATCTCCCGACCCTTCATACTTCTTTACCAGTTTCTGAAGAGTTGATGGTCTTACTTGTCGTGAATACTCATCGTAGGGCCTACGGCCTCTCACTCTCAGTGGAAATTGTTCCTCTCTTTGGAAAGATGGTCCACATGTTTCCAAAATTGGTGTGGGTACCCTATTACCAGCCTCACCAAACCCTTCCAAAGATCTTGTCACCCTCATTTCAGTTGGTGCATTTATAGGAGGCCGAGTTGGCTCCCCTATCCTCCTATTGTTATAGTGAGAGAGATGTTGTTGTGGTGTGACCTGTGGTCGCACATTTGGTGTAGGACGATATCGTGGTGCTAGAGTTGGGCTACTAGCAGAGGTCCACTTAGATGTTGAAGGTCCCTCTCTAGTGAACTCTCGTAGGGGAGGAGCAACAGTTTCTCCAAGAAAGGCTGTCTCTCCTGGTTTGGCTGTATGTGTTGAGAACACTTCCATAAATAATGGTTGTCCTTTCCACGTGAGTTCCCTAATCTCTTTCCAATCTAACGTTCGATATTCATTGGCCCATTTATCAACTATTCTGTTCATGTGTCCTGCACACTTCTCAACTACCACTACATAAGCTAGAGGAAGATCCAGCTCTGGCGATTTTGTTGTGGCATAGTATCCCTCTAACGAATCCTTATAGACCTCTTGAAGTGGGTCATCCTGTAAGACCTTTGTCACAGGAATTTGTCGTACAAACTCCCATTGGCTTTCAGCCCCCTGATCCAGTTTGCTCTTGCCTTTCCTATCCCTTTCCAAATTTAGATCTACAAGGAATAAATCATCTATGGATGGCTTTGAGGACTGGGCATTGGATGGTCCAGGCATGTCCGGCTCGATGAGCCAGTCATCTCTAGACTCCCTTGCTCTGGAAAGTTCCGATAAATCTAAGAACTCGGTTTTAGAGAGCTCCCCTAATTTGTCTACCTTTTCTGGATGGTAGGTGACTTCGTAGCGAACACCATCTCCACCCATATACATGTTACCCTGGTTATTGACTAGAGGTGCTCTTTCAAGTTCTGAGAATATGTCGGCGATCTTAACAAGATACCGTTGTTGTGGGTCCCTAAAGATCTCAGCTCCCTGAGCATTTGTGTAGACATATTGGAGTCTCACATTGAATGTTAACCCCATGGTATCGGCTTCGAATGGATTAAAGGATCGTGTGGGTGTCCTATTTTGGGCTACGGGATAACTATTTGTCGGCTCTAGATTGTCCATGGACAATGAACTAGTTGTTCTGGAGGAAAGGGTATCGGATTGGGATTCAGTAAGGGTTTCAGCAATATCTGCCAAATTGCCTACCGATTGGGTTCCACTTTCTTGCGTAGGTACTTGAGAAGGTGCCCTAGGTCCTATGGCAGAATCTACACGACGTCCTGACCGCAAGTGCATAAGGTCAAAATTTTTTTTGGTTTTGTTATGTGTTTTTGTTTTGTTTTGGTTTTGGTTTTTGTGTTTTGTTTTTTTGATAAAAATATATATATATTTGTATATATATATATATATTTTTTACCCTACCTAACCACTAAAGGCAACTAAAAATGGGTCTGTGTGGCGTAACTATCTACCCTATTTTTTTATTATTTGTTTTTTTTTAAATGTTTTTTTTTTTAATGATTTTATGTTTTTATGATTTCTACTTTTTTTAACACAAAAATTATGAATCACACTAAAAATACTAATTATGCACAAAGTTACAAAAATTAAAAAAAAGCAGGTTACACTAATTAAGAACTACAAAATATGCGAAAAATAATAGACTCCTAAAAAATCAAAAAATTTCCTTTTGTTTGTTTTTTTCTCCTTTTGTTGGTTTTTATTGTTTTTGTTTTTTTTTTTGTTTTTTTTGTCTTTTTTTTTAATAAAATGAATAAATTTCGTGCCAAATAAAAAATTATAAATCTACTAATTATGCATGCAATAAAAATAAAAATTGCAGGCTACCTTAAATTATGCAAAATTTTGTACAAAAATTTAAATAATGAATAGTGGATTCAAAAAATAAAAATTATTTTTTCTTCTTTTTCTTTTTTTCTTTTCCTTTTGTTTTGTTTTGTTTTGTTTTGTTTGTTTTTATAATATATATTACAAAAATTTAAAACAATGCAAATTACTCTAAATATGCTAAAAATTACAGAAATGAAAAAATAAAAATATGCACACAATATGGACTCCTAAAAAAAATAAAAAGAATTTTTTTTTATTTTAATTTTTTTTTAATTTTTTTTTTAATTTTTTCTTTCTTTCTTCTCTCTATATTTTTTTTTTTAAAAAAAATTCCACTATTCTTTTTTTCTTTTTTTCTTTTTTTTTTCTTTTTGTTAATAAGAAATATTATATTTTTTTTTTGTTTTTTTTTTAATTTAAAAATAAAAAAACATAAAAAATTAAAAAAAATAATATTAAAAAAATAAAAAAATAAGAAATTTCCACCTACCTTATCCGCACCGATCGGCTTGCCCGGATTCGTCGCCGACTTCACGTGTGTTGCTTTCTTGTAGCAGCGGCCGCTTCACCAACTTGCGGCCACCCCCACTTCGCCTTCAGCCTTCCCAGCTATACAGCCACCTTCGACGGCCACTCTGCTTCCACCTTCTACCTCCCACAACCCGCCTTCACACTGCTGCTGCGCTTCAACTCCTCTTGGCCGCCTACCTCCACTCCTGCTGCAGGCCTCTTGGCCTTTGCTTCTGCTGCCGCTCTGCGCTCTCGCCGACCACGCCCGCCTCTCGCCAGCCACGCCCGCCTCTCGCCTACAACTGGCCGCCTACGCCTTCTTTCAGCTGGCTGCGCCTGCTGTTTCAATGCTTCACGCCGTCGCCTCTGCTTCTTCACTAGCCCCACTTCAACTGCCAGCTGCAACACTTGGACCTCTTCGCCGGTCTGCTTGCGTAGCCAGCCGCAGCCGACAGCCCACCAATCGTAAAAAAAAACGATTATATATATATATATATAATGGTTTTTTTTTTTTAAAGGCCGTCTGCTGCACGCCTCTGCCGACGCCTTCCCTCCAGTACTGCTGCAGTCCGCCGCGTGCTACAGCTGCTGTGTGTCAATCGTGGCCGCCTTCACACTCCTTTGGCCGCCTAACAGTCAACTCGCCTGTCTACAGGAGCGGTTCAACGAAGAAATATATATATATATATATATATATATATCTTTTTCTTTGCTGCGCCCGATGGAAACGACTCCCCACACAACACTCTGGAGTCTCTTTCAGTTTTTTATTTTTTTCTTCTCTTTTTTTTTTATTAAAAGACCGCCTCCAAGCTAGCAAGATGATTTTTGCTTTTGATCCACTCCAAAATCTTACACAAGGGCTCAACCTCAATTTTGAGCTCTCAAGATTTGGATCCACTTCAAGTTCTAGGTTGCAAATAATATCAAGTTTATTTTCAGGAAATCTTTGTCATATTTCAAGATGAAACCAAAAAACACATTTCTTGCTTGGGAGTCTATGGGACTTGCATAAGCTATGGATGAGCTTAGCAACACACCTCTTTTCTTTTTATTTATTTATACTAACTACATGTTAACAAAGAGCATGAAAGCATGAAATGGCAAAAAAACAATGAATGTAAGCATAATGACGGTACTTGAAAAGCAATAAAACAATAAAACATAAAAAAAACAATGCGGGAGAAACCTCAACCGCTCAATGGTTAACCTTATCCACTCACACTGGGATCACACACCCAAACTTAACCTAATCACTCAATGGTTTTGCAACCAAAAGAGGAAATAGTGGTGGTTTCCACACACTCTCAACCGGATTTGAGTCTTCTCCCCGGCAGCGGCGCCAATGGAGAGATGGAAAACTCTCTCACTTGTAGTAAGAGTAGCACGATCCACGTGTAGCTCAATCCAATGGGATTTGCATCCCTGTTGGAGCTAGGGATTTGACCTGTACCGGTGCACAAGAGCTTATCCACAAATGGAGAGAATGCTCATGGCTACCACCACTTGACACTAGACTAAGCATACACACAAGCTCAACTTGTCCTCATTCCTACACACCCCTTCATTCACAAATACAAGCAAGAGGAATACAATCACTATGCACTCAAGCAAAGAGAAAGACCTCACTCCACTCCTATCTTCCTACAAGCATGCACACATTCAAGCATCAAGCTTCCATGAAAGCTTCAAATCAATCCATGTACTCAGAAATGAAATACTTAAAGCATGCATAAGAGTAAAATGATTAGAGAAGAGGATGAGAAAGACTCATGACATTGCTAATGATTCAATGAAGAGATTTACCTCATACAATAATGTAGATGGGGTGAGAGAAGAGTCTTCACCTCTATGGAGAAGAGGGAGAGTAGGTCTCTCAAAGGAGCTCTTGCATGAACTAAGCCCAAAGTGTGTAAAGCTCTCAAATGAGCCACCTTTTATACAAAAATTCTAGGACTCCCATAAGTCCCCATGTGGGATTATTATCAAACCCTCTCCCACATTCATCTACAAAGTGGAACTCTTTTCAAGAGCCCTAAGTATCGTTTTTGTTGCATCCTGGTATTGATCTTCATTTGCAAGCAACACCTCTCTTGGGTCGTCCCACTGAAGGTGCATGAGAGGTTGGCACTCCCATATCCATAGCCGCCATAATCTTTCTATTTTCTTTGGTGAGAGAGTGTGGTGTCACTCCCCAACAATGATGGGTATGGTTACATGGATGTGGTGTTGTGTAGTTTAAGAGTGTATCATAGTTTTATTAGCTTATAAGTAGCAATTCCAGACGCACATTCATATCATTCGGAGTTTCTTTGCGACTTGGCATGGGACGGGGGAGGATAATGTAGTGGAAGCATGTGTTAAATGCACTCTTCATCATTACTAGCTTCATCATGATGTAGACAGAATTTGAGGTGTAGCCTATAGCTGGTGGATTGGTTTGTTCATCAACATTTGGCATGTAAGATTCCTCCCTCCAACTTTTGATGATGTAAAGATGTAACAACCTCCCCTTCAGTCTCTTATAATCATCTCCCCCTTCAGAATGGAAAAAGATCTTGTTTGACTCTGTTTTGGTCTAGAGAGAGAAAATATTCTAGAGAGAGATAATACAGTTTTGAAATATTTTTAGATAAGTATTTTCTTCTAGCCAATAGGAAGTATTTTCTTCTAGCCAATAGGAAGTGATCCCTTGAAATAGAATTTTAATCAGAAACTTATAAGTTGCATTAGAATTGGACAGTGGTGGGTGAACCAAGGAGTCCCCTAGTTTAAAGTCGTAAGCCTTATTAAATTATTTTGAATTTAAAAATGTGATCCTTATCCATTAAGGTTGGAAAATAAAAATTAAAGAAAAATGAAAAAATTTTGAATTATCCACAAAAAATAAAGGCTCACATGAGGTGAAGATGCAATAATCATGAGTTTCAGATATTTAAAGGAGACTTTTGGGAGGCCTTGTGACACCTCAAGAGAGAGAAAACTCCTTATCAAGGAGGCACCTAGAATTCACATCAAAGGGGTATTTTTTTATTCAAAAAAATCATAAAGTGGCTAAATATTTCAGCTCTCATCTCTGCTCTTCCAAACTAAATCAAAGAGTGGGCATAATTGGTCCAAAACTTGTCCAAATTGGATCAAACTAAAGCTAGAAACCTCTAGATCCCTGGTAGGTGGCCTCCCTCACCTATAAATAGAGCCCCTTTCCTTTGTATTTTAATCTTAGAGTATTTACATGCTAGTGTAATTTTTATTTTAGTGTATTTTCTTCTTCCCTCTTCCTTGCCTTTTGATGTGAAGCTTTGGTGCTTCACTAAACCTCTTCTTCTCTTGAAGATTACCCTCTTCCCTTGGTGGGGCCAAGCCTCTTCCTTGAGGGCTACACAACTTCTCCAAGGTAAATAATCAAGCAAACCAAGGGTAAGCCTAAACAATGATGTTTCCTCTCTTTTTTGATATTAATCTTCTTCCCAACCTCTCTACATGCTTGGGAAGCATTTTATCTCATGGTTTCCTCTTAAAACCATGCCCTCCTTGATTTATGTTGTTGTATATATGAAGTAATGTTTATGTTTATACTTAGACTTATGCATAAACTAATTTTTATATTAAAAGTAAATTTTTGAGCATTCTCATTTCATAGAAAATATGGGGAAGTTATGGTAAAATTTTATCATTAGAAAATGAAGGTTTATGCATAATAAAGTTTATTCTAAAAATGGATTTTTGAGCATTCTCATTTTATAGAAAATGTGGGGAATCTATGGCAAAATTTATATCATTAGAAAATGAATTTATGCATAATACATTTTATGCTAAAAGTAGAATTTTGAGCATTCTCAATTCATAGAAAATGCGAGAAAACTATGGCCAAATTTTAGAAAATGAAGGTTTATTCATAAATTACATTTTATGCTAAAAGAGGAATCTTGAGTATTCTCATTTTATAGAAAATGTGGGAAAGCTATGGCAAAATTTATATCATTAGAAAATGAAATTATGCATGATAAAATTTATGCTAAAAGTGGAGTTTTGAGCATTATTCATTTACTAGAAAAATAAAGAAGGTTATGCATAAATTTTCTAGATTCATTCAACTTATGAGAATTATGAAAATGATTATGAATATAATTCATTTAGATAAAAATGAATTATATGTGTGCATAAATATTTTATGCTGAAAGAGGAATTATGGGTATAATTAATTTTGTAAATCCCATAAGGATGTATGCATAAATATTTTATTCAAAAAGAGGAATATTGAGCATATTTTTTGAGGAAATTGAGAACAGAATGTGAAAATATTCATAGGAATGCATCTTCAAAACATGGATAAATTTTAATCAGAAGGAATCATGAACATATTTAACTTTTGGAATTATGAAGTATACATCTAGATTCTCAAAAAATATAATCTTGGGTACATTCTAAATGGGAAAAGGATTTCCTAGAAAAAGACCAGAAACATGCTTAATTGGATGAATGTAAATACTTGTGACTGACTTATTCCGAGATTCCCTGCAAAAGGAATCTGCAATTCTTGAAAGGATTGAGGATCCAAAAGTGATTGAAAATTTAGACTTAATTGAATTAAGTCAAAAATAAAGTTGTCTTTAACTAAGCCAAGTAATGGCCAGACTTAGAAGTTTTTGTTAGAATGAAAAGTAGAGTAACTGTACTCTTACCTGGTTGATTGTGGAACAAAAATTATGATAACTAGATCAAGGAAAGTTGATAATCAAACCTGATTCCCTCAAAGAGAGAAAAGAGACCATCTTGTGATGTAGATTGATGTGGAGTGATGTAGATTGATGTGTGGAGTGATGTGGAGTGATGTGGATTGATGTGTGGATTGATGTGGATTGATATGTGGAGTGATGTGGAATGATGTGGATTAATGTGTGGAATGATGTCGAGTGATGTGGATTGATGAAGATTCATGTGGTTGATGTGGATTGATGTGTGGATTGATGTGTGGAATGATGTGGGATGATGTGAATTAATGAAGAATTATGTGAAATGATGTGGAATATGGGATGACTCACCCTAGCGGATTGTTAAGAGAGCATCCAAAGAGAAATAATGAGGAATGATGTGAAATGAGGAATGATGTGGAATATGGGATGACTCACCCTAATGGATCGTTAAGAGAGCATCCAAAGAGAAATGATGAGGAATGATATGGAAAGATAGGAATTTTGTTTGGAAACTGTATTTGCATATGAACCCTATTTTTTTAAAGATTGTTTTACGTCAAGAATGTTGGGGAAGCATTTTGACTAAAGTTGTGGAATGAGGCCATGGGGGGAACTAAGTGAAAAATGTTGCAACAACTAACTGTGAGATCCCCCTGTTCCCACCGAGCAACGGATTCAGGTACTAGCAGCGGAAGTAGCACTTCTCGCACGGGACAGGGGTCCCACATTCGGGGCCTCGTCCACGGATATCCGGACAAGAGACTAATCCGTCGGTTTTTTCCAAAACCGAACCCGGAAAAAACTTCCCTTACCCGGAAAGCACGGGCGATTCCACCAGGATAATTTTTTACTCTAACGTAGTCAAGATCATTACTGATCACACTGATCCAACTGCACCTATAAAGATACTCGGTCGGATCAAGGAAGAAACTTGCACTTGGATCATTGGGATCAACGCTTTTTTCCCCATCAAGAGGCACAGCCGTTGATTCCTATCCATAGAACAATTACTATCCGGGACTTACTTCATCTATCGTAATAACAGAAATTGAGTCTCGGTTTACGGATCCATCAGTCCAGCCTAACCCCATCCGATCCCATGGGTTAGCCAACCGCCCAACCACTGTAGTGATGGGATCCAATTTGGAATTTGGTTAGGTTTTGTCCCGGGTACCAAGGAAAAGAGTTCCAAGGCCCCCTAGCCGGAATTTCATGCAAACATAAAACTAGCCACACCACTTACACACCCAATATGAAAATTGCCTTTTTCTTAGCATCAGCTAACTTTAAAACAATCCTTTAATGAAACCATAGTACCACTGATCACAATCTCCCAATTTATCCAGTTGATTCATAATTTCCCATCATTCCTTCATCAGAGTATCTATGGCATCATTGGCAACTAGAACGCTCACCACCTGTCCACACAGAGGCCGTTTCCATAGTTCCTAGCCCATAATACTCGGCAATATAATCACTTATCAAGATGGACTCTCGTTGAAGATCAGCAAGATCAACCAACAGATCCATATAAAAGAGCCATGGACTCATCCGTTGAGGACCAGCAAGGTCAGTCAACCAGATCCATGCCCGGTTTCACAAAACAACTCTTACTCCTTGTTCCAATATCTTCCTCGACGCACGCGTGGGTATCCTAGGCGACCCAGAGCCCGAGCACCGTATGGTCAGCACCCTCTAGGATCCTTCGCAGGTGACCTAGCGCTTCACTCATAGGCCGCTTCCTTGGTCCCTCATCCACCGTACCGGAAGCTCACCATTTTAATCGAACCGAGGCTGGTCAAGACCTCGGTCGACCTTGCTACGCGAGACGTCCTCCATTGACTCTCCGTCAGCAGTTGCAACTTTATCAGTTAGGTCTCCACGACCTTAATCACAAGACGGTCAAAATGCTTCCCCAGCATTCTTGACATAAAACAGCCATTTACAAACAGCATTTACAAACAGTTTACAAATACAGTTTCTATATTAACTCTCATTTTTCCACATTATCCCTCATTAATCCACATTACTTATTCCACATTCCATGTATATGTGTACTCATCCAATCACCTCCTTTTCCATCTCTTCACTTCAGATTCCTTCACATCACATATCATATATTCACATCCATATCCACATCCATACATCCACATCCACATCCACATTCACATCCATACATCCACATCTACATGCTTATCTCCATTTTCACATCCTCATTTATACATCCACATCCCATATCCACATTCCTACATACACATCCATATCCACATCCACATCCACATCCACATTCACATCCATGCATCCACATCTACATGCTTACCTCCATTTTCACATCCTCATTTATACATCCACATCCCATATCCACATTCATACATACACATCCATACATCCACATCTACATCCACATACATACATACATCCACATCCACATTCCACATTCACATCTATACATCCACATCTACATTCACATTCACATGCATCCACATCCACATTCCCATACATCCACATCTATACATCCACATTCCACATTCACATCTACATTCACATTCACATACATGCATCCACATCTACATGCTTACCTCCATTTTCACATCCTCATTTATACATCCACATCCCATATCCACATTCATACATACACATCCATACATCCACATCTACATCCACATACATACATACATCCACATCCACATTCCACATTCACATCTATACATCCACATCTACATTCACATTCACACACATCCACATCCACATTCCCATACATCCACATCTATACATCCACATTCCACATTCACATCTACATTCACATTCACATACATCCACATCTACATTCACATTCACATACATCCACATCCCCATTCCCATTCACATCTATACATCCACATCTACATCCACATACATACATACATCCACATCCACATTCCACATTCACATCTATACATCCACATCTACATCCACATTCACATACATCCACATCCACATTTCCATTCACATCTATACATCCACATCCATTCACATCTATACATCCACATCTACATCCACATTTACATCTATGCATATATATCTTCATGCATATATCCATTTTCATGTTCATACATCCACACTCCCATCTCCATATCCACACATCCACATACATACATCCATTTTCACATTCCCATTTATATAACCCCATATACCTTCACATCTAATCTTTTACATCACATCCATTCTCGCCCTATCACAACCCATATACATCTTATCCTATCACATACACTTCTTACCTCATCCCCCCATACACATCTTAATTCATCTTATCACATCCTAACTTATTTCATAAGCATCTTATCACCTCTTATCACACCTCTTATCACATCCTCATATCTTTTTTTTTTTAAAAGAGAATTCTTTTATTTGATATAAGATTTCTCTACACATTTATTTATACATAAATTCCATTTAAGGAGACTAACACTTTCGAAATTAAAATCAATCTTTTATGCATCTTCTTATGCATGATTTCAATTTGGTAGGGAATTATACTTTTAGAATAAAAGAATTTCTCTTATGCATCTAAGTTAAGCATAAAATCCATTTATGAGGAAAATCATACTTTTAGTATAAAAAGAATATCTTTTATGCATACCTATATGCATGAAATCCAATATGATAAAAGTAACACTTTTGATATAAAAATTTTTCCTTTATGCATACTTCTATGCATGAAAATTAAAAATGATAAAAGTAACACTTTTGATATAAAAATTTTCCTTTATGCATACTTCTATGCATGAAAATTAAAAATGATAAAAGTAACACTTTTGATATAAAAATTTTCTTTTATGCATACTTTTATGTATGAAATAAAAATGATAAAAGTAACACTTTTGATATAAAAATTTATCCATTATGCATACTTCTATGCATGAAATTAAAAATGGTAAAAATAACACTTTTGATATAAAAATTTATCCTTTATGCATACTTCTATGCATGAAAGTAAAAATGATAAAAGTAACACTTTTGATATAAAAATTTATCCATTATGCATACTTCTATGCATGAAAATAAAAATGGTAAAAATAACACTTTTGATATAAAAAATTATCCTTTATGCATAATATTAAAATTCAATTTCTCCATGATTATAATGAAATTCTTTCAATTAATCTAGGATGATGATTCCTAGAATATGGTAGGAAGTCTTCTTTTTATGCTTTGAATGAAATTATTTTATGCATATTTTTTATAAAAATTTTGCCATAGCTCCGCTGCTATGACTGATAAATCTCAATTTTTTCTAAGGGATAAAGCTTATCATTAAGGAAATAATTAAAATGATCTCTAATTGGATCATTAATCTATAATGGATTGAATCATCAATATGCATAAACTATAAGCATATGAAAAAGCCATTAATTTGGCCTCAAGCATAGCTTAATCTTGGGTTAAGGAAAAGCTTTATGAAAAGCTTGATTTGGATTGAGAATGGGTCATGAGTATGACCATTTCTTGAGTGAGAGAGAGAATTTACATAAGAATCATTAGAATTTAAACATAAATGAAAATTAACTTCAATAGCATTTATTAAATTATGTAACTCTTCACTACTATTCAAACTTCAATAGCATTTAAAAAAAACCATACCAATTAAACTTCTCAAGCTTGAGAGGGGTTGAGAAGAGAGAAACATTGAGAAATTATAGAAAGATGAATATTCACTAATTACCTTACAACTTGTTTGATTCTTTGTTCACGGTAGAGGCCCCCAACCAATCAATTGGTTAAGTATGTTGATGGAGCCACTAATGGGGATTGAAGAAAGAGGGAAGCTCCAAAAACTAGTGAATTATTAAATAAATTCACAGTTCTTGGCTTAGGTGGAGTAGAGTAACGATGCATAAACACTATATATTTTTCAACAAGGGGAGGCTTCTATTTATAGGAAAAATTGAGCTCCTAACCAAACAAACTGATTCTAGAATTTTCTAAATCAGTTTGGTCAATAATTGACCATTTTTAGGTCAGTTAAGCTAACTTTTTGGAACTAGACTTGAATGAGGAGAGAGGAGAGATGAAATATCTCAATTTTTATGAGTTTAAAACTCATTCAAGCATGTGAAATATGCACCTCCTTTAAAGAACTCCCCTTCCTTACATATGTGTCATAATGGAATCATTTTAATATTGCTCATAGTTTTTTTACTAATAAACCTTGTACATTTTCAACTCTTCATCTTATGTGAAATATGCACCTCCTTTAAAGAACTCCCCTTCCTTACATATGTGTCATAATGGAATCATTTTAATATTCCTCATAGTTTTTTACTAATAAACCTTGTACATTTTCAACTCTTCATCTTATGCGAGCATTTACTCATTTTTGGATACCCAAAATATCTCATATTTTTAATATTGCTCATAGTTTTTTACTAATAAACCTTGTACATTTTCAACTCTTCATCTTATGTGAGCATTTAAGGGACTCCCCTTCCTTACATATGTGTCATAATAAAATCATTATACCCAAAATATCTCATATTTTTAATATTGCACATAGTTTTTTACTAATAAACCTTGTACATTTTCAACTCTTCACCTCATGTGAGCATTTACTCATTTTTGGGTATTTTCTTTTTATAAGTTGGATTTATCTCCTCCCTACACATGGATTGATGCTATTGGTCCATAGGAACCTTAATTGGACCATAGTCTAAAGATTTCTGAAAATCTAGACCCTTAGGCTAAGGTTCTTTATACCTATTTTCAATTAATTCCAATTGCACATTGGAAAATTCTTTTTGAATTTCTGTTTTAGGGGAACTCATCTAAATTAGAAGAGATATTTTTCTATCCAAAAATATTCAAAATCTGAATATTCTCTCTCTAGAATATTTTTCTCTCTCTAGGCTAAAACAGATAGAAACAAGGTCTTTATATTTCTGAAGAGGGATTGATTACAGGGAAAGATACTAGACATCAAAAAGGGGGTGGGGGAGGAATCTTACATTCTACCCCACTTAAAAAACGCGAGATGTCCTCATCTCGCAACTTGTGATAATTTCGCAAGATTCACGAATATGAGACTTAGAGAAAAATTTTAATCAAGATTAACCACCAAGATAAGTCTTAAAGAGAGCAAGATTCAAAATACGAACAAGATTTAAACTTTATTCATTCTCGGAACTTATACAGTAAAGATAGAGGAACTCTTTACACTTCCATAAGCCCGTCCATCATATGGTCACAAAAGCAGTCCTCACAAGCTGCACAAGTATAAGGTAACTCATCTATGGGAATGATTCTGTGGGTTATTGCTGCGCCTATCTCAGTGGTATGAGGTGTTCTAACAAAAGGACCTCTGAGAGGCAAGCCAAAAATGGGATAAAGACATATCTTCTCATGAGGAAGAAAACACGCCAGTAAGAAGACCCGCTCAGAAAACCCAAGATGCCTTGATCTCATGACACAGTAGTATCGGGGACCCAATCCCAAAGCTTCAATAACCATGGCCAAGCGGACATTGTTACGAAAGTGCTGCTGACCCCAGGGTGTTACCCTAGTTATGTCTTGATAGGTCCGCCATTTGGTCTGCGCTACAGAAGTTCCCAAGTGAGGGAAAAGTGAGCGCTCATACTGTTCTATAAAATCCTTCTTCACAGACTCACTTGCGTCTTGAAGGTGAGGAATCATTATGGATAAAACTAATTCTTGTTGCCAAGCCATGAAGGAGATTAGGAAGAAAGGAGATCGATGGGAGTAAGATTACTGTGAGCGACAAGTAAAAGTTACGACTTATATAAAGGAAGGAGCTAGCGTAACTTAGAAGCCAACGGTAGCTTGCCACTGAAGTTTTACCGTCTTTCCATGATTTGGGTTTGGCACAATTTTCTATAGAAGGCATTAAGAACTTTGAGATGAGGAGATAAAAGAAGCTCGTAAGCTAAGTTACTTACTTTCTTTGAAGTCAGATAAGGCTCATAATATCTGGGGGATAACTTCTTAAACTCCCCAATAGATAAAGAACTTCTTTTGTGCCGTACTCGAATGAAGACCAAAACCTTGATATCCAAAACATCGATTCTCACTTCTGAACTCATTGTTCTGAATCCTTAAAACAGGTGGGACTCTTGAGAAGTATTCTAGAAAAAGGGTCTTCCTTTGTTAAACAGAACTTACTTTTATTTAGACAGGGAATAATTATAAGATCAGAAAGGGAGATTCTTACTCCTGTATACCTCGAAGAGGCTGGGGAGGAATCTTACATTCTACCCCACTTAAAAAGTGCGAGATGTCCTCATCTCGCCAAGTAGAGGACAACTCTTTTTCTTAAGATCCAATTTATTCTAGGGTTCCTTATATTCTGGTCAACCCAACAGAATACGGGGATAAATATCCCTTATATAGAACTCATCATTAAATAAATTCATTTCAGATCATATCATTCATATCTTTAACACGATAATGGTCCATCAGATCGAAATTTTTTCTTTCTGAACATTCCTCCACGGGAATTTCAGTCAAGCAAGTTTTCAATTTGTCATCCCTTAACTTGATATACCGAGTCAAGTGTTAACAGTAGTACTTTGACAGCACAATCCACTAATCTCATAGTGATTTGTTGAAATCATTATCATCATTTATCATTACAGGGACTCGTCCCATTCATCCTCATTGCGGTTTTGCTCAAGTTATTATATTTCAACTAAATTTTAAAAATCATCATTTTTCAATCAGAATCCCAATCAATTCATCAGTTCCCAAACAGAATTAAAAATCATATCAACCACATTCAAATTCATCATCTGGATAGCATTAACGCTTATAATTTCAAGTCTTAGATTTACTCGTATATACTATCAGTAAAGAGCTGCAGTTATACTCTCGGTATATACGGATAGTCACGGCCCTTGGAATTATAAGGTAAATACCATCATGTCTAGGCCTCAAGCAAGCCAAGGATTCTATATAATTGCGGTACTTCCATCTGAAGACCCAATTACCAAATTACGAATTTCAATTTGAATATCAAATTGTATGAATTATATCACACAATTACAACCTTTTTGTGTTTCTTGATAAATTTCTGACCTATTTGTCTTCTCAATTGATCTTTATTAACCAAATGCTCTGATACCAACTGTGAGATCCCCCTGTTCCCACCGAGCAACGGATTCAGGTACTAGCAGCGGAAGTAGCACTTCTCGCACGGGACAGGGGTCCCACATTCGGGGCCTCGTCCACGGATATCCGGACAAGAGACTAATCCGTCGGTTTTTTCCAAAACCGAACCCGGAAAAAACTTCCCTTACCCGGAAAGCACGGGCGATTCCACCAGGATAATTTTTTACTCTAACGTAGTCAAGATCATTACTGATCACGCTGATCCAACTGCACCTATAAAGATACTCGGTCGGATCAAGGAAGAAACTTGCACTTGGATCATTGGGATCAACGCTTTTTTCCCCATCAAGAGGCACAGCCGTTGATTCCTATCCATAGAACAATTACTATCCGGGACTTACTTCATCTATCGTAATAACAGAAATTGAGTCTCGGTTTACGGATCCATCAGTCCAGCCTAACCCCATCCGATCCCATGGGTTAGCCAACCGCCCAACCACTGTAGTGATGGGATCCAATTTGGAATTTGGTTAGGTTTTGTCCCGGGTACCAAGGAAAAGAGTTCCAAGGCCCCCTAGCCGGAATTTCATGCAAACATAAAACTAGTCACACCACTTACACACCCAATATGAAAATTGCCTTTTTCTTAGCATCAGCTAACTTTAAAACAATCCTTTAATGAAACCATAGTACCACTGATCACAATCTCCCAATTTATCCAGTTGATTCATAATTTCCCATCATTCCTTCATCAGAGTATCTATGGCATCATTGGCAACTAGAACGCTCACCACCTGTCCACACAGAGGCCGTTTCCATAGTTCCTAGCCCATAATACTCGGCAATATAATCACTTATCAAGATGGACTCTCGTTGAAGATCAGCAAGATCAACCAACAGATCCATATAAAAGAGCCATGGACTCATCCGTTGAGGACCAGCAAGGTCAGTCAACCAGATCCATGCCCGGTTTCACAAAACAACTCTTACTCCTTGTTCCAATATCTTCCTCGACGCACGCGTGGGTATCCTAGGCGACCCAGAGCCCGAGCACCGTATGGTCAGCACCCTCTAGGATCCTTCGCAGGTGACCTAGCGCTTCACTCATAGGCCGCTTCCTTGGTCCCTCATCCACCGTACCGGAAGCTCACCATTTTAATCGAACCGAGGCTGGTCAAGACCTCGGTCGACCTTGCTATGCGAGACGTCCTCCATTGACTCTCCGTCAGCAGTTGCAACTTTATCAGTTAGGTCTCCACGACCTTAATCACAAGACGGTCAAAATGCTTCCCCAGCATTCTTGACATAAAACAACCATTTACAAACAGCATTTACAAACAGTTTACAAATACAGTTTCTATATTAACTCTCATTTTTCCACATTATCCCTCATTAATCCACATTACTTATTCCACATTCCATGTATATGTGTACTCATCCAATCACCTCCTTTTCCATCTCTTCACTTCAGATTCCTTCACATCACATATCATATATTCACATCCATATCCACATCCATACATCCACATCCACATCCACATTCACATCCATACATCCACATCTACATGCTTATCTCCATTTTCACATCCTCATTTATACATCCACATCCCATATCCACATTCCTACATACACATCCATATCCACATCCACATCCACATCCACATTCACATCCATGCATCCACATCTACATGCTTACCTCCATTTTCACATCCTCATTTATACATCCACATCCCATATCCACATTCATACATACACATCCATACATCCACATCTACATCCACATACATACATACATCCACATCCACATTCCACATTCACATCTATACATCCACATCTACATTCACATTCACATGCATCCACATCCACATTCCCATACATCCACATCTATACATCCACATTCCACATTCACATCTACATTCACATTCACATACATGCATCCACATCTACATGCTTACCTCCATTTTCACATCCTCATTTATACATCCACATCCCATATCCACATTCATACATACACATCCATACATCCACATCTACATCCACATACATACATACATCCACATCCACATTCCACATTCACATCTATACATCCACATCTACATTCACATTCACACACATCCACATCCACATTCCCATACATCCACATCTATACATCCACATTCCACATTCACATCTACATTCACATTCACATACATCCACATCTACATTCACATTCACATACATCCACATCCCCATTCCCATTCACATCTATACATCCACATCTACATCCACATACATACATACATCCACATCCACATTCCACATTCACATCTATACATCCACATCTACATCCACATTCACATACATCCACATCCACATTTCCATTCACATCTATACATCCACATCCATTCACATCTATACATCCACATCTACATCCACATTTACATCTATGCATATATATCTTCATGCATATATCCATTTTCATGTTCATACATCCACACTCCCATCTCCATATCCACACATCCACATACATACATCCATTTTCACATTCCCATTTATATAACCCCATATACCTTCACATCTAATCTTTTACATCACATCCATTCTCGCCCTATCACAACCCATATACATCTTATCCTATCACATACACTTCTTACCTCATCCCCCCATACACATCTTAATTCATCTTATCACATCCTAACTTATTTCATAAGCATCTTATCACCTCTTATCACACCTCTTATCACATCCTCATATCTTTTTTTTTTTAAAAGAGAATTCTTTTATTTGATATAAGATTTCTCTACACATTTATTTATACATAAATTCCATTTAAGGAGACTAACACTTTCGAAATTAAAATCAATCTTTTATGCATCTTCTTATGCATGATTTCAATTTGGTAGGGAATTATACTTTTAGAATAAAAGAATTTCTCTTATGCATCTAAGTTAAGCATAAAATCCATTTATGAGGAAAATCATACTTTTAGTATAAAAAGAATATCTTTTATGCATACCTATATGCATGAAATCCAATATGATAAAAGTAACACTTTTGATATAAAAATTTTTCCTTTATGCATACTTCTATGCATGAAAATTAAAAATGATAAAAGTAACACTTTTGATATAAAAATTTTCCTTTATGCATACTTCTATGCATGAAAATTAAAAATGATAAAAGTAACACTTTTGATATAAAAATTTTCTTTTATGCATACTTTTATGTATGAAATAAAAATGATAAAAGTAACACTTTTGATATAAAAATTTATCCATTATGCATACTTCTATGCATGAAATTAAAAATGGTAAAAATAACACTTTTGATATAAAAATTTATCCTTTATGCATACTTCTATGCATGAAAGTAAAAATGATAAAAGTAACACTTTTGATATAAAAATTTATCCATTATGCATACTTCTATGCATGAAAATAAAAATGGTAAAAATAACACTTTTGATATAAAAAATTATCCTTTATGCATAATATTAAAATTCAATTTCTCCATGATTATAATGAAATTCTTTCAATTAATCTAGGATGATGATTCCTAGAATATGGTAGGAAGTCTTCTTTTTATGCTTTGAATGAAATTATTTTATGCATATTTTTTATAAAAATTTTGCCATAGCTCCGCTGCTATGACTGATAAATCTCAATTTTTTCTAAGGGATAAAGCTTATCATTAAGGAAATAATTAAAATGATCTCTAATTGGATCATTAATCTATAATGGATTGAATCATCAATATGCATAAACTATAAGCATATGAAAAAGCCATTAATTTGGCCTCAAGCATAGCTTAATCTTGGGTTAAGGAAAAGCTTTATGAAAAGCTTGATTTGGATTGAGAATGGGTCATGAGTATGACCATTTCTTGAGTGAGAGAGAGAATTTACATAAGAATCATTAGAATTTAAACATAAATGAAAATTAACTTCAATAGCATTTATTAAATTATGTAACTCTTCACTACTATTCAAACTTCAATAGCATTTAAAAAAAACCATACCAATTAAACTTCTCAAGCTTGAGAGGGGTTGAGAAGAGAGAAACATTGAGAAATTATAGAAAGATGAATATTCACTAATTACCTTACAACTTGTTTGATTCTTTGTTCACGGTAGAGGCCCCCAACCAATCAATTGGTTAAGTATGTTGATGGAGCCACTAATGGGGATTGAAGAAAGAGGGAAGCTCCAAAAACTAGTGAATTATTAAATGAATTCACAGTTCTTGGCTTAGGTGGAGTAGAGTAACGATGCATAAACACTATATATTTTTCAACAAGGGGAGGCTTCTATTTATAGGAAAAATTGAGCTCCTAACCAAACAAACTGATTCTAGAATTTTCTAAATCAGTTTGGTCAATAATTGACCATTTTTAGGTCAGTTAAGCTAACTTTTTGGAACTAGACTTGAATGAGGAGAGAGGAGAGATGAAATATCTCAATTTTTATGAGTTTAAAACTCATTCAAGCATGTGAAATATGCACCTCCTTTAAAGAACTCCCCTTCCTTACATATGTGTCATAATGGAATCATTTTAATATTGCTCATAGTTTTTTTACTAATAAACCTTGTACATTTTCAACTCTTCATCTTATGTGAAATATGCACCTCCTTTAAAGAACTCCCCTTCCTTACATATGTGTCATAATGGAATCATTTTAATATTCCTCATAGTTTTTTACTAATAAACCTTGTACATTTTCAACTCTTCATCTTATGCGAGCATTTACTCATTTTTGGATACCCAAAATATCTCATATTTTTAATATTGCTCATAGTTTTTTACTAATAAACCTTGTACATTTTCAACTCTTCATCTTATGTGAGCATTTAAGGGACTCCCCTTCCTTACATATGTGTCATAATAAAATCATTATACCCAAAATATCTCATATTTTTAATATTGCACATAGTTTTTTACTAATAAACCTTGTACATTTTCAACTCTTCACCTCATGTGAGCATTTACTCATTTTTGGGTATTTTCTTTTTATAAGTTGGATTTATCTCCTCCCTACACATGGATTGATGCTATTGGTCCATAGGAACCTTAATTGGACCATAGTCTAAAGATTTCTGAAAATCTAGACCCTTAGGCTAAGGTTCTTTATACCTATTTTCAATTAATTCCAATTGCACATTGGAAAATTCTTTTTGAATTTCTGTTTTAGGGGAACTCATCTAAATTAGAAGAGATATTTTTCTATCCAAAAATATTCAAAATCTGAATATTCTCTCTCTAGAATATTTTTCTCTCTCTAGGCTAAAACAGATAGAAACAAGGTCTTTATATTTCTGAAGAGGGATTGATTACAGGGAAAGATACTAGACATCAAAAAGGGGGTGGGGGAGGAATCTTACATTCTACCCCACTTAAAAAACGCGAGATGTCCTCATCTCGCAACTTGTGATAATTTCGCAAGATTCACGAATATGAGACTTAGAGAAAAATTTTAATCAAGATTAACCACCAAGATAAGTCTTAAAGAGAGCAAGATTCAAAATACGAACAAGATTTAAACTTTATTCATTCTCGGAACTTATACAGTAAAGATAGAGGAACTCTTTACACTTCCATAAGCCCGTCCATCATATGGTCACAAAAGCAGTCCTCACAAGCTGCACAAGTATAAGGTAACTCATCTATGGGAATGATTCTGTGGGTTATTGCTGCGCCTATCTCAGTGGTATGAGGTGTTCTAACAAAAGGACCTCTGAGAGGCAAGCCAAAAACGGGATAAACACATATCTTCTCATGAGGAAGAAAACACGCCAGTAAGAAGACCCGCTCAGAAAACCCAAGATGCCTTGATCTCATGACACAGTAGTATCGAGGACCCAATCCCAAAGCTTCAATAACCATGGCCAAGCGGACATTGTTACGAAAGTGCTGCTGACCCCAGGGTGTTACCCTAGTTATGTCTTGATAGGTCCGCCATTTGGTCTGCGCTACAGAAGTTCCCAAGTGAGGGAAAAGTGAGCGCTCATACTGTTCTATAAAATCCTTCTTCACAGACTCACTTGCGTCTTGAAGGTGAGGAATCATTATGGATAAAACTAATTCTTGTTGCCAAGCCATGAAGGAGATTAGGAAGAAAGGAGATCGATGGGAGTAAGATTACTGTGAGCGACAAGTAAAAGTTACGACTTATATAAAGGAAGGAGCTAGCGTAACTTAGAAGCCAACGGTAGCTTGCCACTGAAGTTTTACCGTCTTTCCATGATTTGGGTTTGGCACAATTTTCTATAGAAGGCATTAAGAACTTTGAGATGAGGAGATAAAAGAAGCTCGTAAGCTAAGTTACTTACTTTCTTTGAAGTCAGATAAGGCTCATAATATCTGGGGGATAACTTCTTAAACTCCCCAATAGATAAAGAACTTCTTTTGTGCCGTACTCGAATGAAGACCAAAACCTTGATATCCAAAACATCGATTCTCACTTCTGAACTCATTGTTCTGAATCCTTAAAACAGGTGGGACTCTTGAGAAGTATTCTAGAAAAAGGGTCTTCCTTTGTTAAACAGAACTTACTTTTATTTAGACAGGGAATAATTATAAGATCAGAAAGGGAGATTCTTACTCCTGTATACCTCGAAGAGGCTGGGGAGGAATCTTACATTCTACCCCACTTAAAAAGTGCGAGATGTCCTCATCTCGCCAAGTAGAGGACAACTCTTTTTCTTAAGATCCAATTTATTCTAGGGTTCCTTATATTCTGGTCAACCCAACAGAATACGGGGATAAATATCCCTTATATAGAACTCATCATTAAATAAATTCATTTCAGATCATATCATTCATATCTTTAACACGATAATGGTCCATCAGATCGAAATTTTTTCTTTCTGAACATTCCTCCACGGGAATTTCAGTCAAGCAAGTTTTCAATTTGTCATCCCTTAACTTGATATACCGAGTCAAGTGTTAACAGTAGTACTTTGACAGCACAATCCACTAATCTCATAGTGATTTGTTGAAATCATTATCATCATTTATCATTACAGGGACTCGTCCCATTCATCCTCATTGCGGTTTTGCTCAAGTTATTATATTTCAACTAAATTTTAAAAATCATCATTTTTCAATCAGAATCCCAATCAATTCATCAGTTCCCAAACAGAATTAAAAATCATATCAACCACATTCAAATTCATCATCTGGATAGCATTAACGCTTATAATTTCAAGTCTTAGATTTACTCGTATATACTGTCAGTAAAGAGCTGCAGTTATACTCTCGGTATATACGGATAGTCACGGCCCTTGGAATTATAAGGTAAATACCATCATGTCTAGGCCTCAAGCAAGCCAAGGATTCTATATAATTGCGGTACTTCCATCTGAAGACCCAATTACCAAATTACGAATTTCAATTTGAATATCAAATTGTATGAATTATATCACACAATTACAACCTTTTTGTGTTTCTTGATAAATTTCTGACCTATTTGTCTTCTCAATTGATCTTTATTAACCAAATGCTCTGATACCAACTGTGAGATCCCCCTGTTCCCACCGAGCAACGGATTCAGGTACTAGCAGCGGAAGTAGCACTTCTCGCACGGGACAGGGGTCCCACATTCGGGGCCTCGTCCACGGATATCCGGACAAGAGACTAATCCGTCGGTTTTTTCCAAAACCGAACCCGGAAAAAACTTCCCTTACCCGGAAAGCACGGGCGATTCCACCAGGATAATTTTTTACTCTAACGTAGTCAAGATCATTACTGATCACGCTGATCCAACTGCACCTATAAAGATACTCGGTCGGATCAAGGAAGAAACTTGCACTTGGATCATTGGGATCAACGCTTTTTTCCCCATCAAGAGGCACAGCCGTTGATTCCTATCCATAGAACAATTACTATCCGGGACTTACTTCATCTATCGTAATAACAGAAATTGAGTCTCGGTTTACGGATCCATCAGTCCAGCCTAACCCCATCCGATCCCATGGGTTAGCCAACCGCCCAACCACTGTAGTGATGGGATCCAATTTGGAATTTGGTTAGGTTTTGTCCCGGGTACCAAGGAAAAGAGTTCCAAGGCCCCCTAGCCGGAATTTCATGCAAACATAAAACTAGTCACACCACTTACACACCCAATATGAAAATTGCCTTTTTCTTAGCATCAGCTAACTTTAAAACAATCCTTTAATGAAACCATAGTACCACTGATCACAATCTCCCAATTTATCCAGTTGATTCATAATTTTCCATCATTCCTTCATCAGAGTATCTATGGCATCATTGGCAACTAGAACGCTCACCACCTGTCCACACAGAGGCCGTTTCCATAGTTCCTAGCCCATAATACTCGGCAATATAATCACTTATCAAGATGGACTCTCGTTGAAGATCAGCAAGATCAACCAACAGATCCATATAAAAGAGCCATGGACTCATCCGTTGAGGACCAGCAAGGTCAGTCAACCAGATCCATGCCCGGTTTCACAAAACAACTCTTACTCCTTGTTCCAATATCTTCCTCGACGCACGCGTGGGTATCCTAGGCGACCCAGAGCCCGAGCACCGTATGGTCAGCACCCTCTAGGATCCTTCGCAGGTGACCTAGCGCTTCACTCATAGGCCGCTTCCTTGGTCCCTCATCCACCGTACCGGAAGCTCACCATTTTAATCGAACCGAGGCTGGTCAAGACCTCGGTCGACCTTGCTACGCGAGACGTCCTCCATTGACTCTCCGTCAGCAGTTGCAACTTTATCAGTTAGGTCTCCACGACCTTAATCACAAGACGGTCAAAATGCTTCCCCAGCATTCTTGACATAAAACAGCCATTTACAAACAGCATTTACAAACAGTTTACAAATACAGTTTCTATATTAACTCTCATTTTTCCACATTATCCCTCATTAATCCACATTACTTATTCCACATTCCATGTATATGTGTACTCATCCAATCACCTCCTTTTCCATCTCTTCACTTCAGATTCCTTCACATCACATATCATATATTCACATCCATATCCACATCCATACATCCACATCCACATCCACATTCACATCCATACATCCACATCTACATGCTTATCTCCATTTTCACATCCTCATTTATACATCCACATCCCATATCCACATTCCTACATACACATCCATATCCACATCCACATCCACATCCACATTCACATCCATGCATCCACATCTACATGCTTACCTCCATTTTCACATCCTCATTTATACATCCACATCCCATATCCACATTCATACATACACATCCATACATCCACATCTACATCCACATACATACATACATCCACATCCACATTCCACATTCACATCTATACATCCACATCTACATTCACATTCACATGCATCCACATCCACATTCCCATACATCCACATCTATACATCCAAATTCCACATTCACATCTACATTCACATTCACATACATGCATCCACATCTACATGCTTACCTCCATTTTCACATCCTCATTTATACATCCACATCCCATATCCACATTCATACATACACATCCATACATCCACATCTACATCCACATACATACATACATCCACATCCACATTCCACATTCACATCTATACATCCACATCTACATTCACATTCACACACATCCACATCCACATTCCCATACATCCACATCTATACATCCACATTCCACATTCACATCTACATTCACATTCACATACATCCACATCTACATTCACATTCACATACATCCACATCCCCATTCCCATTCACATCTATACATCCACATCTACATCCACATACATACATACATCCACATCCACATTCCACATTCACATCTATACATCCACATCTACATCCACATTCACATACATCCACATCCACATTTCCATTCACATCTATACATCCACATCCATTCACATCTATACATCCACATCTACATCCACATTTACATCTATGCATATATATCTTCATGCATATATCCATTTTCATGTTCATACATCCACACTCCCATCTCCATATCCACACATCCACATACATACATCCATTTTCACATTCCCATTTATATAACCCCATATACCTTCACATCTAATCTTTTACATCACATCCATTCTCGCCCTATCACAACCCATATACATCTTATCCTATCACATACACTTCTTACCTCATCCCCCCATACACATCTTAATTCATCTTATCACATCCTAACTTATTTCATAAGCATCTTATCACCTCTTATCACACCTCTTATCACATCCTCATATCTTTTTTTTTTAAAAAGAGAATTCTTTTATTTGATATAAGATTTCTCTACACATTTATTTATACATAAATTCCATTTAAGGAGACTAACACTTTCGAAATTAAAATCAATCTTTTATGCATCTTCTTATGCATGATTTCAATTTGGTAGGGAATTATACTTTTAGAATAAAAGAATTTCTCTTATGCATCTAAGTTAAGCATAAAATCCATTTATGAGGAAAATCATACTTTTAGTATAAAAAGAATATCTTTTATGCATACCTATATGCATGAAATCCAATATGATAAAAGTAACACTTTTGATATAAAAATTTTTCCTTTATGCATACTTCTATGCATGAAAATTAAAAATGATAAAAGTAACACTTTTGATATAAAAATTTTCCTTTATGCATACTTCTATGCATGAAAATTAAAAATGATAAAAGTAACACTTTTGATATAAAAATTTTCTTTTATGCATACTTTTATGTATGAAATAAAAATGATAAAAGTAACACTTTTGATATAAAAATTTATCCATTATGCATACTTCTATGCATGAAATTAAAAATGGTAAAAATAACACTTTTGATATAAAAATTTATCCTTTATGCATACTTCTATGCATGAAAGTAAAAATGATAAAAGTAACACTTTTGATATAAAAATTTATCCATTATGCATACTTCTATGCATGAAAATAAAAATGGTAAAAATAACACTTTTGATATAAAAAATTATCCTTTATGCATAATATTAAAATTCAATTTCTCCATGATTATAATGAAATTCTTTCAATTAATCTAGGATGATGATTCCTAGAATATGGTAGGAAGTCTTCTTTTTATGCTTTGAATGAAATTATTTTATGCATATTTTTTATAAAAATTTTGCCATAGCTCCGCTGCTATGACTGATAAATCTCAATTTTTTCTAAGGGATAAAGCTTATCATTAAGGAAATAATTAAAATGATCTCTAATTGGATCATTAATCTATAATGGATTGAATCATCAATATGCATAAACTATAAGCATATGAAAAAGCCATTAATTTGGCCTCAAGCATAGCTTAATCTTGGGTTAAGGAAAAGCTTTATGAAAAGCTTGATTTGGATTGAGAATGGGTCATGAGTATGACCATTTCTTGAGTGAGAGAGAGAATTTACATAAGAATCATTAGAATTTAAACATAAATGAAAATTAACTTCAATAGCATTTATTAAATTATGTAACTCTTCACTACTATTCAAACTTCAATAGCATTTAAAAAAAACCATACCAATTAAACTTCTCAAGCTTGAGAGGGGTTGAGAAGAGAGAAACATTGAGAAATTATAGAAAGATGAATATTCACTAATTACCTTACAACTTGTTTGATTCTTTGTTCACGGTAGAGGCCCCCAACCAATCAATTGGTTAAGTATGTTGATGGAGCCACTAATGGGGATTGAAGAAAGAGGGAAGCTCCAAAAACTAGTGAATTATTAAATGAATTCACAGTTCTTGGCTTAGGTGGAGTAGAGTAACGATGCATAAACACTATATATTTTTCAACAAGGGGAGGCTTCTATTTATAGGAAAAATTGAGCTCCTAACCAAACAAACTGATTCTAGAATTTTCTAAATCAGTTTGGTCAATAATTGACCATTTTTAGGTCAGTTAAGCTAACTTTTTGGAACTAGACTTGAATGAGGAGAGAGGAGAGATGAAATATCTCAATTTTTATGAGTTTAAAACTCATTCAAGCATGTGAAATATGCACCTCCTTTAAAGAACTCCCCTTCCTTACATATGTGTCATAATGGAATCATTTTAATATTGCTCATAGTTTTTTTACTAATAAACCTTGTACATTTTCAACTCTTCATCTTATGTGAAATATGCACCTCCTTTAAAGAACTCCCCTTCCTTACATATGTGTCATAATGGAATCATTTTAATATTCCTCATAGTTTTTTACTAATAAACCTTGTACATTTTCAACTCTTCATCTTATGTGAGCATTTACTCATTTTTGGATACCCAAAATATCTCATATTTTTAATATTGCTCATAGTTTTTTACTAATAAACCTTGTACATTTTCAACTCTTCATCTTATGTGAGCATTTAAGGGACTCCCCTTCCTTACATATGTGTCATAATAAAATCATTATACCCAAAATATCTCATATTTTTAATATTGCACATAGTTTTTTACTAATAAACCTTGTACATTTTCAACTCTTCACCTCATGTGAGCATTTACTCATTTTTGGGTATTTTCTTTTTATAAGTTGGATTTATCTCCTCCCTACACATGGATTGATGCTATTGGTCCATAGGAACCTTAATTGGACCATAGTCTAAAGATTTCTGAAAATCTAGACCCTTAGGCTAAGGTTCTTTATACCTATTTTCAATTAATTCCAATTGCACATTGGAAAATTCTTTTTGAATTTCTGTTTCAGGGGAACTCATCTAAATTAGAAGAGATATTTTTCTATCCAAAAATATTCAAAATCTGAATATTCTCTCTCTAGAATATTTTTCTCTCTCTAGGCTAAAACAGATAGAAACAAGGTCTTTATATTTCTGAAGAGGGATTGATTACAGGGAAAGATACTAGACATCAAAAAGGGGGTGGGGGAGGAATCTTACACTAACAGAGAGTCAAAGAAGGACATCTTGCGTGGCAAGGTCGATCGAGATCTTGACCAGCCTCGGTTTGGTTAAAATGGTGAGCTTCCGGTATGGTGGATGAGGGGCCAAGGAAGCGGCCTATAAGTGAAGCGCTAGGTCACCTGCTCTGCTGCTGCGAAGGAGGCTAAAGGGTGCTAACCATACGGTGCTTGAGCTCTGGATCGCCCAGGATACCCACATGTGCATCAAGGAAGAAAATGAGTTGGAGCTATTTTCTAAACACGGGCATGGATCTGGTTGATTGGCCTTGCTGGTATTCAACGGATGAGTTCATGGCTCTTTTGGGTAAATGGATCTTGTTGGTTGATCTAGCTGATCTTCAACAGAGAGTCCATATGGATTTTATGAAAAAATCTTGATTATATTCCTCGGTACTATGAGCGAGGAACTATTAAAAAGGCCCCTGAGTGAAGTACTATAGGTGAGCCTAGAGGGACTGACTAGGTGGTGAGCGTTCTGGTTACCGATGATGCCATAGGTACGTCGAGGAAGGAATGATTGGAATTTGGATTTATGGTTGGAAATTGGAAAAGTTAGAACTTGGACCCTAGAAATGGAATACTGAGGATTATGATGGAAACACTATGGTTTTATTGCAATTCTGTTTTGGAAATAGTTGAATTTAAGAAGAGGTAATTTCATATTAGGTGCGTAAGTGGTGTGTCTATTTAATTTTTGCATGAGTGCCGGCTAGGGGCCCTGGGAACTCTTTTTCCCTGGTACCCAGAACAAAACATAACCAAATTTTTATAATGGATCGTATCAATAGAATGGTTGGCTAACCCATGGGATTGGATGGGGTTAGGCTGGATCGATGGATTCCTACAATAAAAATCAATTCTGTTCAAGTTACGATAGTTGAAGTAAGTCACAAGATAATTCTTGTTCTATGGAAAAGAATCAACAGTTGTGCCTTTTTTGATGGGGAAAAAAGCATTGGTCTCTATGAACCAAGTGCAAGTTCCTCCTCTGAATTGACCATGTGACCTGTGGGTTTTGTCGGAATACAAAGGATAGTTAAGGCTCTTGACTACATTAGAAGATTTTCCCTGGAGGAATCACCTATGCTTTTTGAGCGAGGAAAGTTTTTTCCGGGTTCGGTTTTGGAAGAGCCGCCGGACTAGTCCGTTGCCCCAACATTCATGGGCAAGGCCTCAAGTGGGAAGCCTTGCCCTGCACGTGAGGTTGCTACTTCTGCTGCTGCCAGTACTCCAGAGTTTGACGCGCACAGGGGACAGGGTTCTCACAGCTGGTATCAAAGAAAATTGGTTGAAGTTGATAAAGCAAGAAGCAATAAATGTCAAAAATTTATGTGTTACCCCAGTAAAAGATTAAAATTGTGTATTGAAATTCATATGAGTTGATATTTAGAATGGAAATGCATAAATTGGAAATTGTGTTTTTAGATGGAAGAACCACATTTGTGTGGAATCCCCGACTTGCTTGAGGCCTAGATATGATGGCATTTGCCTTATAACACCAAGGGCCGTGAAAACCCGTATATACCGTGGCTATAATTACAGCTCTATACTGACAATATATATGAGTGAATCTAAGACCTTGAAGTTATGAGCAAAAAAATGCTATCCTAGATGATGAATTTATTTTTCGAATGCTGGTTAATATGATTTTAGAAGTCTAGTTGAAAATTGATGAATTGATTTGGATTCTGATTGAAGGATGATGATTTTTGAATTTTGGTTCTGTTCATCCATTCCTCCAATTCATGTAGGGTTGATATGATTTTAGAAGTCTAGTTGAAAATTGATGAATTGATTTGGATTCTGATTGAAGGATGATGATTTTTGAATTTTGGTTTTGTTCATCCATTCCTCCAATTCATGTAGGGTTGATCCTTCACCCTTGAATTTGAGGATTGAGATCTTATCCTTAACATCGTTGGAAGTGGTAGATGATGCATTCTCATGGATGATTAGAGGGTTTGTACCTTTGCATTTGCACATATGATCCCAAGAATTGTGCAAAATCTTTGTACTCCCTCTTGAGAAAGTTAGGCATTTCCATCCATATATCATGAGCTTCCCTTTTCCTTTCGGTGAATGACATATGCTCCAAGGGTTGGTTCCAAATGTGTCAACCAAGATGTATGTTGCTTCCCTTGTAGTTGAGAGGGACCAGATTGGAAGGATGTAGAATTCATTTCCCTCATGGGAGGTCTTCCAGCCTCTGCCCCATGAATCCACTTGAGGCATTCTTTGTAGGATTCTCATAGGTAGCCCTTGTAAAAGCCTCTTGCATAGTTTGCTTGCCTTCCTTGTGACCACCATGACAAGACTCTTGTATAGATTTCTTGCCTTTCTTATGACCACCATGAGAAGCCTCATGCATAGGCTGCTTGCTCCCATGCATACCACCAATTCTACCATCAATAGCATCTTCATGGTGTTTCTCCAATTGATCTTCAATAGCCCCAATATTGGTAGTCATGAATTCAAAACTCGTATTCAAGGTATGGTTGATGACATCCAACCTCTCCATAAGTGGCTTGAAATCAAGTCTTTCCACAAGTAATTGCAAGAGGAAATCATTTGAAATGACTTTTGCACATTGAGATGTATGCTTATGAGTGCCTCCAATAATTTCCTCCTCTTCAATTTTGTTTGAAGCTTGCCCCATTGATGCAGAAGTGATTTTGTGAGTACTTGTCACAATCAATTGCTCTTCCAAATCCTCCATTTCATCCATGTTACCATGCTCCACTAACTTCTCCCCTTCCATGTATTCGGTAACCAATGATAGCTTCCGAGGATGATCTTTTGGCTTGCTGGCCATAATGGATTGTTTTCAGAAAATTGCCAAAAGGAGAGCTAGGGTTATACAATTTGAACAAAATAAGGCTCTATGTAAAGGTAATATGATGAGGAATAAGCCTATGTGATTAGTTTTAGTTCAATCCAGACCCTAATACTCTCTGTTTTGGGTTTTTATGAAACAAGATTTTGCCAAACCGTAACTCCCTACTCAAGAGTCCGATTTAGGAAATCTTTAACTTGTTAGGATTATTTTCAGGAGTACGACACACCCATCAAGTTCAATCCATAAGATCACTTTTGGTTTACAAACTACCAAAACAAGGCTGCCCCATGAAAACGGGTGTAACCGTGCACCAATAGCTCCAAATGGTATGTTGTTTGGCTTGTTTGGAAGGTGTTAGCATGGGTAATGAATTGTAGGTGTTCATGAAATATCACCAATTTCTATCTCCTTGATCAAGAAAGTCAAGAAAATAAACAAAACCCAGAAATTTTTAAGAAAATCCAAGAAAGTGGATCAAAATCAAAGCTCTGATACGAATTGAAATTGATGTAGATAAAATATCAAGAAATCAACATATAAAGTCCAAATCTAGCATGAGAATAAAAAACGTATGAGAAATCCATGTGATTATGATAAAAAGAGAAGAAATCCGCATGCACATGTAGCAAAGAAGGTATGTGCATAAGGCCTAAGTTATTTAACCTCGGCATACCTATGGCATCATCAGTAACCAGAATGCTCACCACCTAGTTTGTCCCTCTAGGCTCACCTAGCACTTCACTCAGGGGCCTTTTCCTAGCTCATAGTACCTACGAATACAATCAAGATTTTTCCATAATATCCATATAGACTCTCCGTTAAAGATGCAGCTAGATCAACCAACAAGATCCATTTACCAAAAAGAGCCATGAACTCATCCGTGTTGAAGACCAGCAAGGCCAATCAACCAGATCCATGCCCGTGTCCAAAAAGCAACTCCAACTCATTTTCTTCCTCGACGCACACATGGGTATCCTGGGCGACCTAGAGCCCAAGCACCGTATGGGCAGCACCCTCTAGCCTCCTTCGCCAGGTGACCTAGCGTGTAAGATCCCTGTCCCCACCGCGCAACGAGTTTAGGGGTGCTAGCAACGGAAGTAGCACTTCTTGCATGGAGCAGGGTCCCACACTCGGGGCCTCGCCCATGGATATCTAGACAAGAGACTAATCCATCGATTCTTCCAAAACCAAACTCGAAAAAGCTTCCCTTGCTCGGAAAGCACACACGATTCCTCCAGGATAAAATTTTTCTCTAACGTAGTCAAAAGCCTTAACTAACTGAACTGATCTGATCAAACCCGTAAGTCCCATAGTTAGATCAGGAAAAAGATTGCACTACTTGGATCATAGAGACCAACACTTTTTTCCTCATTGTTTGAGAGGCACAGCCGTTGATTCTTTTCCATAGAATAATTTTTGTCTGGGATTTACTTCATCTATCGTACCATAACAAAATTGAGTCTCAATTTAGGGATCCATCAGTCCAGCCTAACCCCATCCAGTCCCGTAGGTTAGGCCAACCGCCCAACCACTGTAGTAATGGGATCCAATTAAGAATTTTAATAGGCTCTATCCTGGGTACCAGGGAAAAGAGTTCCCAGGCCCCTTAGCCGGATATTCATGCAAACTTTAAAATAGTCACACCACTTACACACCCAATATGAAACTGCCTTTTTCACAGAATCAGCTATCTTTAAAAAACAATCTTTTAATAAAACCATTGTGTCACTGATCATAATCCTCAAAATCTTCGGTTGAATCCTTATTTCCAATCATTCCTTCATCGGTGTACCTATGGCATTATTGGCAACCAGAACATTCACCACCTATCCACTCAGGGGCCTTTTTGATAGCTCCTAGCTCATAGTAACCGGCAATATATTCACATATCAAAAATGGAATCTCCATTGAAGATCAGCAAGATCAACCAACGGATCCATATAAAAGAGCCATGGACTCATCCGTTGAGGACCAGCAAGGTCAATCAACCAGATCCATGCCCGAATTCAGAAAACAACTCTTACTCATTGTTCCAATATCTTCCACAATGCACGTGTGGGTATCGTCTCGGCGACCTAGAGCCCAAGCGCCGTATGGTCAGCACCCTCTAGGATCCTTCGCAGGTGACCTAGCGCTTCACTCAGAGGCCACTTCCTTGGTCCCTCATCCACTGTACCGGAAGCTCACCATTTTAATCAAACCGAGGCTGGTCAAGACCTCGGCCAACCTTACTACGTGAGACGTCCTCCAATGACTCTCCGTCAGTAGAGCTATTCTAACTTTATCAGATTAGGTCTCCACGACCTCATTCACAAGATGATAAACATGCTTCTCCAGCATTCTTGACATAAAATAGTCATTTCAAACCAGTTCAAAAAATACATTCATTTCAAACCAGTTCAAAAATACATTCATTTTAAACCAGTACAAAAAATACATTCATTTCAAACCAGTTCAAAAATACAGTTTCTATAACAAACTCTCGTCTTTCCACATTGCTCCACATCAAACCACATTAATTAATTCCACAACCATTTCATAAGTATTCCTATTCTCATCCAATCACATCATTTTCATCTCATCACATCTTTCCTCAATTTATCCTCATCAGATCTCATCCACTCGCATCTACCCATATCCACATCTCATCACATCACATTCATTCACATCTCATCCATTCAAACCACATCACATTCACTCACATCACATCTCATTCATTTGACCTTACATCTCATTCATTCACATCTATCCCGATTCACATCACATTCATTCATATCCATCACATTCACTTTCATTCATATCCATCACATTCATTCTCATCACCATTATATCACATTCACTTTCATTCTCATATCCATCACATTCACTTTCATTCATATCCATCACATTCATTCTCATCACCATTATATCACATTCACTTTCATTCTCATATCCATCACATTCATTCTCATCACTTTCATTCATATCCATTACATTCATTCATATCCATCACATTCATTCTCATCACCATTATATCACATGACTTATATCCACATCATATCTCATTCATAAACATCTCATCTCATTTATCCACATCCATCCAATCGTTCACATGTACGACTACTCGCATCTATCCATACATTCATTTCTATCACTTCACATCCACATATATTCATGTCACATCTCATCTCTTTACATCACATCACATTCTTTCACATACACATCTATGTCCATTCTTTCACATACATCCACATCCATTCTTTCACATACTCATTCACATCCATTCTTCTCATACACATCCTTATCCATTATTTCACATACTCATTCACATCCATTCTTCACATACACATTCACTCACATCTCATATCATTCATTTACATTCTGATTCACATGACATCACATCTCATCCATTCATTCACATTTATCTAATTCACATCACACCTCATCCATTCATTCACATGACATCGCATCTCATCCATTCATTCACATTTATCTGATTAACATCACATCTCATCACATCTATTCACTTCACATCTCATCACCTCTATTCACATCACATCCATCCATCCATCTATTCATTCCCATCTATCTAATTCACATCACATCTCATCACATCTATTCACCTCACATTCTCATCATCTCTATTCACATGGCATCCATCCATTCATTCATTCCCATCTATCTGATTCACATCACATCTCACATCTATTCACCTCACATCTCATCACCTCTATTCACATCACATGCATCCATCCATTCACATCTATCTAATTCACATCACATCTATCTAATTCACATGCATCCATCCATTCACATCTATCTAATTCACATCACATCTCATCACATCTATTTACCTCTCATCTCATCACCTCTATTCACATCACACCCATCCATCCATTCATTCACATCTATCCACCAATTCACATTCACATCACATCCATCCATCCAATCATCATCTATCTGATTCACATCTTATCTCATCACATCTATTCACCTCATATTCTCATCACCTCTATTTACACCACATCCATCCATTCATTCTTCTCATCTATTTAATTCCCATCACGTCTCATCTATTTAATTCCCATCACGTCTCATCACATCTATTCACCTCATATTCTCATCACTTCTATTCACATCACATCCATCCATCCATTCGCATCTATCTAATTCACATCACATCCATCCATCCAATCATCATCCATCCAATCATCATCTATCTAATTCACATCTTATCTCATCACATCTATTCACCTCATATTCTCATCACTTCTATTCATATCACATCTATACAATCATCTATCTGATTCACATCTTATCTCATGACATCTATTCACCTCACATCTCATCACCTCTATTCACATCACACCCATCCATCCAATCATCTATCTGATTCACATCTTATCTCATCACATCTATTCGCCTCACATCTCATCACTTCTATTCACAGAATTTAAACATAGAATTTAAGAGGATTCTAATTTTTGATATAAAGATTCTTTACACATCTATTTATGCATAATTAAATTTTAAGAAAAATAACACTTTTGAAATCAATTTAAATCCTTTATGCATCTTTCTATGCATAAATTCAATTTTAATGAGAATAACTCTTTTGAAATAAAAATAAATCTTTTATGCATCTTTCTATGCATAAATTCAATTTTAATGAGAATGACACTTTTGAAATAAAAATAAATCTTTTATGCATCTTTCTATGCATAAATTCAAATTTAGTGAGAATGACACTTTTGAAATAAAAATAAATCTTTTATGCATCTTTCTATGCATAAATTTAATTTTAATGAGAATAACACTTTTGAAATAAAAATAAATCTTTTAGAATGCACAAACGGAGGGAATTACTCTTTTAGAATAACCTAATGATAAACTTTAGTTCCACAAAATTTAAGAAAATTTTGCCATAACCTCCTTTGTATGGCTGACCTTTCTCAATTTTATCATTCAATTTATGACTTGAATTAATCCAATTTGAATTCTAATATCTTTAATTTACTCTATTTTACAAAAATCAAGAGAGTAAACAATGAAAAGAGTTTAATCAATCTTTTAATTAAACTTTCTAGGATTGAGAAGGGTTGAATTGTAAAGAAGAGAAGGGGGTGGCCTTTCCATCAAGGCATAGCATCAGATTTTAATTCAACATTTACAAAGCATAAAATTTGAGAAAACCATAGATTTAAAAATTCAGAATAAGTAAGAATTAAGCTTAATATCTTCCTCGACGCACGTGTGGGTATCATCGACGATCCAGAGCCCGAGCACCGTATGAAGCACCCTCTAGGATCCTTCACAGGAGGTGACCTAGTGCTTCACTCATAGGCCGCCTCCTTGGTCCCTCATCCACCACTCGCATCTACCCGTATCCACATCTCATCACATCACATTCATTCACATCTCATCCATTCAGACCACATCACATTCACTCACATCACATCTCCTTCATTTTACCTCACATCTCATTCATTCACATCTATCCCAATTCACATCCCATTACATCACATTCATTCATATCCATCACATTCACTTTCATTCATATCCATCACATTCATTCTCATCATCACCATTATATCACATCACTTCTATCCACATCATATCTCATTCATACACATCTCATCTCATTCATCCACATCCATCCAATCGTTCACATGTATGACTACTCGCATCTATCCATACATTCATATCTATCACTTCACATCATATCTCATTCATACACATCTCATCTCATTCATCCACATCCATCCAATCGTTCACATGTATGACTACTCGCATCTATCCATACATTCATATCTATCACTTCACATCCACATATATTCATGTCACATCTCATATCTTTACATCACATCACATTCTTTCACATACACATCTATGTCCATTCTTTCACATACATCCACATCCATTCTTTCACATACTCATTCACATCCATTATTCTCATACACATTCACATCCATTCTTCACATACACATCCTTATCCATTCTTTCACATACTCATTCACATCCATTCTTCCCATACACATTCACTCACATCTCATATCATTCATTTACATTCTGATTCACATGACATCACATCTCATCTATTCATTCATATTTATCTGATTCACATCACATCTCATCACATCCTATTCACCTCGCATCTCATCGCCTCTATTCACATCCATCCATTCATTCATTCCCATCTATCTGATTCACATCACATCTCACATCTATTCACCTCACATCTCATCACGTCTATCTGATTCACATCACCTCTATTCACATCACATTCATCCATCCATTCACATCTATCTGATTCACATCACATCTCACCACATCTATTTACCTCTCATCTCATCACCTCTATTCACATCACACCCATCCATCCATTCATTCACATCTATCTAATTCACATCACATCCATCCATCCAATCATCATCTATCTGATTCACATCTTATCTCATCACATCTATTCACCTCATATTCTCATCACCTCTATTCACACCACATCCATCCATCCATTCTTCTTATCTATCTAATTCCCATCACGTCTCATCACATCTATTCACCTCATATTCTCATCACTTCTATTCACATCACATCCATCCATCCATTCGCATCTATCTAGTTCACATCACATCCATCCATCCAATCATCATCTATCTAATTCACATCTAATCTCATCACATCTATTCACCTCATATTCTCATCACCTTTGTTCACATCACATCTATCCAATCATCTTATCTCATCACATCTATTCACCTCACATCTCATCACCTCTATTCACATCACACCCATGCATCCAATCATCTATCTGATTCACATCTTATCTCATCACATCTCATCACTTCTATTCACAAAATTTAAACATATAATTCAAGAGGATTCTATTTTTGTATATAAAGATTCTTTATGTATCTATTTATGCATAATTAAATTTTAAGAAAAATAACACTTTTGAAATAAATTTAAATCCTTTATGCATCTTTCTATGCATAAATTCAATTTTAATGAGAATAACTCTTTTGAAATAAAAATAAATCTTTTATGCATCTTTCTATGCATAAATTCAATTTTAATGAGAATGACACTTTTGAAATAAAAATAAATCTTTTATGCATCTTTCTATGCATAAATTCAAATTTAGTGAGAATGACACTTTTGAAATAAAAATAAATCTTTTATGCATCTTTCTATGCATAAATTTAATTTTAATGAGAATAACACTTTTGAAATAAAAATAAATCTTTTAGAATGCACAAACGGAGGGAATTACTCTTTTAGAATAACCTAATGATAAACTTTAGTTCCACAAAATTTAAGAAAATTTTGCCATAACCTCCTTTGTATGGCTGACCTTTCTCAATTTTATCATTCAATTTATGACTTGAATTAATCCAATTTGAATTCTAATATCTTTAATTTACTCTATTTTACAAAAATCAAGAGAGTAAACAATGAAAAGAGTTTAATCAATCTTTTAATTAAACTTTCTAGGATTGAGAAGGGTTGAATTGTAAAGAAGAGAAGGGGGTGGCCTTTCCATCAAGGCATAGCATCAGATTTTAATTCAACATTTACAAAGCATAAAATTTGAGAAAACCATAGATTTAAAAATTCAGAATAAGTAAGAATTAAGCTTAATATCTTCCTCGACGCACGTGTGGGTATCATCGACGATCCAGAGCCCGAGCACCGTATGAAGCACCCTCTAGGATCCTTCACAGGAGGTGACCTAGTGCTTCACTCATAGGCCGCCTCCTTGGTCCCTCATCCACCACTCGCATCTACCCGTATCCACATCTCATCACATCACATTCATTCACATCTCATCCATTCAGACCACATCACATTCACTCACATCACATCTCCTTCATTTTACCTCACATCTCATTCATTCACATCTATCCCAATTCACATCCCATTACATCACATTCATTCATATCCATCACATTCACTTTCATTCATATCCATCACATTCATTCTCATCATCACCATTATATCACATCACTTCTATCCACATCATATCTCATTCATACACATCTCATCTCATTCATCCACATCCATCCAATCGTTCACATGTATGACTACTCGCATCTATCCATACATTCATATCTATCACTTCACATCATATCTCATTCATACACATCTCATCTCATTCATCCACATCCATCCAATCGTTCACATGTATGACTACTCGCATCTATCCATACATTCATATCTATCACTTCACATCCACATATATTCATGTCACATCTCATATCTTTACATCACATCACATTCTTTCACATACACATCTATGTCCATTCTTTCACATACATCCACATCCATTCTTTCACATACTCATTCACATCCATTATTCTCATACACATTCACATCCATTCTTCACATACACATCCTTATCCATTCTTTCACATACTCATTCACATCCATTCTTCCCATACACATTCACTCACATCTCATATCATTCATTTACATTCTGATTCACATGACATCACATCTCATCTATTCATTCATATTTATCTGATTCACATCACATCTCATCACATCCTATTCACCTCGCATCTCATCGCCTCTATTCACATCCATCCATTCATTCATTCCCATCTATCTGATTCACATCACATCTCACATCTATTCACCTCACATCTCATCACGTCTATCTGATTCACATCACCTCTATTCACATCACATTCATCCATCCATTCACATCTATCTGATTCACATCACATCTCACCACATCTATTTACCTCTCATCTCATCACCTCTATTCACATCACACCCATCCATCCATTCATTCACATCTATCTAATTCACATCACATCCATCCATCCAATCATCATCTATCTGATTCACATCTTATCTCATCACATCTATTCACCTCATATTCTCATCACCTCTATTCACACCACATCCATCCATCCATTCTTCTTATCTATCTAATTCCCATCACGTCTCATCACATCTATTCACCTCATATTCTCATCACTTCTATTCACATCACATCCATCCATCCATTCGCATCTATCTAGTTCACATCACATCCATCCATCCAATCATCATCTATCTAATTCACATCTAATCTCATCATATCTATTCACCTCATATTCTCATCACTTCTATTCACATCACATCCATCCATCCATTCGCATCTATCTAGTTCACATCACATCCATCCATCCAATCATCATCTATCTAATTCACATCTAATCTCATCACATCTATTCACCTCATATTCTCATCACCTTTGTTCACATCACATCTATCCAATCATCTTATCTCATCACATCTATTCACCTCACATCTCATCACCTCTATTCACATCACACCCATGCATCCAATCATCTATCTGATTCACATCTTATCTCATCACATCTCATCACTTCTATTCACAAAATTTAAACATATAATTCAAGAGGATTCTATTTTTGTATATAAAGATTCTTTATGTATCTATTTATGCATAATTAAATTTTAAGAAAAATAACACTTTTGAAATAAATTTAAATCCTTTATGCATCTTTCTATGCATAAATTCAATTTTAATGAGAATAACTCTTTTGAAATAAAAATAAATCTTTTATGCATCTTTCTATGCATAAATTCAATTTTAATGAGAATGACACTTTTGAAATAAAAATAAATCTTTTATGCATCTTTCTATGCATAAATTCAAATTTAGTGAGAATGACACTTTTGAAATAAAAATAAATCTTTTATGCATCTTTCTATGCATAAATTTAATTTTAATGAGAATAACACTTTTGAAATAAAAATAAATCTTTTAGAATGCACAAACGGAGGGAATTACTCTTTTAGAATAACCTAATGATAAACTTTAGTTCCACAAAATTTAAGAAAATTTTGCCATAACCTCCTTTGTATGGCTGACCTTTCTCAATTTTATCATTCAATTTATGACTTGAATTAATCCAATTTGAATTCTAATATCTTTAATTTACTCTATTTTACAAAAATCAAGAGAGTAAACAATGAAAAGAGTTTAATCAATCTTTTAATTAAACTTTCTAGGATTGAGAAGGGTTGAATTGTAAAGAAGAGAAGGGGGTGGCCTTTCCATCAAGGCATAGCATCAGATTTTAATTCAACATTTACAAAGCATAAAATTTGAGAAAACCATAGATTTAAAAATTCAGAATAAGTAAGAATTAAGCTTAATATCTTCCTCGACGCACGTGTGGGTATCATCGACGATCCAGAGCCCGAGCACCGTATGAAGCACCCTCTAGGATCCTTCACAGGAGGTGACCTAGTGCTTCACTCATAGGCCGCCTCCTTGGTCCCTCATCCACCACTCGCATCTACCCGTATCCACATCTCATCACATCACATTCATTCACATCTCATCCATTCAGACCACATCACATTCACTCACATCACATCTCCTTCATTTTACCTCACATCTCATTCATTCACATCTATCCCAATTCACATCCCATTACATCACATTCATTCATATCCATCACATTCACTTTCATTCATATCCATCACATTCATTCTCATCATCACCATTATATCACATCACTTCTATCCACATCATATCTCATTCATACACATCTCATCTCATTCATCCACATCCATCCAATCGTTCACATGTATGACTACTCGCATCTATCCATACATTCATATCTATCACTTCACATCATATCTCATTCATACACATCTCATCTCATTCATCCACATCCATCCAATCGTTCACATGTATGACTACTCGCATCTATCCATACATTCATATCTATCACTTCACATCCACATATATTCATGTCACATCTCATATCTTTACATCACATCACATTCTTTCACATACACATCTATGTCCATTCTTTCACATACATCCACATCCATTCTTTCACATACTCATTCACATCCATTATTCTCATACACATTCACATCCATTCTTCACATACACATCCTTATCCATTCTTTCACATACTCATTCACATCCATTCTTCCCATACACATTCACTCACATCTCATATCATTCATTTACATTCTGATTCACATGACATCACATCTCATCTATTCATTCATATTTATCTGATTCACATCACATCTCATCACATCCTATTCACCTCGCATCTCATCGCCTCTATTCACATCCATCCATTCATTCATTCCCATCTATCTGATTCACATCACATCTCACATCTATTCACCTCACATCTCATCACGTCTATCTGATTCACATCACCTCTATTCACATCACATTCATCCATCCATTCACATCTATCTGATTCACATCACATCTCACCACATCTATTTACCTCTCATCTCATCACCTCTATTCACATCACACCCATCCATCCATTCATTCACATCTATCTAATTCACATCACATCCATCCATCCAATCATCATCTATCTGATTCACATCTTATCTCATCACATCTATTCACCTCATATTCTCATCACCTCTATTCACACCACATCCATCCATCCATTCTTCTTATCTATCTAATTCCCATCACGTCTCATCACATCTATTCACCTCATATTCTCATCACTTCTATTCACATCACATCCATCCATCCATTCGCATCTATCTAGTTCACATCACATCCATCCATCCAATCATCATCTATCTAATTCACATCTAATCTCATCACATCTATTCACCTCATATTCTCATCACCTTTGTTCACATCACATCTATCCAATCATCTTATCTCATCACATCTATTCACCTCGCATCTCATCACCTCTATTCACATCACACCCATGCATCCAATCATCTATCTGATTCACATCTTATCTCATCACATCTCATCACTTCTATTCACAAAATTTAAACATATAATTCAAGAGGATTCTATTTTTGTATATAAAGATTCTTTATGTATCTATTTATGCATAATTAAATTTTAAGAAAAATAACACTTTTGAAATAAATTTAAATCCTTTATGCATCTTTCTATGCATAAATTCAATTTTAATGAGAATAACTCTTTTGAAATAAAAATAAATCTTTTATGCATCTTTCTATGCATAAATTCAATTTTAATGAGAATGACACTTTTGAAATAAAAATAAATCTTTTATGCATCTTTCTATGCATAAATTCAAATTTAGTGAGAATGACACTTTTGAAATAAAAATAAATCTTTTATGCATCTTTCTATGCATAAATTTAATTTTAATGAGAATAACACTTTTGAAATAAAAATAAATCTTTTAGAATGCACAAACGGAGGGAATTACTCTTTTAGAATAACCTAATGATAAACTTTAGTTCCACAAAATTTAAGAAAATTTTGCCATAACCTCCTTTGTATGGCTGACCTTTCTCAATTTTATCATTCAATTTATGACTTGAATTAATCCAATTTGAATTCTAATATCTTTAATTTACTCTATTTTACAAAAATCAAGAGAGTAAACAATGAAAAGAGTTTAATCAATCTTTTAATTAAACTTTCTAGGATTGAGAAGGGTTGAATTGTAAAGAAGAGAAGGGGGTGGCCTTTCCATCAAGGCATAGCATCAGATTTTAATTCAACATTTACAAAGCATAAAATTTGAGAAAACCATAGATTTAAAAATTCAGAATAAGTAAGAATTAAGCTTAATATCTTCCTCGACGCACGTGTGGGTATCATCGACGATCCAGAGCCCGAGCACCGTATGAAGCACCCTCTAGGATCCTTCACAGGAGGTGACCTAGTGCTTCACTCATAGGCCGCCTCCTTGGTCCCTCATCCACCACTCGCATCTACCCGTATCCACATCTCATCACATCACATTCATTCACATCTCATCCATTCAGACCACATCACATTCACTCACATCACATCTCCTTCATTTTACCTCACATCTCATTCATTCACATCTATCCCAATTCACATCCCATTACATCACATTCATTCATATCCATCACATTCACTTTCATTCATATCCATCACATTCATTCTCATCATCACCATTATATCACATCACTTCTATCCACATCATATCTCATTCATACACATCTCATCTCATTCATCCACATCCATCCAATCGTTCACATGTATGACTACTCGCATCTATCCATACATTCATATCTATCACTTCACATCATATCTCATTCATACACATCTCATCTCATTCATCCACATCCATCCAATCGTTCACATGTATGACTACTCGCATCTATCCATACATTCATATCTATCACTTCACATCCACATATATTCATGTCACATCTCATATCTTTACATCACATCACATTCTTTCACATACACATCTATGTCCATTCTTTCACATACATCCACATCCATTCTTTCACATACTCATTCACATCCATTATTCTCATACACATTCACATCCATTCTTCACATACACATCCTTATCCATTCTTTCACATACTCATTCACATCCATTCTTCCCATACACATTCACTCACATCTCATATCATTCATTTACATTCTGATTCACATGACATCACATCTCATCTATTCATTCATATTTATCTGATTCACATCACATCTCATCACATCCTATTCACCTCGCATCTCATCGCCTCTATTCACATCCATCCATTCATTCATTCCCATCTATCTGATTCACATCACATCTCACATCTATTCACCTCACATCTCATCACGTCTATCTGATTCACATCACCTCTATTCACATCACATTCATCCATCCATTCACATCTATCTGATTCACATCACATCTCACCACATCTATTTACCTCTCATCTCATCACCTCTATTCACATCACACCCATCCATCCATTCATTCACATCTATCTAATTCACATCACATCCATCCATCCAATCATCATCTATCTGATTCACATCTTATCTCATCACATCTATTCACCTCATATTCTCATCACCTCTATTCACACCACATCCATCCATCCATTCTTCTTATCTATCTAATTCCCATCACGTCTCATCACATCTATTCACCTCATATTCTCATCACTTCTATTCACATCACATCCATCCATCCATTCGCATCTATCTAGTTCACATCACATCCATCCATCCAATCATCATCTATCTAATTCACATCTAATCTCATCACATCTATTCACCTCATATTCTCATCACCTTTGTTCACATCACATCTATCCAATCATCTTATCTCATCACATCTATTCACCTCACATCTCATCACCTCTATTCACATCACACCCATGCATCCAATCATCTATCTGATTCACATCTTATCTCATCACATCTCATCACTTCTATTCACAAAATTTAAACATATAATTCAAGAGGATTCTATTTTTGTATATAAAGATTCTTTATGTATCTATTTATGCATAATTAAATTTTAAGAAAAATAACACTTTTGAAATAAATTTAAATCCTTTATGCATCTTTCTATGCATAAATTCAATTTTAATGAGAATAACTCTTTTGAAATAAAAATAAATCTTTTATGCATCTTTCTATGCATAAATTCAATTTTAATGAGAATGACACTTTTGAAATAAAAATAAATCTTTTATGCATCTTTCTATGCATAAATTTAATTTTAATGAGAATGACACTTTTGAAATAAAAATAAATCTTTTAGAATGCACAAACGGAGGGAATTACTCTTTTAGAATAACCTAATGATAAACTTTAGTTCCACAAAATTTAAGATAATTTTACCATAACCTCCTTTGTATGGCTTTCTCAATTTTATCATTCATCAATTTATGACTTGAATTAATCCAATTTGAATTCTAATATCTCTAATCCACTCCATTTTCTAAAAATCAAGAGAGTAAACAATGAAAGGAGTTTAATCAATCTTTTAATAATTTTTTTAGGATTGAGAAGGGTTGAATTGTAAAGAAGAGAAGGGGGTGGCCTTTCCATCAAGGCATAGCATCAAATTTTAATTCAACATTTACAAAGCATAAAATTTGAGAAAACCATAGATTTAAAAATTCACAATAAGCAAGAATTAAGCTTACATGGAGCTTGTAAGCTTTCCTTTGGCTTAAAAAGAAATTCACTTGAAGAGGATTAGGCCAAAAAACAATTGAATTATCAAGAAATTCAATGTTAAATGGCTCAGGACGACAGAAGTGCATAAACATCATTAAGCTTTTACAAAGGGGGAGGCTTCTATTTGTAGGAAAAAGTTGAGCCTCTAACCAAGCAAACTGATTCTAGAATTTTCCAGATCAGTTTGGTCACTTTTTGACCATTATTAGGTGAGTTTAGCTTACTTTTTGGATCTAGTTGAAACAGGAGAGAGGAGAGATAAAAATATCTCATTATTTGTGAGTTTAAAACTCATCCGCACATGTGAAATAGACGCCTCCTTCATGAGAGGAATTCCCCACACTAAGGTGTCAAAAATGCATCATTTCCTCTAAAGATCTCTTCTTTTTTAACTAATAAACCTTGTCCTTAGTCAACTCTTCATCTTATGTGAGTATTTACTCATTTTTGGGGGATTTTTTTTTATTCTTCAATTTATCTCCTCCCTACATTTGGATTAATCTTATTGGTCCATAGGAACCTTAATCCAAAAATTTTCGAAAATCTGGACCCTCAGGATAAGGTCCTTTTTACCTATTTTCAATTAATTCCAATTGCACATTGGGAAGTTCTTTTTGAATTTTTGTTTCAGGGAAAATCATTTAAAACACCAGGAGGATTTTTATATCCAAAAATATCTCAATTTTGAATTACCTCTCTCTAAATATTTTTTCTCTCTCTAGGACAAAATAGGATAAAACATGATCTTTCTTTTATTTCAGAGGAGAATAATTATAAGATCAAAAGGGGAGGTTCTTACACCTATACACCTCAAAAGCTAGAGGGAGGAATCTTACATCCTACCCCACTTAAAAAACGCGAGATGTCCTCATCTCGCAAAATTAGAGGATAACTCTTTTCCTTAAGATGATCCAACTTATTCTGGGGTTCCTTATAGTCTGGTGAACCCAACAGAATCCTGGGATAAAGATCCCTTATATAGAACTCATCATTAGATAACAATTCACTCAGATTATAACATTCAAATTCTTATCACAATAATGGTCCATTAGACCAAACTTTCTATCTGAACAGTCCTCCATGGGAATTTTCAATTATAGAGATTTTTAATTTGGCATCCCTTAACTTGATCTACTAGGTCAAGTGTTAACAGCAGCAATCTGTCAGCACAATCCACTAATCTCATAGTGATTTGCTGAAATCATTAACGTCATTCCAGTTATGAACATCATCACAGACAGGGACTTATCCCATTCATCCTCATTATGGTTTTGCTCAGCTTATTACATTTCAATCAAAATTCAAGAATCATTATTTTTCAATCAGAATCCAAATCAACTCATCAGTTCTCAACTAGAATTTAAAAATCATATCAACCACATTTGAATTCATCATTTGGATAGCATTTATGCTTATAATTTCAAGTCTCAGATTTACTCGTATATACTGCCAGTAAAGAGCTACAGTTATACCCTCGGTATATACGGGTAGTCACGATCCTTGGAATTATAAGGTACTTCCCTTGCTCGAAAAGCACGAACGATCCCTCCAGGATAAAATTTTTCTCTAACGTAGTCAAAAGCCTTAACAAACTGAACTGATCTGACCGAACCCGTAACAAACTGAACTGATCTGACCGAACCCGTAAGAGCCATAGTCAGATCAGGAAAAAGATTGCATTTTCATAGAGACCAACGCTTTTTTCCTCATTGAGAGGCACAGCCGTTGATTCTTTTCCATAGAACAATTTTTGTCCGGGATTTACTTCATCTATCGTACCATAACAGAATTGAGTCTCAATTTAGGGATCCATCAGTCCAACCTAACCCCATCCAGTCCCGTGGGTTAGCCAACCGCCCAACCACTGTAGTGATGGGATCCAATTAAGAATTTGGTTAGGTTTTGTCCCATGTACCAGGGAAAAGCATTCCCAGGCCCCCTAGCCATATATTTATGCAAACTTAAAACTAGTCACACCACTTACACACCCAATATGAAACTGCCTTTTTCACAAAATCAGCTATCTTTAAAAAATAATCTTTTAATGAAACCATTGTCTCACTGATAATAATCCTCAAAATCTCCAGTTGAATTCTTATTTCCAATGATTCCTTTATCGGTGTACCTATGGCATTATTGGCAACCAGAACGCTCACCACCTATCTACTCAGGGGCCTTTTCGATAGTTCCTAGCTCATAGTAACCGGCAATATATTCACATATCAAAAATAGAATCTCCATTGAAGATCAGCAAGATCAACCAATGGATCCATATAAAAGAGCCATGGACTTATCCATTAAGGACCAGCAAGGTCAATCAACCAGATCCATGCCCGAATTCAGAAAACAACTCTTACTCCTTGTTCCAATATCTTCCACGTAAACCCATAGAGTTAGTGGCAACTTTTTTTGTTCCCAGTCATTCCTATCAAAGTTTGTACGACTTTATAAGCTTATCCTCATCAGATCTCATCCACTCGCATCTACACATATCCACATCTCATCACATCACATTCATTCACATCTCATCCATTCAGACCACATCACATTCACTCACATCTCATCCATTCATTTTACCTCACATCTCATTCATTCACATCTATCCTGATTTACATCCCATCACATCACATTCATTCATATCCATCACATTCACTTTCATTCATATCCATCACATCACATTCATTCATATCCATCACATTCACTTTCATTCATATCCATCACATTCATTCTCATCACCATAATATCACATCACTTCTATCCACATCATATCTCATTCATACACATCTCATCTCATTCATCCACATCCATCCAATCGTTCACATGTACGACTACTTGCATCTATCCATACATTCATATCTATCACTTCATATCCACATATTAATGTCACATCTCATCTCTTTACATCACATCTTATTCTTTCACATACACATCTATATCCATTCTTTCACATACACATCTATATTAATGTCACATCTCATCTCTTTACATCACATCTTATTCTTTCACATACACATCTATATCCATTCTTTCACATACATCCACATCCATTCTTTCACATACTCATTCACATCCATTCTTCTCATAAACATTCACATTTATTCTTCACATACACATCCTTATCCATTCTTTCACATACTCATTCACATCCATTCTTCTCATAAACATTCACATTTATTCTTCACATACACATCCTTATCCATTCTTTCACATACTCATTCACATCCATTCTTCACATACACATTCACTCACATCTCATATTCATTTACATTCTGATTCACATGACATCACATCTCATCCATTCATTCACATTTATCTGATTCACATCACATCTATTCACCTCACATCTCATTGCCTCTATTCACATCACATCCATCCATTCATTCATTCCTATCTATCCGATTCACATCACGTCTCATCACATCTATTCACCTCACATCTCATCACCTCTATTCACATCACATCCATCCATCCATTCATTCCCATCTATCTGATTCACATCACATCTCATCACATCTATTCACCTCACATTCTCATCATCTCTATTCACATCACATCCATCCATTCATTCATCCCCATCTATCTGATTCACATCACATCTCACATCTATTCACCTATGAAAGGAGTTTAATCAATCTTTTAATAATTTTTTTAGGATTGAGAAGGGTTGAATTGTAAAGAAGAGAAGGGGGTGGCCTTTCCATCAAGGCATAGCATCAGATTTTAATTCAACATTTACAAAGCATAAAATTTGAGAAAACCATAGATTTAAAAATTCGCAATAAGCAAGAATTAAGCTTACATGGAGCTTGTAAGCTTTCCTTTGGCTTAAAAAGAAATTCACTTGAAGAGGATTAGGCCAAAAAACAATTGAATTATCAAGAAATTCAATGTTAAATGGCTCAGGACGACAGAAGTGCATAAACATCATTAAGCTTTTACAAAGGGGGAGGCTTCTATTTGTAGGAAACAGTGAGCCTCTAACCAAGCAAACTGATTCTAGAATTTTCCAGATCAGTTTGGTCACTCATTATTTGTGAGTTTAAAACTCATCCGCACATGTGAAATAGACGCCTCCTTCATGAGAGGAATTCCCCACACTAAGGTGTCAAAAATGCATCATTTCCTCTAAAGATCTCTTCTTTTTTAACTAATAAACCTTGTCCTTAGTCAACTCTTCATCTTATGTGAGTATTTACTCATTTTTGGGGGATTTTTTTTTATTCTTCAATTTATCTCCTCCCTACATTTGGATTAATCTTATTAGTCCATAGGAACCTTAATCCAAAAATTTTTGAAAATCTGGACCCTCAGGATAAGGTCCTTTTTACCTATTTTCAATTAATTCCAATTGCACATTGGGAAGTTCTTTTTGAATTTCTGTTTCAGGGGAAATCATTTAAAACACCAGGAGGATTTTTATATCCGAAAATATCTCAATTTTGAATTACCTCTCTCTAAATATTTTTTCTCTCTCTAGGATAAAATAGGATAAAACATGATCTTTCTTTTATTTCAGAGGGGAATAATTATAAGATCAAAAGGGGAGGTTCTTACACCCATACACCTCAAAAGCTAGAGGGAGGAATCTTACATCCTACCCCACTTAAAAAATGCGAGATGTCCTCATCTCACAACCAATATGAAACTACCTTTTTCACAAAATCAACTATCTTTAAAAAATAATCTTTTAATGAAACCATTGTCTCACTGATAATAATCCTCAAAATCTCCGGTTGAATTCTTATTTCCAATGATTCCTTCATCGGTGTATCTATGGCATTATTGGCAACCAGAACGCTCACCACCTATCTACTCAGGGGCCTTTTCGATAGTTCCTAGCTCATAGTAACCGGCAATATATTCACATATCAAAAATGGAATCTCCATTGAAGATCAGCAAGATCAACCAATGGATCCATATAAAAGAGCCATGGACTTATCCATTAAGGACCAGCAAGGTCAATCAACCAGATCCATGCCCGAATTCAGAAAACAACTCTTACTCCTTGTTCCAATATCTTCCACGTAAACCCATAGAGTTAGTGGCAACTTTTTTTGTTCATAGTCATTCCTATCAAAGTTTGTACGACTTTATAAGCTTATCCTCATCAGATCTCATCCACTCGCATCTACACATATCCACATCTCATCACATCACATTCATTCACATCTCATCCATTCAGACCACATCACATTCACTCACATCTCATCCATTCATTTTACCTCACATCTCATTCATTCACATCTATCCTGATTTACATCCCATCACATCACATTCATTCATATCCATCACATTCACTTTCATTCATATCCATCACATCACATTCATTCATATCCATCACATTCATTCTCATCACCATTATATCACATTCACTTTCATTCTCATATCCATCACATTCATTCTCATCACTTTCATTCATATCCATTACATTCATTCATATCCATCACATTCATTCTCATCACCATTATATCACATGACTTATATCCACATCATATCTCATTCATAAACATCTCATCTCATTTATCCACATCCATCCAATCGTTCACATGTACGACTACTCGCATCTATCCATACATTCATTTCTATCACTTCACATCCACATATATTCATGTCACATCTCATCTCTTTGCATCACATCACATTCTTTCACATACACATCTATGTCCATTCTTTCACATACATCCACATCCATTCTTTCACATACTCATTCACATCCATTCTTCTCATACACATCCTTATCCATTATTTCACATACTCATTCACATCCATTCTTCACATACACATTCACTCACATCTCATATCATTCATTTACATTCTGATTCACATGACATCACATCTCATCCATTCATTCACATTTATCTAATTCACATCACACCTCATCCATTCATTCACATGACATCGCATCTCATCCATTCATTCACATTTATCTGATTAACATCACATCTCATCACATCTATTCACTTCACATCTCATCACCTCTATTCACATCACATCCATCCATCCATCTATTCATTCCCATCTATCTAATTCACATCACATCTCATCACATCTATTCACCTCACATTCTCATCATCTCTATTCACATGGCATCCATCCATTCATTCATTCCCATCTATCTGATTCACATCACATCTCACATCTATTCACCTCACATCTCATCACCTCTATTCACATCACATGCATCCATCCATTCACATCTATCTAATTCACATCACATCTATCTAATTCACATGCATCCATCCATTCACATCTATCTAATTCACATCACATCTCATCACATCTATTTACCTCTCATCTCATCACCTCTATTCACATCACACCCATCCATCCATTCATTCACATCTATCCAATTCACATTCACATCACATCCATCCATCCAATCATCATCTATCTGATTCACATCTTATCTCATCACATCTATTCACCTCATATTCTCATCACCTCTATTTACACCACATCCATCCATTCATTCTTCTCATCTATTTAATTCCCATCACGTCTCATCTATTTAATTCCCATCACGTCTCATCACATCTATTCACCTCATATTCTCATCACTTCTATTCACATCACATCCATCCATCCATTCGCATCTATCTAATTCACATCACATCCATCCATCCAATCATCATCCATCCAATCATCATCTATCTAATTCACATCTTATCTCATCACATCTATTCACCTCATATTCTCATCACTTCTATTCATATCACATCTATACAATCATCTATCTGATTCACATCTTATCTCATGACATCTATTCACCTCACATCTCATCACCTCTATTCACATCACACCCATCCATCCAATCATCTATCTGATTCACATCTTATCTCATCACATCTATTCGCCTCACATCTCATCACTTCTATTCACAGAATTTAAACATAGAATTTAAGAGGATTCTAATTTTTGATATAAAGATTCTTTACACATCTATTTATGCATAATTAAATTTTAAGAAAAATAACACTTTTGAAATCAATTTAAATCCTTTATGCATCTTTCTATGCATAAATTCAATTTTAATGAGAATAACTCTTTTGAAATAAAAATAAATCTTTTATGCATCTTTCTATGCATAAATTCAATTTTAATGAGAATGACACTTTTGAAATAAAAATAAATCTTTTATGCATCTTTCTATGCATAAATTCAAATTTAGTGAGAATGACACTTTTGAAATAAAAATAAATCTTTTATGCATCTTTCTATGCATAAATTTAATTTTAATGAGAATAACACTTTTGAAATAAAAATAAATCTTTTAGAATGCACAAACGGAGGGAATTACTCTTTTAGAATAACCTAATGATAAACTTTAGTTCCACAAAATTTAAGAAAATTTTGCCATAACCTCCTTTGTATGGCTGACCTTTCTCAATTTTATCATTCAATTTATGACTTGAATTAATCCAATTTGAATTCTAATATCTTTAATTTACTCTATTTTACAAAAATCAAGAGAGTAAACAATGAAAAGAGTTTAATCAATCTTTTAATTAAACTTTCTAGGATTGAGAAGGGTTGAATTGTAAAGAAGAGAAGGGGGTGGCCTTTCCATCAAGGCATAGCATCAGATTTTAATTCAACATTTACAAAGCATAAAATTTGAGAAAACCATAGATTTAAAAATTCAGAATAAGTAAGAATTAAGCTTAATATCTTCCTCGACGCACGTGTGGGTATCATCGACGATCCAGAGCCCGAGCACCGTATGAAGCACCCTCTAGGATCCTTCACAGGAGGTGACCTAGTGCTTCACTCATAGGCCGCCTCCTTGGTCCCTCATCCACCACTCGCATCTACCCGTATCCACATCTCATCACATCACATTCATTCACATCTCATCCATTCAGACCACATCACATTCACTCACATCACATCTCCTTCATTTTACCTCACATCTCATTCATTCACATCTATCCCAATTCACATCCCATTACATCACATTCATTCATATCCATCACATTCACTTTCATTCATATCCATCACATTCATTCTCATCATCACCATTATATCACATCACTTCTATCCACATCATATCTCATTCATACACATCTCATCTCATTCATCCACATCCATCCAATCGTTCACATGTATGACTACTCGCATCTATCCATACATTCATATCTATCACTTCACATCATATCTCATTCATACACATCTCATCTCATTCATCCACATCCATCCAATCGTTCACATGTATGACTACTCGCATCTATCCATACATTCATATCTATCACTTCACATCCACATATATTCATGTCACATCTCATATCTTTACATCACATCACATTCTTTCACATACACATCTATGTCCATTCTTTCACATACATCCACATCCATTCTTTCACATACTCATTCACATCCATTATTCTCATACACATTCACATCCATTCTTCACATACACATCCTTATCCATTCTTTCACATACTCATTCACATCCATTCTTCCCATACACATTCACTCACATCTCATATCATTCATTTACATTCTGATTCACATGACATCACATCTCATCTATTCATTCATATTTATCTGATTCACATCACATCTCATCACATCCTATTCACCTCGCATCTCATCGCCTCTATTCACATCCATCCATTCATTCATTCCCATCTATCTGATTCACATCACATCTCACATCTATTCACCTCACATCTCATCACGTCTATCTGATTCACATCACCTCTATTCACATCACATTCATCCATCCATTCACATCTATCTGATTCACATCACATCTCACCACATCTATTTACCTCTCATCTCATCACCTCTATTCACATCACACCCATCCATCCATTCATTCACATCTATCTAATTCACATCACATCCATCCATCCAATCATCATCTATCTGATTCACATCTTATCTCATCACATCTATTCACCTCATATTCTCATCACCTCTATTCACACCACATCCATCCATCCATTCTTCTTATCTATCTAATTCCCATCACGTCTCATCACATCTATTCACCTCATATTCTCATCACTTCTATTCACATCACATCCATCCATCCATTCGCATCTATCTAGTTCACATCACATCCATCCATCCAATCATCATCTATCTAATTCACATCTAATCTCATCACATCTATTCACCTCATATTCTCATCACCTTTGTTCACATCACATCTATCCAATCATCTTATCTCATCACATCTATTCACCTCGCATCTCATCACCTCTATTCACATCACACCCATGCATCCAATCATCTATCTGATTCACATCTTATCTCATCACATCTATTCGCCTCACATCTCATCACTTCTATTCACAGAATTTAAACATAGAATTTAAGAGGATTCTAATTTTTGATATAAAGATTCTTTACACATCTATTTATGCATAATTAAATTTTAAGAAAAATAACACTTTTGAAATCAATTTAAATCCTTTATGCATCTTTCTATGCATAAATTCAATTTTAATGAGAATAACTCTTTTGAAATAAAAATAAATCTTTTATGCATCTTTCTATGCATAAATTCAATTTTAATGAGAATGACACTTTTGAAATAAAAATAAATCTTTTATGCATCTTTCTATGCATAAATTCAAATTTAGTGAGAATGACACTTTTGAAATAAAAATAAATCTTTTATGCATCTTTCTATGCATAAATTTAATTTTAATGAGAATAACACTTTTGAAATAAAAATAAATCTTTTAGAATGCACAAACGGAGGGAATTACTCTTTTAGAATAACCTAATGATAAACTTTAGTTCCACAAAATTTAAGAAAATTTTGCCATAACCTCCTTTGTATGGCTGACCTTTCTCAATTTTATCATTCAATTTATGACTTGAATTAATCCAATTTGAATTCTAATATCTTTAATTTACTCTATTTTACAAAAATCAAGAGAGTAAACAATGAAAAGAGTTTAATCAATCTTTTAATTAAACTTTCTAGGATTGAGAAGGGTTGAATTGTAAAGAAGAGAAGGGGGTGGCCTTTCCATCAAGGCATAGCATCAGATTTTAATTCAACATTTACAAAGCATAAAATTTGAGAAAACCATAGATTTAAAAATTCAGAATAAGTAAGAATTAAGCTTAATATCTTCCTCGACGCACGTGTGGGTATCATCGACGATCCAGAGCCCGAGCACCGTATGAAGCACCCTCTAGGATCCTTCACAGGAGGTGACCTAGTGCTTCACTCATAGGCCGCCTCCTTGGTCCCTCATCCACCACTCGCATCTACCCGTATCCACATCTCATCACATCACATTCATTCACATCTCATCCATTCAGACCACATCACATTCACTCACATCACATCTCCTTCATTTTACCTCACATCTCATTCATTCACATCTATCCCAATTCACATCCCATTACATCACATTCATTCATATCCATCACATTCACTTTCATTCATATCCATCACATTCATTCTCATCATCACCATTATATCACATCACTTCTATCCACATCATATCTCATTCATACACATCTCATCTCATTCATCCACATCCATCCAATCGTTCACATGTATGACTACTCGCATCTATCCATACATTCATATCTATCACTTCACATCATATCTCATTCATACACATCTCATCTCATTCATCCACATCCATCCAATCGTTCACATGTATGACTACTCGCATCTATCCATACATTCATATCTATCACTTCACATCCACATATATTCATGTCACATCTCATATCTTTACATCACATCACATTCTTTCACATACACATCTATGTCCATTCTTTCACATACATCCACATCCATTCTTTCACATACTCATTCACATCCATTATTCTCATACACATTCACATCCATTCTTCACATACACATCCTTATCCATTCTTTCACATACTCATTCACATCCATTCTTCCCATACACATTCACTCACATCTCATATCATTCATTTACATTCTGATTCACATGACATCACATCTCATCTATTCATTCATATTTATCTGATTCACATCACATCTCATCACATCCTATTCACCTCGCATCTCATCGCCTCTATTCACATCCATCCATTCATTCATTCCCATCTATCTGATTCACATCACATCTCACATCTATTCACCTCACATCTCATCACGTCTATCTGATTCACATCACCTCTATTCACATCACATTCATCCATCCATTCACATCTATCTGATTCACATCACATCTCACCACATCTATTTACCTCTCATCTCATCACCTCTATTCACATCACACCCATCCATCCATTCATTCACATCTATCTAATTCACATCACATCCATCCATCCAATCATCATCTATCTGATTCACATCTTATCTCATCACATCTATTCACCTCATATTCTCATCACCTCTATTCACACCACATCCATCCATCCATTCTTCTTATCTATCTAATTCCCATCACGTCTCATCACATCTATTCACCTCATATTCTCATCACTTCTATTCACATCACATCCATCCATCCATTCGCATCTATCTAGTTCACATCACATCCATCCATCCAATCATCATCTATCTAATTCACATCTAATCTCATCACATCTATTCACCTCATATTCTCATCACCTTTGTTCACATCACATCTATCCAATCATCTTATCTCATCACATCTATTCACCTCCCATCTCATCACCTCTATTCACATCACACCCATGCATCCAATCATCTATCTGATTCACATCTTATCTCATCACATCTCATCACTTCTATTCACAAAATTTAAACATATAATTCAAGAGGATTCTATTTTTGTATATAAAGATTCTTTATGTATCTATTTATGCATAATTAAATTTTAAGAAAAATAACACTTTTGAAATAAATTTAAATCCTTTATGCATCTTTCTATGCATAAATTCAATTTTAATGAGAATAACTCTTTTGAAATAAAAATAAATCTTTTATGCATCTTTCTATGCATAAATTCAATTTTAATGAGAATGACACTTTTGAAATAAAAATAAATCTTTTATGCATCTTTCTATGCATAAATTCAAATTTAGTGAGAATGACACTTTTGAAATAAAAATAAATCTTTTATGCATCTTTCTATGCATAAATTTAATTTTAATGAGAATAACACTTTTGAAATAAAAATAAATCTTTTAGAATGCACAAACGGAGGGAATTACTCTTTTAGAATAACCTAATGATAAACTTTAGTTCCACAAAATTTAAGAAAATTTTGCCATAACCTCCTTTGTATGGCTGACCTTTCTCAATTTTATCATTCAATTTATGACTTGAATTAATCCAATTTGAATTCTAATATCTTTAATTTACTCTATTTTACAAAAATCAAGAGAGTAAACAATGAAAAGAGTTTAATCAATCTTTTAATTAAACTTTCTAGGATTGAGAAGGGTTGAATTGTAAAGAAGAGAAGGGAGTGGCCTTTCCATCAAGGCATAGCATCAGATTTTAATTCAACATTTACAAAGCATAAAATTTGAGAAAACCATAGATTTAAAAATTCAGAATAAGTAAGAATTAAGCTTAATATCTTCCTCGACGCACGTGTGGGTATCATCGACGATCCAGAGCCCGAGCACCGTATGAAGCACCCTCTAGGATCCTTCACAGGAGGTGACCTAGTGCTTCACTCATAGGCCGCCTCCTTGGTCCCTCATCCACCACTCGCATCTACCCGTATCCACATCTCATCACATCACATTCATTCACATCTCATCCATTCAGACCACATCACATTCACTCACATCACATCTCCTTCATTTTACCTCACATCTCATTCATTCACATCTATCCCAATTCACATCCCATTACATCACATTCATTCATATCCATCACATTCACTTTCATTCATATCCATCACATTCATTCTCATCATCACCATTATATCACATCACTTCTATCCACATCATATCTCATTCATACACATCTCATCTCATTCATCCACATCCATCCAATCGTTCACATGTATGACTACTCGCATCTATCCATACATTCATATCTATCACTTCACATCATATCTCATTCATACACATCTCATCTCATTCATCCACATCCATCCAATCGTTCACATGTATGACTACTCGCATCTATCCATACATTCATATCTATCACTTCACATCCACATATATTCATGTCACATCTCATATCTTTACATCACATCACATTCTTTCACATACACATCTATGTCCATTCTTTCACATACATCCACATCCATTCTTTCACATACTCATTCACATCCATTATTCTCATACACATTCACATCCATTCTTCACATACACATCCTTATCCATTCTTTCACATACTCATTCACATCCATTCTTCCCATACACATTCACTCACATCTCATATCATTCATTTACATTCTGATTCACATGACATCACATCTCATCTATTCATTCATATTTATCTGATTCACATCACATCTCATCACATCCTATTCACCTCGCATCTCATCGCCTCTATTCACATCCATCCATTCATTCATTCCCATCTATCTGATTCACATCACATCTCACATCTATTCACCTCACATCTCATCACGTCTATCTGATTCACATCACCTCTATTCACATCACATTCATCCATCCATTCACATCTATCTGATTCACATCACATCTCACCACATCTATTTACCTCTCATCTCATCACCTCTATTCACATCACACCCATCCATCCATTCATTCACATCTATCTAATTCACATCACATCCATCCATCCAATCATCATCTATCTGATTCACATCTTATCTCATCACATCTATTCACCTCATATTCTCATCACCTCTATTCACACCACATCCATCCATCCATTCTTCTTATCTATCTAATTCCCATCACGTCTCATCACATCTATTCACCTCATATTCTCATCACTTCTATTCACATCACATCCATCCATCCATTCGCATCTATCTAGTTCACATCACATCCATCCATCCAATCATCATCTATCTAATTCACATCTAATCTCATCATATCTATTCACCTCATATTCTCATCACTTCTATTCACATCACATCCATCCATCCATTCGCATCTATCTAGTTCACATCACATCCATCCATCCAATCATCATCTATCTAATTCACATCTAATCTCATCACATCTATTCACCTCATATTCTCATCACCTTTGTTCACATCACATCTATCCAATCATCTTATCTCATCACATCTATTCACCTCACATCTCATCACCTCTATTCACATCACACCCATGCATCCAATCATCTATCTGATTCACATCTTATCTCATCACATCTCATCACTTCTATTCACAAAATTTAAACATATAATTCAAGAGGATTCTATTTTTGTATATAAAGATTCTTTATGTATCTATTTATGCATAATTAAATTTTAAGAAAAATAACACTTTTGAAATAAATTTAAATCCTTTATGCATCTTTCTATGCATAAATTCAATTTTAATGAGAATAACTCTTTTGAAATAAAAATAAATCTTTTATGCATCTTTCTATGCATAAATTCAATTTTAATGAGAATGACACTTTTGAAATAAAAATAAATCTTTTATGCATCTTTCTATGCATAAATTCAAATTTAGTGAGAATGACACTTTTGAAATAAAAATAAATCTTTTATGCATCTTTCTATGCATAAATTTAATTTTAATGAGAATAACACTTTTGAAATAAAAATAAATCTTTTAGAATGCACAAACGGAGGGAATTACTCTTTTAGAATAACCTAATGATAAACTTTAGTTCCACAAAATTTAAGAAAATTTTGCCATAACCTCCTTTGTATGGCTGACCTTTCTCAATTTTATCATTCAATTTATGACTTGAATTAATCCAATTTGAATTCTAATATCTTTAATTTACTCTATTTTACAAAAATCAAGAGAGTAAACAATGAAAAGAGTTTAATCAATCTTTTAATTAAACTTTCTAGGATTGAGAAGGGTTGAATTGTAAAGAAGAGAAGGGGGTGGCCTTTCCATCAAGGCATAGCATCAGATTTTAATTCAACATTTACAAAGCATAAAATTTGAGAAAACCATAGATTTAAAAATTCAGAATAAGTAAGAATTAAGCTTAATATCTTCCTCGACGCACGTGTGGGTATCATCGACGATCCAGAGCCCGAGCACCGTATGAAGCACCCTCTAGGATCCTTCACAGGAGGTGACCTAGTGCTTCACTCATAGGCCGCCTCCTTGGTCCCTCATCCACCACTCGCATCTACCCGTATCCACATCTCATCACATCACATTCATTCACATCTCATCCATTCAGACCACATCACATTCACTCACATCACATCTCCTTCATTTTACCTCACATCTCATTCATTCACATCTATCCCAATTCACATCCCATTACATCACATTCATTCATATCCATCACATTCACTTTCATTCATATCCATCACATTCATTCTCATCATCACCATTATATCACATCACTTCTATCCACATCATATCTCATTCATACACATCTCATCTCATTCATCCACATCCATCCAATCGTTCACATGTATGACTACTCGCATCTATCCATACATTCATATCTATCACTTCACATCATATCTCATTCATACACATCTCATCTCATTCATCCACATCCATCCAATCGTTCACATGTATGACTACTCGCATCTATCCATACATTCATATCTATCACTTCACATCCACATATATTCATGTCACATCTCATATCTTTACATCACATCACATTCTTTCACATACACATCTATGTCCATTCTTTCACATACATCCACATCCATTCTTTCACATACTCATTCACATCCATTATTCTCATACACATTCACATCCATTCTTCACATACACATCCTTATCCATTCTTTCACATACTCATTCACATCCATTCTTCCCATACACATTCACTCACATCTCATATCATTCATTTACATTCTGATTCACATGACATCACATCTCATCTATTCATTCATATTTATCTGATTCACATCACATCTCATCACATCCTATTCACCTCGCATCTCATCGCCTCTATTCACATCCATCCATTCATTCATTCCCATCTATCTGATTCACATCACATCTCACATCTATTCACCTCACATCTCATCACGTCTATCTGATTCACATCACCTCTATTCACATCACATTCATCCATCCATTCACATCTATCTGATTCACATCACATCTCACCACATCTATTTACCTCTCATCTCATCACCTCTATTCACATCACACCCATCCATCCATTCATTCACATCTATCTAATTCACATCACATCCATCCATCCAATCATCATCTATCTGATTCACATCTTATCTCATCACATCTATTCACCTCATATTCTCATCACCTCTATTCACACCACATCCATCCATCCATTCTTCTTATCTATCTAATTCCCATCACGTCTCATCACATCTATTCACCTCATATTCTCATCACTTCTATTCACATCACATCCATCCATCCATTCGCATCTATCTAGTTCACATCACATCCATCCATCCAATCATCATCTATCTAATTCACATCTAATCTCATCACATCTATTCACCTCATATTCTCATCACCTTTGTTCACATCACATCTATCCAATCATCTTATCTCATCACATCTATTCACCTCGCATCTCATCACCTCTATTCACATCACACCCATGCATCCAATCATCTATCTGATTCACATCTTATCTCATCACATCTCATCACTTCTATTCACAAAATTTAAACATATAATTCAAGAGGATTCTATTTTTGTATATAAAGATTCTTTATGTATCTATTTATGCATAATTAAATTTTAAGAAAAATAACACTTTTGAAATAAATTTAAATCCTTTATGCATCTTTCTATGCATAAATTCAATTTTAATGAGAATAACTCTTTTGAAATAAAAATAAATCTTTTATGCATCTTTCTATGCATAAATTCAATTTTAATGAGAATGACACTTTTGAAATAAAAATAAATCTTTTATGCATCTTTCTATGCATAAATTCAAATTTAGTGAGAATGACACTTTTGAAATAAAAATAAATCTTTTATGCATCTTTCTATGCATAAATTTAATTTTAATGAGAATAACACTTTTGAAATAAAAATAAATCTTTTAGAATGCACAAACGGAGGGAATTACTCTTTTAGAATAACCTAATGATAAACTTTAGTTCCACAAAATTTAAGAAAATTTTGCCATAACCTCCTTTGTATGGCTGACCTTTCTCAATTTTATCATTCAATTTATGACTTGAATTAATCCAATTTGAATTCTAATATCTTTAATTTACTCTATTTTACAAAAATCAAGAGAGTAAACAATGAAAAGAGTTTAATCAATCTTTTAATTAAACTTTCTAGGATTGAGAAGGGTTGAATTGTAAAGAAGAGAAGGGGGTGGCCTTTCCATCAAGGCATAGCATCAGATTTTAATTCAACATTTACAAAGCATAAAATTTGAGAAAACCATAGATTTAAAAATTCAGAATAAGTAAGAATTAAGCTTAATATCTTCCTCGACGCACGTGTGGGTATCATCGACGATCCAGAGCCCGAGCACCGTATGAAGCACCCTCTAGGATCCTTCACAGGAGGTGACCTAGTGCTTCACTCATAGGCCGCCTCCTTGGTCCCTCATCCACCACTCGCATCTACCCGTATCCACATCTCATCACATCACATTCATTCACATCTCATCCATTCAGACCACATCACATTCACTCACATCACATCTCCTTCATTTTACCTCACATCTCATTCATTCACATCTATCCCAATTCACATCCCATTACATCACATTCATTCATATCCATCACATTCACTTTCATTCATATCCATCACATTCATTCTCATCATCACCATTATATCACATCACTTCTATCCACATCATATCTCATTCATACACATCTCATCTCATTCATCCACATCCATCCAATCGTTCACATGTATGACTACTCGCATCTATCCATACATTCATATCTATCACTTCACATCATATCTCATTCATACACATCTCATCTCATTCATCCACATCCATCCAATCGTTCACATGTATGACTACTCGCATCTATCCATACATTCATATCTATCACTTCACATCCACATATATTCATGTCACATCTCATATCTTTACATCACATCACATTCTTTCACATACACATCTATGTCCATTCTTTCACATACATCCACATCCATTCTTTCACATACTCATTCACATCCATTATTCTCATACACATTCACATCCATTCTTCACATACACATCCTTATCCATTCTTTCACATACTCATTCACATCCATTCTTCCCATACACATTCACTCACATCTCATATCATTCATTTACATTCTGATTCACATGACATCACATCTCATCTATTCATTCATATTTATCTGATTCACATCACATCTCATCACATCCTATTCACCTCGCATCTCATCGCCTCTATTCACATCCATCCATTCATTCATTCCCATCTATCTGATTCACATCACATCTCACATCTATTCACCTCACATCTCATCACGTCTATCTGATTCACATCACCTCTATTCACATCACATTCATCCATCCATTCACATCTATCTGATTCACATCACATCTCACCACATCTATTTACCTCTCATCTCATCACCTCTATTCACATCACACCCATCCATCCATTCATTCACATCTATCTAATTCACATCACATCCATCCATCCAATCATCATCTATCTGATTCACATCTTATCTCATCACATCTATTCACCTCATATTCTCATCACCTCTATTCACACCACATCCATCCATCCATTCTTCTTATCTATCTAATTCCCATCACGTCTCATCACATCTATTCACCTCATATTCTCATCACTTCTATTCACATCACATCCATCCATCCATTCGCATCTATCTAGTTCACATCACATCCATCCATCCAATCATCATCTATCTAATTCACATCTAATCTCATCACATCTATTCACCTCATATTCTCATCACCTTTGTTCACATCACATCTATCCAATCATCTTATCTCATCACATCTATTCACCTCCCATCTCATCACCTCTATTCACATCACACCCATGCATCCAATCATCTATCTGATTCACATCTTATCTCATCACATCTCATCACTTCTATTCACAAAATTTAAACATATAATTCAAGAGGATTCTATTTTTGTATATAAAGATTCTTTATGTATCTATTTATGCATAATTAAATTTTAAGAAAAATAACACTTTTGAAATAAATTTAAATCCTTTATGCATCTTTCTATGCATAAATTCAATTTTAATGAGAATAACTCTTTTGAAATAAAAATAAATCTTTTATGCATCTTTCTATGCATAAATTCAATTTTAATGAGAATGACACTTTTGAAATAAAAATAAATCTTTTATGCATCTTTCTATGCATAAATTCAAATTTAGTGAGAATGACACTTTTGAAATAAAAATAAATCTTTTATGCATCTTTCTATGCATAAATTTAATTTTAATGAGAATAACACTTTTGAAATAAAAATAAATCTTTTAGAATGCACAAACGGAGGGAATTACTCTTTTAGAATAACCTAATGATAAACTTTAGTTCCACAAAATTTAAGAAAATTTTGCCATAACCTCCTTTGTATGGCTGACCTTTCTCAATTTTATCATTCAATTTATGACTTGAATTAATCCAATTTGAATTCTAATATCTTTAATTTACTCTATTTTACAAAAATCAAGAGAGTAAACAATGAAAAGAGTTTAATCAATCTTTTAATTAAACTTTCTAGGATTGAGAAGGGTTGAATTGTAAAGAAGAGAAGGGAGTGGCCTTTCCATCAAGGCATAGCATCAGATTTTAATTCAACATTTACAAAGCATAAAATTTGAGAAAACCATAGATTTAAAAATTCAGAATAAGTAAGAATTAAGCTTAATATCTTCCTCGACGCACGTGTGGGTATCATCGACGATCCAGAGCCCGAGCACCGTATGAAGCACCCTCTAGGATCCTTCACAGGAGGTGACCTAGTGCTTCACTCATAGGCCGCCTCCTTGGTCCCTCATCCACCACTCGCATCTACCCGTATCCACATCTCATCACATCACATTCATTCACATCTCATCCATTCAGACCACATCACATTCACTCACATCACATCTCCTTCATTTTACCTCACATCTCATTCATTCACATCTATCCCAATTCACATCCCATTACATCACATTCATTCATATCCATCACATTCACTTTCATTCATATCCATCACATTCATTCTCATCATCACCATTATATCACATCACTTCTATCCACATCATATCTCATTCATACACATCTCATCTCATTCATCCACATCCATCCAATCGTTCACATGTATGACTACTCGCATCTATCCATACATTCATATCTATCACTTCACATCATATCTCATTCATACACATCTCATCTCATTCATCCACATCCATCCAATCGTTCACATGTATGACTACTCGCATCTATCCATACATTCATATCTATCACTTCACATCCACATATATTCATGTCACATCTCATATCTTTACATCACATCACATTCTTTCACATACACATCTATGTCCATTCTTTCACATACATCCACATCCATTCTTTCACATACTCATTCACATCCATTATTCTCATACACATTCACATCCATTCTTCACATACACATCCTTATCCATTCTTTCACATACTCATTCACATCCATTCTTCCCATACACATTCACTCACATCTCATATCATTCATTTACATTCTGATTCACATGACATCACATCTCATCTATTCATTCATATTTATCTGATTCACATCACATCTCATCACATCCTATTCACCTCGCATCTCATCGCCTCTATTCACATCCATCCATTCATTCATTCCCATCTATCTGATTCACATCACATCTCACATCTATTCACCTCACATCTCATCACGTCTATCTGATTCACATCACCTCTATTCACATCACATTCATCCATCCATTCACATCTATCTGATTCACATCACATCTCACCACATCTATTTACCTCTCATCTCATCACCTCTATTCACATCACACCCATCCATCCATTCATTCACATCTATCTAATTCACATCACATCCATCCATCCAATCATCATCTATCTGATTCACATCTTATCTCATCACATCTATTCACCTCATATTCTCATCACCTCTATTCACACCACATCCATCCATCCATTCTTCTTATCTATCTAATTCCCATCACGTCTCATCACATCTATTCACCTCATATTCTCATCACTTCTATTCACATCACATCCATCCATCCATTCGCATCTATCTAGTTCACATCACATCCATCCATCCAATCATCATCTATCTAATTCACATCTAATCTCATCACATCTATTCACCTCATATTCTCATCACCTTTGTTCACATCACATCTATCCAATCATCTTATCTCATCACATCTATTCACCTCACATCTCATCACCTCTATTCACATCACACCCATGCATCCAATCATCTATCTGATTCACATCTTATCTCATCACATCTCATCACTTCTATTCACAAAATTTAAACATATAATTCAAGAGGATTCTATTTTTGTATATAAAGATTCTTTATGTATCTATTTATGCATAATTAAATTTTAAGAAAAATAACACTTTTGAAATAAATTTAAATCCTTTATGCATCTTTCTATGCATAAATTCAATTTTAATGAGAATAACTCTTTTGAAATAAAAATAAATCTTTTATGCATCTTTCTATGCATAAATTCAATTTTAATGAGAATGACACTTTTGAAATAAAAATAAATCTTTTATGCATCTTTCTATGCATAAATTTAATTTTAATGAGAATGACACTTTTGAAATAAAAATAAATCTTTTAGAATGCACAAACGGAGGGAATTACTCTTTTAGAATAACCTAATGATAAACTTTAGTTCCACAAAATTTAAGATAATTTTACCATAACCTCCTTTGTATGGCTTTCTCAATTTTATCATTCATCAATTTATGACTTGAATTAATCCAATTTGAATTCTAATATCTCTAATCCACTCCATTTTCTAAAAATCAAGAGAGTAAACAATGAAAGGAGTTTAATCAATCTTTTAATAATTTTTTTAGGATTGAGAAGGGTTGAATTGTAAAGAAGAGAAGGGGGTGGCCTTTCCATCAAGGCATAGCATCAAATTTTAATTCAACATTTACAAAGCATAAAATTTGAGAAAACCATAGATTTAAAAATTCACAATAAGCAAGAATTAAGCTTACATGGAGCTTGTAAGCTTTCCTTTGGCTTAAAAAGAAATTCACTTGAAGAGGATTAGGCCAAAAAACAATTGAATTATCAAGAAATTCAATGTTAAATGGCTCAGGACGACAGAAGTGCATAAACATCATTAAGCTTTTACAAAGGGGGAGGCTTCTATTTGTAGGAAAAAGTTGAGCCTCTAACCAAGCAAACTGATTCTAGAATTTTCCAGATCAGTTTGGTCACTTTTTGACCATTATTAGGTGAGTTTAGCTTACTTTTTGGATCTAGTTGAAACAGGAGAGAGGAGAGATAAAAATATCTCATTATTTGTGAGTTTAAAACTCATCCGCACATGTGAAATAGACGCCTCCTTCATGAGAGGAATTCCCCACACTAAGGTGTCAAAAATGCATCATTTCCTCTAAAGATCTCTTCTTTTTTAACTAATAAACCTTGTCCTTAGTCAACTCTTCATCTTATGTGAGTATTTACTCATTTTTGGGGGATTTTTTTTTATTCTTCAATTTATCTCCTCCCTACATTTGGATTAATCTTATTGGTCCATAGGAACCTTAATCCAAAAATTTTCGAAAATCTGGACCCTCAGGATAAGGTCCTTTTTACCTATTTTCAATTAATTCCAATTGCACATTGGGAAGTTCTTTTTGAATTTTTGTTTCAGGGAAAATCATTTAAAACACCAGGAGGATTTTTATATCCAAAAATATCTCAATTTTGAATTACCTCTCTCTAAATATTTTTTCTCTCTCTAGGACAAAATAGGATAAAACATGATCTTTCTTTTATTTCAGAGGAGAATAATTATAAGATCAAAAGGGGAGGTTCTTACACCTATACACCTCAAAAGCTAGAGGGAGGAATCTTACATCCTACCCCACTTAAAAAACGCGAGATGTCCTCATCTCGCAAAATTAGAGGATAACTCTTTTCCTTAAGATGATCCAACTTATTCTGGGGTTCCTTATAGTCTGGTGAACCCAACAGAATCCTGGGATAAAGATCCCTTATATAGAACTCATCATTAGATAACAATTCACTCAGATTATAACATTCAAATTCTTATCACAATAATGGTCCATTAGACCAAACTTTCTATCTGAACAGTCCTCCATGGGAATTTTCAATTATAGAGATTTTTAATTTGGCATCCCTTAACTTGATCTACTAGGTCAAGTGTTAACAGCAGTAATCTCTCAGCACAATCCACTAATCTCATAGTGATTTGCTGAAATCATTAACGTCATTCCAGTTATGAACATCATCACAGACAGGGACTTATCCCATTCATCCTCATTATGGTTTTGCTCAGCTTATTACATTTCAATCAAAATTCAAGAATCATTATTTTTCAATCAGAATCCAAATCAACTCATCAGTTCTCAACTAGAATTTAAAAATCATATCAACCACATTTGAATTCATCATTTGGATAGCATTTATGCTTATAATTTCAAGTCTCAGATTTACTCGTATATACTGCCAGTAAAGAGCTACAGTTATACCCTCGGTATATACGGGTAGTCACGATCCTTGGAATTATAAGGTACTTCCCTTGCTCGAAAAGCACGAACGATCCCTCCAGGATAAAATTTTTCTCTAACGTAGTCAAAAGCCTTAACAAACTGAACTGATCTGACCGAACCCGTAACAAACTGAACTGATCTGACCGAACCCGTAAGAGCCATAGTCAGATCAGGAAAAAGATTGCATTTTCATAGAGACCAACGCTTTTTTCCTCATTGAGAGGCACAGCCGTTGATTCTTTTCCATAGAACAATTTTTGTCCGGGATTTACTTCATCTATCGTACCATAACAGAATTGAGTCTCAATTTAGGGATCCATCAGTCCAACCTAACCCCATCCAGTCCCGTGGGTTAGCCAACCGCCCAACCACTGTAGTGATGGGATCCAATTAAGAATTTGGTTAGGTTTTGTCCCATGTACCAGGGAAAAGCATTCCCAGGCCCCCTAGCCATATATTTATGCAAACTTAAAACTAGTCACACCACTTACACACCCAATATGAAACTGCCTTTTTCACAAAATCAGCTATCTTTAAAAAATAATCTTTTAATGAAACCATTGTCTCACTGATAATAATCCTCAAAATCTCCAGTTGAATTCTTATTTCCAATGATTCCTTTATCGGTGTACCTATGGCATTATTGGCAACCAGAACGCTCACCACCTATCTACTCAGGGGCCTTTTCGATAGTTCCTAGCTCATAGTAACCGGCAATATATTCACATATCAAAAATAGAATCTCCATTGAAGATCAGCAAGATCAACCAATGGATCCATATAAAAGAGCCATGGACTTATCCATTAAGGACCAGCAAGGTCAATCAACCAGATCCATGCCCGAATTCAGAAAACAACTCTTACTCCTTGTTCCAATATCTTCCACGTAAACCCATAGAGTTAGTGGCAACTTTTTTTGTTCCCAGTCATTCCTATCAAAGTTTGTACGACTTTATAAGCTTATCCTCATCAGATCTCATCCACTCGCATCTACACATATCCACATCTCATCACATCACATTCATTCACATCTCATCCATTCAGACCACATCACATTCACTCACATCTCATCCATTCATTTTACCTCACATCTCATTCATTCACATCTATCCTGATTTACATCCCATCACATCACATTCATTCATATCCATCACATTCACTTTCATTCATATCCATCACATCACATTCATTCATATCCATCACATTCACTTTCATTCATATCCATCACATTCATTCTCATCACCATAATATCACATCACTTCTATCCACATCATATCTCATTCATACACATCTCATCTCATTCATCCACATCCATCCAATCGTTCACATGTACGACTACTTGCATCTATCCATACATTCATATCTATCACTTCATATCCACATATTAATGTCACATCTCATCTCTTTACATCACATCTTATTCTTTCACATACACATCTATATCCATTCTTTCACATACACATCTATATTAATGTCACATCTCATCTCTTTACATCACATCTTATTCTTTCACATACACATCTATATCCATTCTTTCACATACATCCACATCCATTCTTTCACATACTCATTCACATCCATTCTTCTCATAAACATTCACATTTATTCTTCACATACACATCCTTATCCATTCTTTCACATACTCATTCACATCCATTCTTCTCATAAACATTCACATTTATTCTTCACATACACATCCTTATCCATTCTTTCACATACTCATTCACATCCATTCTTCACATACACATTCACTCACATCTCATATTCATTTACATTCTGATTCACATGACATCACATCTCATCCATTCATTCACATTTATCTGATTCACATCACATCTATTCACCTCACATCTCATTGCCTCTATTCACATCACATCCATCCATTCATTCATTCCTATCTATCCGATTCACATCACGTCTCATCACATCTATTCACCTCACATCTCATCACCTCTATTCACATCACATCCATCCATCCATTCATTCCCATCTATCTGATTCACATCACATCTCATCACATCTATTCACCTCACATTCTCATCATCTCTATTCACATCACATCCATCCATTCATTCATCCCCATCTATCTGATTCACATCACATCTCACATCTATTCACCTATGAAAGGAGTTTAATCAATCTTTTAATAATTTTTTTAGGATTGAGAAGGGTTGAATTGTAAAGAAGAGAAGGGGGTGGCCTTTCCATCAAGGCATAGCATCAGATTTTAATTCAACATTTACAAAGCATAAAATTTGAGAAAACCATAGATTTAAAAATTCGCAATAAGCAAGAATTAAGCTTACATGGAGCTTGTAAGCTTTCCTTTGGCTTAAAAAGAAATTCACTTGAAGAGGATTAGGCCAAAAAACAATTGAATTATCAAGAAATTCAATGTTAAATGGCTCAGGACGACAGAAGTGCATAAACATCATTAAGCTTTTACAAAGGGGGAGGCTTCTATTTGTAGGAAAAAGTTGAGCCTCTAACCAAGCAAACTGATTCTAGAATTTTCCAGATCAGTTTGGTCACTCATTATTTGTGAGTTTAAAACTCATCCGCACATGTGAAATAGACGCCTCCTTCATGAGAGGAATTCCCCACACTAAGGTGTCAAAAATGCATCATTTCCTCTAAAGATCTCTTCTTTTTTAACTAATAAACCTTGTCCTTAGTCAACTCTTCATCTTATGTGAGTATTTACTCATTTTTGGGGGATTTTTTTTTATTCTTCAATTTATCTCCTCCCTACATTTGGATTAATCTTATTAGTCCATAGGAACCTTAATCCAAAAATTTTTGAAAATCTGGACCCTCAGGATAAGGTCCTTTTTACCTATTTTCAATTAATTCCAATTGCACATTGGGAAGTTCTTTTTGAATTTCTGTTTCAGGGGAAATCATTTAAAACACCAGGAGGATTTTTATATCCGAAAATATCTCAATTTTGAATTACCTCTCTCTAAATATTTTTTCTCTCTCTAGGATAAAATAGGATAAAACATGATCTTTCTTTTATTTCAGAGGGGAATAATTATAAGATCAAAAGGGGAGGTTCTTACACCCATACACCTCAAAAGCTAGAGGGAGGAATCTTACATCCTACCCCACTTAAAAAATGCGAGATGTCCTCATCTCACAACCAATATGAAACTACCTTTTTCACAAAATCAACTATCTTTAAAAAATAATCTTTTAATGAAACCATTGTCTCACTGATAATAATCCTCAAAATCTCCGATTGAATTCTTATTTCCAATGATTCCTTCATCGGTGTATCTATGGCATTATTGGCAACCAGAACGCTCACCACCTATCTACTCAGGGGCCTTTTCGATAGTTCCTAGCTCATAGTAACCGGCAATATATTCACATATCAAAAATGGAATCTCCATTGAAGATCAGCAAGATCAACCAATGGATCCATATAAAAGAGCCATGGACTTATCCATTAAGGACCAGCAAGGTCAATCAACCAGATCCATGCCCGAATTCAGAAAACAACTCTTACTCCTTGTTCCAATATCTTCCACGTAAACCCATAGAGTTAGTGGCAACTTTTTTTGTTCCCAGTCATTCCTATCAAAGTTTGTACGACTTTATAAGCTTATCCTCATCAGATCTCATCCACTCGCATCTACACATATCCACATCTCATCACATCACATTCATTCACATCTCATCCATTCAGACCACATCACATTCACTCACATCTCATCCATTCATTTTACCTCACATCTCATTCATTCACATCTATCCTGATTTACATCCCATCACATCACATTCATTCATATCCATCACATTCACTTTCATTCATATCCATCACATCACATTCATTCATATCCATCACATTCATTCTCATCACCATAATATCACATCACTTCTATCCACATCATATCTCATTCATACACATCTCATCTCATTCATACACATCTCATCTCATTCATCCACATCCATCCAATCGTTCACATGTACGACTACTTGCATCTATCCATACATTCATATCTATCACTTCACATCCACATATTAATGTCACATCTCATCTCTTTACATCACATCTTATTCTTTCACATACACATCTATATCCATTCTTTCACATACATCCACATCCATTCTTTCACATACTCATTCACATCCATTCTTCTCATAAACATTCACATTTATTCTTCACATACACATCCTTATCCATTCTTTCACATACTCATTCACATCCATTCTTCTCATAAACATTCACATTTATTCTTCACATACACATCCTTATCCATTCTTTCACATACATCAATCCACATCAACCACACATCAATTCACATTAACCACATCAATCCTCATCAATCCTCATCAATCCATATCATTCCACACATCAATCTACTTTCTACAAACAAGATGGTCTCTTTTCGCTTTGAGCGAATCAGGTTTGATTATCAACTTTCCTTGATCTAGTTATCAGAATTTTTGTTCCACAATCAGCCAGGTTAAGAGTACAGCTACTCTACTTTTCATTCTAGTTATCAGAATTTTTGTTCCACAATCAAGCAGGTTAAGAGTACAGCTACTCTACTTTTCATTCTGACAAAACTTCTAAGTCTCGCCCATTACTTGGCTTAGTTAAAGACAGCTTTACTCTAAGTCTCGACCATTACTTGGCTTAGTTAAAGACAGCTTTACTCTTTACTTAATTCAATTAAGTCTAAATTTTTGATCACTTTTGGATCCTCGATCCTTTCAAGAATTCCAAATTCCTTTTCCAAGGAATCTCGGAGTAAGTCAGTCTCACAAGTATTTACATTCATCCAACTAAGCATGTTTCTAGTCTTTTTCTGGGAAATCCTTTTCCTGTTTAGAATGTACCCAAGATTCTTTTTTTTTGAGAATCTAGACGTATACTTCATAATTCCAAAAATTAAATATATTCATGATTACTCTTTCTGATTAAAATTCATCCATGTTTTCTCGATGCATTCCTATGAATATTTTCAAATTCTATTCTCAATTTTCCCAAAAAAAATATGCTCAATATTCCTCTTTTTGAATAAAAGATTTATGCATACATCCTTATGGAATTTACAAAATTAATTATATCCATAATTCCTCTTTCAGCATAAAATATTTATGCACACATACTAATTCATTTTTATCTAAATGAATTATATTCATAATCATTTTCATAATTCCCATAAATTGAATGAATCTAGAAAAATTATACATAATCTTCTTTATTTTTCTAGTAAATGAATAATGCTCAAAACTCCACTTTTAGCATAAATTTTATCATGCATAATTTCATTTTCTAATGATATAAATTTTGCCATAGCTTCCCCACATTCTCTATAAAATAAGAATACTCAAAATTCCTCTTTTAGCATAAAATTTAATTTATGAATAAACCTTCATTTTCTAATGATAAAATGTTACCATAGTTTCCCCCCATTTTCTATGAATTGAGAATGCTCAAAATTCTACTTTTAACATAAAATTTAATTTATGAATAAACCTTCATTTTCTAATGATAAAATGTTGCCATAGTTTCCCCGCATTTTCTATGAATTGAGAATGCTCAAAATTCTACTTTTAACATAAAGTTTACTATGCATAAATTCATTTTCTAATGATATAAATTTTGCCATAGCTTCCCCACATTTTCTATAAAATGAGAATGCTCAAAATTTCACTTTTAGAATAAAAGTTATTATGCATAAACCTTCATTTTCTAATGATAAAATTTTGCCATAACTTCCCCGCATTTCCTATGAAATGAGAATGATCAAAAATTTACTTTTAATATAAAAATTAGTTTATGTATAAGTCTAAGTATAAACATAAACATTACTTCATCTAAATAACAACATAAATCAAGAAGGACATGGTTTTAAGAGGAAACCATGAGATAAAATGCTTCCCAAGCATGTAGAGAGGTTGGGAAGAATTAATACCAAAAAAGAGAGTAAACATCATTGTTTAGACTTACCCTTGGTTTTCTTGATTCTTTACCTTGCAAAAGTTGTGTAGACCTCAAGGAAGAGACTTGGCCACCAAGGGAAGAGGGTAATCTTCAAGAGAAGAAGAGGTTTAGTGAAGCACCAAAGCTTCACAATCGAAAGGCAAGGAAGAGGGAAGAAGAAAATATTCTAAAATAAAAATTACACTAGCATGTAAATACTCTAAGATGAAAATACAAAGGAACAAGGCCTTATTTATAGGTGAGGGAGGCCACCAACCAAGCCTAACTAGGATCTAGAGGCTTCCATCTTCAGTTTGATCCAATTTGGACAAGTTTTGGATCAGTTATGCCCACTTTTTGATCTAGTTTGGAAGAGGAGAGATGAGAGAAGAAATATCTAGCCACTTTGTGATTTTTTTTGAATTAAAAAATGCCCCTTTGATGTGATTTTTAGGCGCCTCCTTGATGAGGGATTTTCTCTCTCCTGAGGTGTCACAAGGTCTCCCAAAAGTCTCCTTTAAATATTTGAAACTCATGATTATTGCATCTTCACCTCATGTGAGCCTTTCCTTACTATTTTTTTGTGGATAATTCAAACTTTTTTCATTTTTCTTTAATTTTTTTTTCCAACCTTAATGGATAAGGATATCACATTTTTAAATTCAAAATAATTTAATAAGGCTTACAACTTTGAACTAGGGGACTCCTTGGTTCACCCATTGTCCGATTCTAATGCAACTTAGAAATTTCTGATTAAAATAAATTCAGTTTCAGGGGATCAATTCCTATTGGCTAGAAGAAAATACTTATCCAAAAATATTTCAAAATTGTATTACCTCTCTCTAGAATATTTTCTCTCTGTAGACTAAAACAGAGTCAAACAAGATCTTTTTCCATTCTGAAGGGGGGAGATGATTATAAGAGACTGAAGGGGAGGTTCTTACATCTTAACATTATCAAAAGCTAGAGGGAGGAATCTTACATCCTACCCCAAATAAAAAAATGTGAGATGTCCTCCATCTCGCTCTGCTCTGGTGGTGGAGGATAATCTCGGAAAAATCATCTTCATACTCCGAGTTTGGTTATTAAGGCAGCCTTCAGCTTAACAAAAACACTTTTGACATGAGGCAATCCACTGAAATGGAACATTCTTCTTGAGAAGATTGGTCAAAGGAGATGCTATCTGAGCATACCTGGGTATAAAGATTCGATACCACCCAGTTAATCCTAAGAATTCTCTAACTTCTTTCACTGTCTTGGACCATGGACAATTTATGACTACTTGGATTTTAGCAGGGTAAGGAGAAATTCCATCCTTAGATACTATGAATTCCGAATCAACACAACCTCTGGAGAAGGTATATTTACTCTTCTTTTTGCAAAAGAGTTTACGCAGATGACCTTTATGATCTACTGCATTCTTAGAGTATATCATAATGTCATTGAAGAAGACAAAAACAAAATCATCCAAGTATTCTCTGAGAATATCTTGCATGAATGTTACCCTTGGGATATCTTGATCCATGATCCTGTTAATACAAAAATTCCTTGTCAAGTCCCTTTTTCCAACTTAACCAAGACGCTCAGGTGAAAAGACCACTTTATTTATAATTTAAATCCAAAAGGAGTTTAACTTTAGATCCAACTGATTCTGTGATTCCTTAAAATTTGGTCAACCCTCTCAGAATCATGGGATAAAGATCCCTTCTATAAGAAGAAACATACAGAACTCATTAACACAATAATGGTCCCACGAAAATTTTAATTATACAAGTTCTTAATTTGTTATTCCTCCACAATTAGATCCACTGGGCCCAAGGTCAAGTTGCGAATAATTTGTCAGCACGATCCTCTAATTTTATAGTGATATGCTGAAAGTCTTGATCGTCTACCAAGCTACTAACATCATCACTGGAATTCTCTCCATTCATCATTATTATCATAACTTATTCAACTTATCTACTTTACATATTTTCAGCTATATCCAAAGAATGAGAGGGATAAATTGCACTTTGCATCCTTACACTTGGAAGATTATGCCCATCAATGGTGGAGGCATTTGGTTAAAGAAGGGACTACACCCACATACTTGGGAGGAATTAAAGAGAGATGAATATGGAATTTGTTTCGCCTTTGGTTCTTGATCGTCGATACCATGAAGAATGGTATGAACTCTCACAAAAGGTCACATTGGTTAGAGAGTACATCAAAAGGTTCATGATGTTTATGGATGGACTCAATGAGGACATGAAGATGAAGTTCATGCATGGTCTAGATTCCTATATCAAGGTGGATGTATCGGCCCAAAGAGGATCTATGAGGTTAGCAGAGCTCTATGAGCCAAAGTACATAAAATCTCATCCCATTATACCCTCTCAAAAACCATCCAATACTTCTTCAAATGTTGGAAAAAGCTTTCCTTCCACAACACCCACTTTTACCTCTAGGTTTTCATCATCAATTGGAGGTGGACAGCCCAAAAGTGGAGTTCAAAATGATGCTAAGAAAGGCAATGGTTTTGTCAAGAAGACTTTTCAACCCTTTAAGAAGACACAAAGGATGGATGATCCAAATATTTAAGAGTTGAGGAGCAGGGGTTTGTGCTTCAAATGCAAAGAAAAGTGGTCACCTGGGCATGTTTGCAAATCAAAAGATGACAACCACTATGATTCTTATGGATGATTCAAAGAAATCTCATGAGATGGAGGAATATGAAGATGCACATGATGATACTTTGGAGGATCAATCTTTCATCCAATAAGAGGATGAGTTTCCATTTGACGCTGGTGGGGGAAGTCATGTAAGTATTTTGGGAGATGATACATCCAAAAGTGCACAAAATGTAGCTTGCATATGCTTTATTTCTCAAGAGCTTTTGGTGGGATGCAAGAGCCCAAATACTTTAAGATTAGTGGGAACCATTAATGGGAGAGTTGCACACATTTTGGTGGATTCCGAGACACATAGCTTCATTAACTCTAAATCCATCAACTCTCTCAAGCTATCTCCAACGGACCTACCCATAACTTTCCAAGTGCAAGAGGAAAATGGGGAAAATGAGAAAGCTACATTGGTTTGCCCTTCTACACAAGTGGCATTATCTTCTCCATATACTTGGAAAGGTGATTTGATGGTCTTGGACATGGGTCCCATCGATGTGATAATAAGGTGTGATTGGTTAGCTTCTCTTGGTGATTTCCACAAGAGCCTTCAACAAGATGTTATGATATTTTCGCATGGTGGAAAGCAAGTGGTATTGGCTGGAAATGCATCAAAATGGGCTCTCTTTAATCACTCCAAAGCAGCTCAAGAAGAATCTCAAGACTCTTGGCACTATCTATGTGTTATATGTTGTTCAAGAGGGGATGGAAGATAATGGACAGAACATAGAGTAAGTGGACAAAGATATGATGACTCTTCTCAAAGAGTATGCAGACATTTTTCAAGTGCCAAAGAGTTTGCCACCCAAGAGGGAGATTGACCATGCTATTATACTTGAACCAAATGCAAAGGTTGTGGATAACACTTCTTACCATTTGTCCAAGGTGGAAAGAGAGCAAGTGGAAAAGCAAGTACAATAATTTCTTACCATGGATCTTATCCAACCCTCACAATCTCCATTTGCATCACCCATTCTATTGGTGAAGAAGAAGGATGGGTCCTTTTGTATGTGCATTGATTACCATGACTTGAACAAAGTCATATCAAGAATAGGTACCAAATTCCCCGCATACATTGATGATCTTCTTGAGGTGAAAAGTTCTTCACTAAGATTGATTTAAGATTGGGTTACCATCAAATAAGAATAACGGAGGGTGATGAGAAGAAGACGGCATTTAGGACCGAAAGGGGATTGTTCCACTTTATGGTTATGCCCTTTGGCCTTACAAATGCCCCGACCACTTTCCAAGCTTTGATGAATAGGATAATGGATCCCTTCTTATTCAAGTTTGTGCTAGTGTTCTTTGACGATATCTTGATTTATAGTAAGAGCACTTATTTCATGTGTGAAACAAGTGTTTGACGTGATGAGAAAGCACAAGATTTATGCAAAGAAGAGAAAATATGCATTTATGGTTAATGAAGTAGAATATCTTGGACACTTGTTGGTGGGAGATAAGGGCATTAGGGCTAATCCAAAGAAAGTAGCATGCATCAAAGAATGGCCAATCCCTAGCAAAACAACGCAATTGAGAGGATTTTTGGGATTGTATTCTTTTTATAGAAGTTTTATGGAGCATTATACAACTATTGCGGCACCTCTAACCAATCTACTAAAGAGAGAAGCTTTCTTTTGGGATGCTATTACCGACAAGAGTTTTAATAAACTCAAAACCTTGCTCACACAGCTCCTATTCTTGTTTTCCCTGATTTCTCAAAGACATTTTATGTGAGAGTGGATGCAAGTGGAAGAGGACTTAGGGAAGTTTTATATCAAGAGCATGGTGTCATTGAATTTGAGAGTAGAAAGCTTTCCGAGAAGGAGATGGGGTTGCATGTTTATGAGCAAGAAATGTTGGCCATACTTCATGTAATCAAGAAATGGCATCACTATCTTTATGGTGCGTATTCCAAGGTGAGAAGTGATCATAGGGTGCTGAAATTGTTCTTCTCCCACCCAATCTTTCTCCTAAACAAAAGATATGGTTGGCTACTCTTCAAGGATATGACTTTGAGATATCCTACATATCTGAGATGGACAATGTGGTTGGAGATGCATTGTCAAGAATGTGGGCTTGCACTATAACTTCAATTATGGAAGTATATAGTGAATGGATCAAAGGGATTCAAGAGAGATATCTTATCAAGGAAGGTGCTTCCCATATTTATAGGAAATTACAACAAGAATATGATGGAGAATTCCCTCATTATAAGCTTTGTTAAGGTCTCTTATGGCACAAGGATAAGGTGTACTTGGTTCCTACCTCATCCTACATTCCCAAGGTGATTTATGAGATGCATTCTTCAGCACTTTTGGGCCATCTTGGTGTGCTTAAAACTTTTGGCAAAGTGAGCAAGAGCTTCTATTGGGAAGGCATGTGGAGAGATGTCAAGAAGTTTGTGTTAAAATGTGTGTCTTGCCCAAAATAATAAGCATAGCCATCAACTTCCAAGTAGATTGATTCATCCTTTGTCAATTCCGATGGGAAATGGAATCACATTTCTTGGACTTCATTACGATTCTACCAAGGGCAAAGAATGGATGGGATCAAATATTTGTGGTGGTGTGGATAGACTCACAAAATCAGCCCATTTCATTGCTTCAAGGATTACTTATGGGGCCTCTCACATTTCCAAGAAATTCATGGAACATGTATTCAAGATACATGGTTTGCCACTTAACATAGTTTGTGATAGGGATACCAAGTTCATGGATACTTTTTGGAGGACATTATACGAGAGATTGGGAACCCAAATCACTCCATCTATAGCCTATCACCCTCAAATGGATGGACAAATGAAGTGCATAAACAAATGATTTGAAGTGTATTTGAGACACTATTGTCATGATATGCAACTTGACACCCTCAAATGGATAGGCAAATGAAGTGCACAAACAAATGGCTTGAAGTGTATTTGAGACACTATTTTCACAATATGCAAACATCTTGGGATGAGTGGCTCTATCTTGTTGAATTTTTCCACAATTCAAGAAATCATTTGAGTATCAGGATGTCACCTTTCGAGGATCTTTATGGGTATCAAGTACATGTGCCATCTATTTCCTTTCATGAGAAAAAAATGGTTAGTCCTTTGGCCAAGGAAGAGTTGTAAATGATGAGACGTCTATCTTCTTCAACTTTACAAAGACAATATGTTATGAGACTGACAGGTAAGACTAGAAAAGATTATTTATATGTAAAAGGCTTACATATAAATAAGGTTCAGGGGATTTCAAATGGGAAATACTTAAAGAAATGGTTAATAGGCATTAAGGTCAATGTAAAAATGATGTAGATGGTGCATGAGGGAAGCCCAAAGAGGCCACAGAAGTAGGTACCCTCTTCTAGGGGGAGTTGAGGAGGCATTGGATAGTGAAAGGGCCGTGCCTAGCCATTGAAAGGTCAACAGGCTGAAGTTGGAAGGTCATACATCATCTAGGCCTATATAACCATGTGTTTAGGGTCCATTTAGGATATGGTTGGGAGAACATTCAAAGTTTTAGTCTTACAAGTCCTCAAGCTATTGATGATGCAACAAGCATTACATTGGTATCAGAGCTAAGTTCTTTCTTTTCCATGTTTCCATTAAGCTACTCATTGCTAACTCTAATATCTACTCATTAATCTCTTCTCTATTCATTTCTATAAGCTCATCCTTAATCTCTTCTCTATTCATTTCTATAAGCTAATCCTTAATCTCTTCTCTATTCATAATCCTCATATTTCTTAAATCTTCTCCATAAAAATACTTATTGCTTAATAGATTGGGCATATCTCTTGCCTAATTGATTAAGCATACTTGTTGTGTAATAAATTGGGCATACTCTGGAGATTCTACATGAAGTGGAGTACATGACAACCTTAAAGAATCATTGAAGAAAATTTCAACAAGGAGGAATCAATGGAATTTTTATTCACATCATTAGAGAAAATTCATAATAATTACCCAACCAAGTAAGGTCGTTGTGTTGCATCTTTTTTTTTGCTTTGTAAGAAAATTTTTGTTTTGCTTATTGTTAGAGTAAATGGCTTTCTCAAGGTGGAAAGGATGAAAATTGGGAGAAGGGGGAAAACCCAATGTCCTCTTTCCACATGGAAGAGGATATTACAAAAACAAATGAAATAGATATGCAAGATTTAGATCTTAACGAGTACGAGGATGTAGAGATGAAGGAAATGAAAGAAAAAATCTCTGATATAGAGAATAAACTTGAGAAAATAATGGATCTTCTTAGCTCCTTAGTGAGAGGGGAAGGATTGGGAGTAAAAGAAATATCTACTAAAAATAACATTGATGAGGGAAGGAAAAAAACTCTGGAAAAAAGATTGAATGAAACCATAGTTGAAGAGGGTCCCAAAACTAGAGACCAGGGTATGGTATTCAAAGATTTAAAGGCACCCACATTTAGTGGAGAAGAGAAGGAGAGAAATAAAGATGTGGTCCATATTTTTTCTACAAAAATGGCAAGATTTTAATTTTTTAAGAAATATTCCTGATCATAACCGCCCCATTGAAGCTATCATATCCTTACAAGGCAAAGTTATAAGTGGTGGATAAGCTAGGCACGTACCCGATTCTTGGGATTTGTTTAAGGAATTATTCTTAAAGGAATATCTTCCTGAAAATAAAGAAGACCAAAATTGGAAGGAGTGGGATAATTGTTCTATGGAACAAAAGAATTTAAATCTCACTCAATATATATCTTGCTCTATAGAGAAATTATCTTAAAGCTTAAGGGAATAGACAATTTTTAAAAAGTAAGAGAATTCATTATAGGCATAAAAAGGAAGTACAAGAAGGAAGTTCGCTCCAAAGAGCCAAAAATTTTAGATGAGGCTTTAAAATTTGCAAAAACATTTGATGATACCATAGGTAATGGTAATTGTAAAGAAAATCATTCAAAAAAAATCATATAAGCCTCATGAAGAAATTTTGGCTCTTAAAAAAGAAAGGGTTTTTTCTTTAAAAAGGAAGAATCTCTTAAAAAGCAAAAATCCAATCCTAGTAAGTTTCTAAAAAAGTAAGATTTAGAGAGAGCGGTTAAAGAAAAACTTTGTTTCTCTTGTCATGAGCTGGGACATCATAAAAGGAATTGTCCTAAGTCTCAAGGACAAGAACTTACTAGGAATGGTAATGATAAACCTAAAGAAATGCACACTTGAATTATTTCCATTGGGGAAAACACTTTTGAGAAGCTATTTGCATAATACACTAACATTTGAGCATAAAGGAAAATTTATTACATTGCAAGGAGAGCACAATGTGCCGTTTTATCCTTTGATATGTAATATTGAGCTCCAAAAGCTTCATCAAGATAATGGAATAGAAAAAATGTTTTTCTGTTATGCAATGTCTCAGTTTAAAAACCATTGTGAAAATTTTGATTCAAGTATTTGTGAAGTAGTTAATTCATCTTTAAACAATTTATTAGAAGAATTTAAATATGTAATTCTAGAAATATTGCCAAAAGGTTTACCTCTAGATAGAGGGATAGATCATTCCATAGAAGTTTTAAAAGATTAAAATTCAATTAGAATAAGTTTGACTGAAACACAAGAAGTTGAAAAGAAGTTGGCTAAGTATTAGAACAAGGCTTTATTAGGCCAAATAAGTATCTCTAACTTCATCAATATTATTGGTGAAGAAAAAAGATGCATATATATGAGATTGTGCATATATTATTGTGAATTAAATTCAATCACAATAAAAATAAGTTTCCTATTTCTAGGACGGATGAGTTATTTGATCAATTCAAAGGTGCTAAATATATTAGTAAGATAGATTTAAAGTCTGGATATCATCTAGCTAAAATTTAACAAGTGCCAAAAATAGCATTTAGGACATCTTTTGGACACTTTGAGTTTTTAGTTATGCCTTTTGGTCTAGCTAATGCTCTCGCTGCTTCTATATTTAGGAAAATATGTGGTGGTTTTTATTGATGATATATTAGTCTTTAGTTAAAATGAACAAGAACATATTGAGCACCTTAGAAAAGTATTTCAATTATAGAGGAAAAACAAATTATTTACAAAAAAAAAATCTAAATTATTTGAAAGTAAAAGTTGAACAAAGCTCAAAGTAATTATTCAACTTATGACAAAGAACTATTTGCAATTATGCATGCTTTTTTAAAGTAGCATCATTATTTGTATAGTGCCAATTTGGAAGTATTGTCTGATCATGAAAGTCTTAAATGGTTAAGTACTCCAAAAGGAAGGTAGGAAGGCTAGATGGACTAAAATCCTACAAGAGTTTGATTTTCAAATCAGATATAGAAAAAGAACATTTAAGGTCATGGGGTAGATACTCTAAGTCGTGCACCCATGATAAATGAGTTGCGTTTTACTCAACTAGAAAGTGATTTGTTGGCTCTTTTAAAAGAAAAATGTGCTAATGACCCTAGCTTTCAAGTAGTTGGAAATTACTTGATTTAAAAAAGATACGTCTCAAATAGGAAAAAGCAGCTGCTAATGATAAAAGGGTATCACTTAAATAGGAAAAAGCAGCTGCTAATGATAAAAGGGTATCACTTAAAAAGATAGTAGTTCAAAGGAATCACTTAAAGAAGGGACAAAAGTGGGAAAAATCGTTAATGCTAGTAAAGATAGTTAATGTCTAGTAAAAGCAACCTATTTATCTATAAATAAGAGTCTAAATCCTTGGAAAAGAGGAAAGACTATAAATTCTCATGGTGGTGATATAATAAAGTTATGTTTGCTTCGGCCACATCGTAAAGATATGAGTATGTGATTGTAAAAGAAAGTAATGACATGTACTCATTTGTGAAAAGAAAAGTTGACCATATTAAAGAGAGGCGAGTGGTTATGGATTCCATAATAGTAGACATGGTACAAGGAAACTTATAACTGTTTCGATATATGCATAAAAAGTTATTTTTCAATCAAATAAGTTGCTTGAAAAAGGTCTACAAATAAAACGAAATGTCTATGTGGACATTGTTTCACTTATTGAAGTGTAACGAAAAAGAATTTATTACCTAGATCCAAATTCAAGGACGTCAAAACTTTTAAAAGGTGGAGCCTAGTGTTAATGATTGGTTACTCGAGGTACTTGGGAGCAACTAAGTGGAATGGGATGCCTAGTGATGTATGCTATGCCAATGTACGAGTAATCAAAAGGAGCTGACCGAGAAAGGTTGAGGTTGTCTCATCCAAAATAATTTATCAATAAGTCGACGGTGGTCGAGAAATAAAAGGAATTGGCCAAGGGATTAAATGGTTACTTTACTCTTCATTGCTTGTGGTATTCAAGGTCGGTCAACTAGTATGTAAGGTACTAAAAGGTAATAGAACAATCTTATTTAGGAATTGTGTCTCACGAAAAGGAGGTTATCCATAAGATTAGTTCTAGTTAGTGTATACAAGTGTGCACTAGGAAAAGGGTTGATGGTAACCAGGTAAATCTTCTAAGTGATCTCATCATGACACTCGAGAAGTAGAAAAAAGAGTAATGAAAAGTCATTAACTGCATACAAGCCTCTGATCAAGAACATATGCAAAGTTGGTGGACATAATCATATTGGTTTGTCCTCATGTTTAGCATCAACCAGAACAAAATATTCATCTTAGAAGAAGATGTTAAAGCCAACCTCATTGGTATAAGGGTAACATAAAGTTCAACACCATGTCAGATCTGTATGATGTAATGACACTTACATGGATAGTAGGTGTTTTTAATAGAAAAAGATAATCTCTCGTAGAAAGGGATTTTAAGAACACATGAACAAGGAAGTAATATTCCTCTACTAAAGGAAGTGTTTCTATATTTAAAATACTTATGAAAGATAACTTATTCCATGTTTAGTGGCTACACTCAAGAAAAGGTTTTCTCCGTTTGTTTTCGAGGACGAAAACTTTTCTTTCTCGAGGGGGAGGAAATGTTATGAGACTGACAGGAAACACTATAAGGTAAGACTACAAAAGATTATTTATATGTAAAAGGTTTGCATTCACCACTGACCATGAAGGGTGTGAATGATATCAAGCCATATTCTCTTGATGATCTCAGTTGCGATGAAGTGTGAGTACCCTCGATAGCCTCACTACATCTAGTATGCCAAACTGTGCTAGGCTGCTATGCTACTCTACATTTCCCATCTCTCGCATGAGCCTAGTCTCGCCAGTTGTTTGTAGGTGGGACTGTGACTGGGACTGTTGCAATACGATGGTGAGAGACCTAAAGGCCTAGTCCTCACCCATCCTCCTCATAATCCCTGACCACTTTAGCCTCTATGGCCTAAGCGATAGTGCCCCATGTAATGATTCAGGTCGGTGCCCTCCATAGCAAAGATACAAAGAATCAGCCTATAGCTGGTGGATTGGTTTGTTCAACATTTGGCATGTAAGATTCCTCCCTCCAACTTTTGATGATGTAAAGATGTAAGAACCTCCCCTTCAGTCTCTTGTAATCATCCCCCCCTTAATAAGATTCCTCCCTCCAACTTTTGATGATGTAAAGATGTAAGAACCTCCCCTATAATCATGAGTTTCAGATATTTAAAGGAGATGGGGGCTTTAAGACACCTCGGGAGAGAGAAAACTCCTCATCAAGGAGGCGCCTAGAATTCACATCAAAGGGGTATTTTTTTATTCAAAAAAAATCATAAAGTGGCTAGATATTTCATCTCTCATCTCTGCTCTTCCAAACTAGATCAAAGAGTGGGCATAATTGGTCCAAAACTTGTCCAAATTGGATAAAACTAAAGCTGGAAGCCTTTAGATCCGAGCTAGACTTGGTTGGTGCCCTCCCTCATCACCTATAAATAGAGCCCCATTCCTTTGTATTTTCATCTTAGAGTATTTACATGCTAGTGTAATTTTCATTTTAGTGTACTTTCTTCTTCCCTCTTCCTTGCCTTTCGATTGTGAAGCTTTGGTGCTTCACTAAACCTCTTCTTCTCTTGAAGATTACCCTCTTCCCTTGGAGGACAAGCCTCTTCCTTGAGGGCTACACAATGTCTCCAAGGTAAAAGAATCAACCAAACCAAGAGTAAGCCTAAACAATGATGTTTATTCTCTTTTTTGATATTAATCTTCTTCCCAACCTCTCTACATGCTTGGGAAGCATTTTATCGCATGGTTTCCTCTTAAAATCATGTCCTTCTTGATTTATGTTGTTTATATGAAGTAACGTTTATGTTTATACTTAGACTTATGCATAAACTAATTTTTATATTAAAAGTAAATTTTTGAGCATTCTAATTTCATAGAAAATGTGAGGAAGTTATGGCAAAATTTTATCATTGAAAAATGAAGGTTTATACATAATAAATTTTATTCTAAAAGTGGAATTTTGAGCATTCTCATTCTATAGAAAATGTGGGAAAGCTATGGTAAAATTTATATCATTACAAAATGAATTTATGCATAATACATTTTATGCTAAAAGGAGAATTTTGAGCATTCTCAATTCATAGAAAATGCGGGGAAACTATGGCAAAATTTTAAAAAATGAAGGTTTATTCATAAATTAAATTTTATGCTAAAAGAGGAATTTTGAGTATTCTCATTTTATAGAAATTGTGGGAAAGCTAAGGAAAAATTTATATCATTAGAAAATGAAAATGCATTAAAAAATTTATGCTAATAGTGGAGTTTTGAGCATTATTCATTTGCTAGAAAAATAAAGAAGGTTATGCACAAATTTTCTAGATTCATTCAATTTATGAGAATTATGAAAATCATTATGAATATAATTCATTTAGATAAAAATAATTTGTATGTTTGCATAAATATTTTATGCTAAAAGAGGAATTATGGGTATAATTAATTTTGTAAATCCCATAAGGATGTATGCATAAATCTTTTATTCAAAAAGAGGAATATCGTCTCAATGCTATTGAGGTAGTGTGTATGATCGAGGACAACTTTCTTAGAACATTTCTCACTAGCCAATTGCATCTTGTGGTGCATTTGGTTGATGAAGTGACCTTGTGTGGTGTTGTTCATGTTTGATGGATGTTTTTCCTTGAAAGGTTCATGAAAACCTTAAAGGACTTTGTGAGACAAAGAGAAAGGCCAGAGGCCAGAGCCAAGCATGGAAGAGGGATGGTTGATGCAAGAGTCTCTTGTGTATATCACAAAACATCTATCTCTTATAGATCCTTCCATGCCACGATTGTGGAGCAATAAGAAGGATGACCAACTAATCACTAATGTGCCTCAGGGAAAAGGAAGGCAACGACAATTGGATGAAGCATTATTCCACAAGGTGAATTTATTCTACATTCTAAATAGTCCCATCATGGTTGGAAAGTGGATTGGGAGATACAAGGATGCAATCTCAGTGAGAGAAGAAGGCATAGAACTTGTGTCCCACATCTCCATGTGGTAAGGCATGAAGAGCATGACCAAACTCCTGCATAGAAAAAGGGGAATCCAGAGCGGCACACATCTCCTCAGTGATCAAATGTGGCAATGCATTCCAAACCTTCCTCTGTGCCCTGTGTCTCAAATCAGAATGCAGCTCAGCTCTAAGAAGCTGGCAATAGAAATCAGTGGCAATCTATCTAACCATAAGAGGATTTGAGTGAAGAGTGCCATGTGAATCCTGCAACAACTGCCTGACACTATCTCTAGCATGAGATAGGCTGTGAGAAGCAAAGAAATGTTTGTAACATCTGCCGCCCATCTGTGTCCAAAAGCATTCGTGGGCATGGAAATGGTACTCCACGCGCTGCTCAAGAGAGTGATGAAGTTCTGCTCTAACAGTGCATAAAGAATCTGCAACCCATTGAGCATGAGGGTGTTTCTCGTGCTCTTTCTGCAAGGCAGCCAATCTACGTCTAATAGCCCTTTCTAAGTCCAAGGCCTCTTGCCTCTCTTAGATAGGGCACATGTGTAATAAAAGTCACTAATATCACAGAGAGCAGAGGCCATGCTTTCAGAGGCCTGTAAGAAGTCATGAGGTCTCCAAATATCAAGCATACGACGCGATAGCTCTGCATCTGAAAACAAATGATCAGGGATGCGTACATGGGGTGCTAATCCATGGCAATTCGGATCTCTAGTACATAAAATCATTGGGCAATGATCCAATTTGGAGGTGCCTGTAGCAATAAAAGTATGTCCACCTCTGTCAAGCACCCAATAATCCACATAAAATCTATCTAACCGTGCATAGATACATCCTACATCTCTTCTCCTGTTAGACCATGAATAAAGAAGAGTGGATGGACTCCTCAAAATGTCATCCTCATGCCAACAATCTCTACCATGAATGGAGAGTATAAACCTCTCCCAAGATGCTCTTTCAAGAGGATGCACCAAGCCCTCATGTCCACCACTTTTATCCGTTGTGGCATCTCAACCATGTTAAAATCCCCACCAATAATCCAATGGTCGGCAAGAGGCATCAATGTAGTGAGAGATTTCCAAAAGGCAATCCTCTCACCTCTATGGTTAGGAGCATAGAGGTTGAGAATACCAATGCATATAGTACCCTGCATAAGAAGGATCCACTGCGCTCTTGCAGGCATCTGAGTCTTTATGAGGATTGTCTCTTGGAACATTCAGGGTCTTGGGGGTTTTTTTCCGCATCGACGGAAACAAATTGTAAAAACCTAGCTTCATTGTGCAGTTACAGGTGGACCTATGGATATATTTCTCTTGCAAGAGCATAAACTGGATGCTAGTCAGTGTGGGAGATCAAGCAAGCTTCTCTCAGGACACACCTTTTGGTCACCGGCTGTTGGTACCAAGGTGGTGTTTGTATCTCTGTTTCAGCTTTGATCTTGCCTTGCATCTAGATCTCATGGTGGACGAAGGACCCCCTTTAGAGGCGGAAGTACGTCTCACATAGGTAAGGGAGGGAAAATTTGACGATGTAAACCTTACCTCTCTCTCCCACTCTCTCCCACTCCGGGGAAAAGCCAAGACTAGTCCTCAGAACTGGAGAGGCACCATGACAATGCGAATGTGCAACATCATCCTCAAGGGTACAAACATCCTGTAAAACTGTAATGCAGCATACTCTTGTGAGGGATCCAAATCATGTGCCTGCAAGGCCTCGTCCTCCAAAAAAGGATCAACATCCTGTGAGGCAAGAGCTGCATAAGGATTAGGGTGCTCCATAGGGGGTGTGGGTGAAGGGGCAGGTACGGGGATCCGAGGGTGCCTGCCATCCCTAACCACAACCCAACGCTGTGTGGTCTACTGTGGCAAAGGAGCAGCAGGAGTCTTGGCATCTGTAGAAGGCCTCTGATGGGCAGGACCACGCCGCCTCCTAGCATGGCCCCTCGATCTGGGGGACAATCTCCAACAATGTGACCTTTCGACGACAAATCTGACACTGGTCAAGTCTTCCTGCAATCTCCATCCTCTGGCGGAAATGAGATCTGTCAAGTCTCTGAAGCATAACATGATCATCAGTAATCAATGGATCAGGAACAAGCACAAGGACCTCGGGTAAACCATCAAGAGTGGCGGTAACGACCGCGGAAGCTGCGGCAAGAGAGCTCAGGACGATTGGTACCTTTAGAACCTGGCCAAAGGATGCCCCTATGGAAGCTAAAAGCTTCCAATAGGACCGAGGAAGAGCAGGGAACTATAGTGAGACCGGGGGGGTAAGGCGTTGATCCTCCACCACTGGATTAAAGCCCACCTGGTACTGAAAGAAGAAAATCTTCCTAGGACCAAGAGGAAAGGGGCTGCTAGCCAAAGCCCGAGAAGTAGCTTCTGAAGAATGTAAGTCCACCTGGAAGAAGCCTCGACCAAGTAAACGAGTATCCTTAAAGTGCACAATCAGGAGGGAGAGTTGCTAGAAGCCATTCACGGACCTGCGCGAACGAGAGGGGTGGGAACCATAAACTCTTGCAACAAGGGTAGTCTGGACCTCAAGGTCAATGTCGTGCTGAAGAGAGGTGAGCTCGTCTTGTAAAAAATTGATGATTCTCTCGACCAGTGGGGGTGATGAGAGATTGGTTACGAGACAGAAAACGCCATAAGACCAATCAAGAAAAGTGGGCGGCCGACTTGAATCCAGATAAAATAGCTGCTGGGAAAACGGGAGCAAAGGAAGGGGGGCAAAGGCAGGAGCACTGGGGAAGCAAGGGCAAAGGGGCAGGCGGGGGCAGCAGAGGGACAGGCGGGGACTGAAGAAGGCATGGGGCGGGCAGCAAAAGGGGTTGGCGGGGTAGCAAAAGGGGCTGGCAAAGGTAGGCGGGGGGCAACTAAGGGAAGGCGGGGACTGAAGAAAGGCTAGCGAAGGGCAGGCAGGGATTGAGGAAAGGCTAGTGTAGGCTGCAGAGGGAAATCCGGGGGGTTGCAGAAGGACAGGCAAAGGCAACAATTGGGCAAGCGAAGGTAGCAGAGGCAAGCGGGAGCACCAAAGGAGCAGGCGGAGGCAACAGAGGGCAGGCGGGGGCAGCAACGCAAGTTCACGACTTTAGCATGTATCTGCAAATCCTTACCCGTGGTGGTGGAAAACTAATAGAAGACTACTGTTTGGTTCCACCACATATTCTAAGTATGATGCCACCACATATGCCAAATATGATGCCACCACATATGCCTTTTAAGAGGCTATTTCTACACAAGAGACTTGTACATACTAGCGGTTGCTCACACATTGGAACCGCTTTATTTAAGGCTTACATTCACTGCTAGTTTATTCAACCACCTAGCACTTGTTTATTTCCGCATTAATCACTATTAATATTTAACAAAAATGACAAAAAATGAGATGTATTTAGCTTAAATGAAATCTATTTGATGAGGCTTTTAAGCCATGTAATCCATTCAACTTCAATCCGCATATATTAGGGTTTTATGTCTGGTCAAACTATCTCCCATTGACCTAGCCTTCCTTATCCGATTGGTGACGTCCACTCTTAGATAGTACTTTTCGACCATCATATGCATCCCATAACAACGCAAAGCATCCATGATTGAATTAGGGTTTTGTACCTTCGCTTTGTTAAGTAGTCAAATTTGCCAAAATAGGAATCATTTTGTAACCGACACAATTGGAATGTGTCAACACATGCCAAATGATATCCCAAACATCATTCAATGAATCAGAAGACCTCCCATGATGTCAAATTGCACACATGTTTACAACCAATATGTCAAACTTCCATACATGAGACCTCTTCAATGCCCATCTTTGCCTTGTTCATGAGCATCCATATATTACCATGTGAACCAAGTATGTGAGGATAAGTTTTAGAGTTTAATAATGATGACGAGATTAACCCATCTTCCTCCACATCTACCTAACCCTCCCACTACCACTTTTCCAAGGCACTCTGTGTGGTAGCAGAATCAAGAAAACTCTCCCTCTTGGCTCCTCTTCCACCTCTAGCCAAGAGTACCCCTCACAACATACTAAAATCTATGAGCTTGAAATTGAAAGCTATAATGTAGTGAGCTTGCAAATGAAATTTATAGGAGAGTTCACCTACAATCCATAGCATGGACTCATGCTTCCACCATTGCATCAATCACATGCCAAATGCTTACAGCATCGACTCAATCTTACATGTATTATGGCAAGAAGGCACATAAAAAACATCATCACACTCCCAATGCTACTAATTGTTTGACAAACACATAAATGCTCACCCAAGAAGCATTTTAATGCTATGGATTTTTTAAAATCATCATAGCATCAAATCTAATACTAATCAAGCCATTGGTACTTAGTCTTGTAAGATTATCACCATTATGAGTTTAATTACCAATAATTTTGCAAAAGCTCTTTGATTAAGTAACCTTAGGTTTAGGATTTGCTCTCCAAAACACCATAGCCATGGAAGCTTGAAGGAAAAACACCAAATGCAAATAAACCTTCACAAGAAGATTGAATCCACTCACGAATGAGAAGATTGGAGTAACAGACACCCGTTTTTACCTTATTTAAAGCTTGAAACTCTCTAACAACCTTCTATGGCATTCCACAGATTCCATAACAATCCCATGAACTATAAAAATGTGCCTCCTTCACATAAGGATCGATAGCAAGCTTCCTTGCTTGTTAGAGTGGGGGAGGGTTTAAAGCCTTGAAATAAGCCTCAACGACACCTTCAGCCATAGTGTGGCTCAAAGCAAGCCCCACAAGTACTTGCAATGGTATTACAGCTCTTGATTTCTTGATCCATTTGTACTAGTTTTTTTTTCTCCCCCTCAGACAAAGCATCTACCCCTTCAACTTTATCCTTACCAACAAAGTCCAATGCCTAAACCTCGCAATAGACAGCTATTCTTGAAGAAGTCCCCCAAGCGCAACCGTCTATCTCTAAGCAGGACCTCAAAGGAAAAGCCTCAACCTCAAAAATTCCTCATCGACTAACCTCACCACACGAGAAAGCTGCATGCTCAAAAGACTCAACATCAGTAGCCACCACTCCACAAGAGACTCAAACCTCATCATCAACAACTTCCATTAGTCTCAAACCCGCAAACCTCAATGCCACCCAATGTGAAGGAGGGTTTCAAACTTTCTGCTTTCAACCAAAAAGAAAACTCCACCAGACAAACACAATCAAGGTATCTTAATGGTATCAAAATGTGGGTGGAGAAGCAACTACGTGTAGCTCAAGGCTACTATGAAGGTGCCACTCCAATTTGGGTCACAAAATCCTATGCGAGTTCCTCAAAGAACTCCAGCCACTCAACAAGTGTGGGTACCAAAAAGGTTACTGTCTGCAAGCTCAAGGGTACTCTCAAGGTAATACCGAAGCTTGGATTCCTAACCGCATCAAGAAGTGCCCCAAGATTTCTCAAAGAAAGAAGCCTTAAAGGCATCAATCATTAACTCATAATGTTCATCAAAGATGGATGCCTGTGCACGTGCTTCAATAATAAGGATATTATGATGAAAATCCCATCATATGGTTGCTAAGATCAAACAAAGTGAAGAAAGCCTCACCATCGACTTCAATTCCAAAAACTTCACCTAAAGTTCGATAAGAATGAAGGCCCAAGCAACACCAAGTAAGACACTCAACCCATCTCATGCATTCAATACATATACAAGAGCTTGCGTGTTCAGTCAACACCAATGGCAACCAACCAGAAGCTGTACCTGTCGCCTCGACAACAATTGAGCCACAACTTCAAGAATCAATCCCCACGTCTGCAGAGCGGAGACTTGTGAGTGCATCAAGGACAAACTCACAATACTCTTTTCACCCCTCTGGATGAAAAGCAAGAAGCTACGCGGCGATAGATATAAGAACCTATTCTCTCAAAAAGGAGAGTATCCACAAGAATTTGTTGCTCGTAAGGTGGTAACAAAAAAGCCCAAAGAAAAGAAACAAAAAAAGAACAAGAACAAAAAAAAAAAAAGCACAAGGATGTCACACAAATGGACTACCTCAAAATGGTAGAATATCTCCCAACGATCTTCAATAGCCAATACATTTTTGTTAAGCTCATAGCTTACTATTATTTTGGCTAAGTTAATGTAGCAGCTACTCCATGAGTACATATTCATACTCATGCACTAGAGGACATTTGCACCAGAGCCTCACCATCAACAACTTTCTAGGTACATCTCAGGATGGAGGGGCCATGGTGGGCAAAAGCCTAGTCAATGTACAACCCATCACCTAGAATTTTCCTTCAAATTACAAACGTCTCTAACTGAAAACTAGACTCTTCACAGCACATTGATCTCTAATGCTTAGTGAAGACTTCTATATTAAGTCATCGTAATTCTTTCATGCCTCACCAACAAGTGGCTACTTCAATGAGTAGCAGCTCAATAAGAGTCTATTTGACTCATTTCATATACTTCATGATTATTTTCTTCGTAGAGTACTTAAATATACATAAAAGCATAAAAACCACAAGGGGGAAGTATGCAAGAATAGGTTCTATTCAACAACATTTGACAAGAATCCTACGACAAAAAGGAACATCATCAAAGGCCAAATTCTTGAAATGATGAATGTCGCTTCAATGAATCAGATAAGGAACTGAGAATCACAATCTTGTTCTGATGATTTTGTCTACATTCCTCCGGTTCCTTCCTTCTCTTCTCACCCATTATTAACATCTCTTAATTTCCCAACTAACATAAATAACATGTAACTTCTGCTTATGATTTCCAATAACAAAGATATAAAAATGCAATCACTCGCAAAAACCCCCATCCCAATAGGAATTCCCTCTTATCTCTAACCTTTTCATTTAATAACAAGCCTTTCTCATTCCTTTTGGAGGAACAACGACCATTGAATGTCACTCAACATCAAAAGCCATCGACATAGCTTGTCAATTCTCCCCACACAAAGGTTTTCAATGTGATCACGAGAGGACAGGATCGGCATCATGAAGGGGGGAATGTTAACCCATTTCTAGAGTTAACAAGAGCTACTGTCATTATTTTACATCAAGGAGTCAAGGGTAGATACACCAAAAGGTCATACATTCAAGATATGAAGCAATGGTGTCCAAATCTACAACTTGGACGGGCGCCTGTAATGGTCCGACGGAATACTTATGGCAATCTACTTCAAGAGCATGTGGTAGCAAGTTAGGATGAAGTCCCAAGTGATGTACTTCATGGATATATTATGAGATTAGTCATTGTAATAGCATCAGATCTCTTATAAGACTAAAGTGCCCGACCGACCACAGTTTTAAGTGAGTGAACACTTATGGCCATTTATATAAGTGAAAATCTCTCAAGAACTCTCCCATTATGCAATAGAGTCTTACTCTTGCTAATCTCTCTCTAATCCATGCTAGTGAGTGTGTGTGAGTCAAGTGAGGTGAGAGGAGGGACGAGTACACGTAGTGCAACGCGGCAGTGTGTGACAACGCTCGCGGGAGGTGTGGTGGAATTGCTTTCTCAAGGAGTTGTGGCGCTTAGAGATCTCAAGGGTTTCAAGCTCAACCAATGGAAATATCCACGACAGTTGCGACTCGCCATGTAATCTTCTTGTTGGATGTGTTTTGAAGGGGGTTTGTATGAGCCATAACATGAAGATGCCATAGATGAAGAGATGGTTGCATTAGATGCTAATGAGACTTGGAGTTTGGTGCCTTTGCCTAAGGAAAAGAAGGCAATTGGATGTAAGTGGGTTTCGGAATTGAAGCATATAACCTAGATGCATCTTTAGCACGTACAAGGACAGATTGGTTTGCCAAGGTATATGCACAACCATATGGCATCGATTATGAGGGGACATTTAGCATAGTTGCTAGGATGGAAACCATAAGAGCACTCATTGATATGGATAAAGCTAAGGGATGGTGTTTACATCTCAAATGGATTTTTTACATCTCAGATGGATGTAAAAAATACATTTTTACATGGTGACTTACGAGAGGAAGTTTACATGGTGTGCCAAGATACATACCAAATCTTTATTTGCAGGTTGCGCAAGGCCTTTTTATGCCTTGAAGAAGTAAGAACCTAGAGGATCGTCAGATAGGATAGGGAAATATCTTGTCAATATTGGATTTCAGATATCCAATGCTAATTTCTTAATTTACGTGGCAAAGGTTGACAGGTGAAATTGTGCTAGAGGTCATCTATGTTGATGACTTGATGATTGTCACATGTGATAGTGATAATGACATTCATGAGGTGAAGATGCTTCTTAAGAAGAAGTTTGGAATGAAAAATTTGAGTAAGCTACGCGATACTTCCTTGGTATGGAGGTGATTAGATGAGGTGATAAGATTTGGTTTTTGCAGAGGTAGTATGCTTATACATAGATATAGGTGATGGGGACCCTACTATTTATAAATGCATAAATAGTAGGTAGTTTACTTTACATGACTAGCGCCACATTTAAGCTATACTGCTGGATTAGTGAGTCAATTTTTTATGTAGGCCCTGAGGAACCACCACATTTAGATGTGGCTAGGAGGATACCTGAGTACATAAAGTCCACAATACATTATGGACTTTTTTATGAGGCTGTACATGTACATGCATACACAGATGTAGATTGGGCTGACATAAAATCTACTAGTGGCTTTATATTCTCTTTTGGGAGTGCTATTTCTAGCTATCTGAGGATTTCTATATCCTAATCCTTCTATTAACTATTCTAATCACATGATTAAAAACTAGAGAGACAAGACTTGCAAGATTAAGCTTAAGAACTTGAGTTGATTGAATTGCACATGGGGGCCCTCTTTAAATAAGGGTTGAAGAGTTACAATCAAAGAGTCATGTCCCTATGTAGGATCATGCCCTTTCATGAATAGGTGTGCCTTTAGACTAATAGTCATGTCCCTTGTGAAGTGGTGTGACCCTTCGAGAGGATGTGTCCCTTGACTGGTGACCACTCGAGAAGGCACAACTCTTCACTTAATGAATAATAATAATATTAGTCACAAATCATGACATTCCCTCCCATTTAAAATAAGACCCACGGCTAAATAATGATCTACCGCTTGTCAAAGAAATCATGGAGGAGTTCTAGATAATTCTGTAAATCTTGATCACTTTGCCATGTAGAATCTGACTCATCTAGATCTTTACACTTAACAAGAAACTCCGTAGTAAGCTTTTTCCTAGTATCTTTTTGATGACGAATGTCCAAAATCATCTCAGGAATCAATATAAAATGTTCTTCAATTTCAGGAACATAGGAGGAAACATCTAGTGCACTGGGGAATCTCCCTGAACATACTTCTTAAGCCAAGAAATATGAAAGGTCATATGAATCTTTCCCTAAGAAGGAGGAAGTTCCAACTTATAACTTAGGAGGAAGTTCCAACTTATAACTATCTTCTGAATTCTTTTTCAAAATTCAAAAAGGACCATAGAATCTAGGCTTGAGCTTCAAAAAGACTAACTTTACCGTCTTATACTGGTGAGGCATAACATACAATAGAACAAGATCACCTTTATTGAACTCTACATGTCTTCTGCTTTTGTTTGAATTCTTCTGATATTTTTCTTGAACTCGAATCATCTGATCACAAATTTGAAGAATAATATCTTGCATTTCTTGAACCAATTGATCACCTAATCCCGCTTTATGTTGCAAAACAAAAATTGTCGGCATAACTGGTGTATGACCATATGCTGCTTAAAAAAGAGTCATTCTGATTGCCGAATGGGAAAAATTATTTTAAGCAAACTCTACCAAAGGCAAATAATCTTTCCATGATGCTAATCTTGACTAAATATAATGTCAAATAATTTCCTCTAAAATCTGATTCACTCTTTCAGTCTAACCATCTATCTGAGGATGATATGCCGAATAAGAGATTAATTCCAAGATACTTAAATAACGAAGTCCAAAAATGTCCAGTAAACTTCGGCTCTCGATAAAAAATAATCAACTTCGATAGGCCATGAATCTTTGAGGTAACTGTTTGCTAGCTTTCATCTGCAAGAGTGGCATGCTGCAATAAACTTAATAACATCTTGCTTCATCTGAGGCCAGTAATAAGACGCTATCAATAATCAATACATCTTGTTTACTCTAAGGTGTGCTGCATAAGGTACTTCATGATGTTCACATAGTAAGATCTTCCGCGCAAATGTGCATTGTGCGGCACACATATGCGATCTTGATAATAACGAAGACCATCCACCAAAGAGTATGCAGCATAAATCTTCAATTCTGAAGGAGTTTGCTGTGTTGAATTCAAAGCATGAAAAGTACTTGAGAAATCCTTATCAGTCAAATACTGATCTTTAAAACAATCTGGAATCTCCATTGTCACTGTAGAAATTGCCATCATTGTTGCTTGAGGCATGCGACTAAGAGCATCAGCCACAACATTCTGAAGTCCGGGCACATACTCAATAGTCATATGAAAATTCAATAAAAATTCAACCCATCTGCCTTGTCAAGCATTCATAAACAAGCTAAGTGAAGATATACTATAAAGAAAGATGATCCTCCTTAACAACTGAATCTGCTCCAAAAAGATAATGCTTCCCAGTACAATAAGCATCAACTATCGCCAAAAATTCCTTGTCATAAATTGGATACCTCATTTGTATAGCTGAAAACCTATGACTGTCAAAAGTAATGACACATCCAAGCTGCATAAGAACACCACTAGAAGTGTCATTTGAAGCATCAGTCATAACTCCAAACGGAAGAGTAGGATCAGCAATTGCCATAACGGGAGTAGTATTCAAGGCCTCTTTTAGTGCTACAAAAGCTGCTTCTGCTTCTTGGGACCATTGAAGCCTTTCTTACTTTGTCAACTATGTTAGAGGGACTGTAATTTCGAAAAATCGATACACCTTCGTGTGACAAAAGTTAGCAAGAACCAAGAAAGATCTCACATTAGAAACTGTTACTAGAATTGGCCATTTAACAATAACATCAATCTTCTTAGGATCCAATTAGATGCCATCTGCGGAAATGATGTGTCCCAAGTACTCTAGACAAATTTTGAAAAATTCACTCTTCTTCTTATTGATGAAGAGAACATTGGCTTGAAGAATTGAGAACACAATTGGAAGATGCTCTTTATGCACTAACTATCTTACTGAAGACCAGAATATCATCGAGATAAATGATGACAAACTTATCTAGATGTGGTCCAAATATCTTATTCATAAAAGTTATAAATGTAGCTGGGACATTGGTTAACTTGAAAGTAAATAGCGAGAATTCATAATGACCATACTTTGTTCAAAAAGCTATCTTGTACTCATCTCCTTAAAAAATATGAATCTGATGATATCCGAACTTCAGGTCAATCTTGGAGAACACCTTTACACCAAGAAGTTGATCAAATAGTTCATCAATGCGTGGTAAGGGATATTTGTTCTTAATTGTTAGCTTGTTAAGTGCACGATAATCAATGCAAAGACGAATTGAACCATCTTTTTTTTTCACCAAAAGGACTGGAGCACCAACAAAGGGACTCTTGCTTGGGCGAATATGTCCTTTGTCGAGAAGTTCCTTTAGCTACTTTTGGATCTCTTATGATTCTGCAAATGAGACACGATAAGGAGCTCTAGAAGGAGGAGTACCACCAAGAATAAGATCAATTGGATGACCTAGGAGGCAACTCTGTAGATAACTCATATGGAAATAGATCAACAAACTCCTGGAAGAATGGCTGCTGCAAATAGGAGGTTGTCGATGGCGAGGCTGAATCTTATGCATCCATTACCTGCACCATAAGAGGGGTTGCTGGTGCATTTCTTTTACGAATTATCCACTTGGCTTGCAATGCGGAAATGACTGGAGGAGGCTTATGACTGAAAAGTCCTTGTAAGTGAAAACATCAATTTCCTATGACAAATTGCAACGTATGATTCTAAAAACTGATTAAGGGATCATACTGGTACAACCATGCTTGCCCAAGAATGATGTCATAGCGAGAGAGAGCGAGAGAGAGAGAGAGAGAGAGAGAGAGAGAGAGAGAGAGAGAGAGAGAGAGAGAGAGAGAGAGAGAGAGAGAGAGAGAGAGAGAGAGAGAGAGAGAGAGAGAGAGACATGACCTCAAAATCCAGCTTATCTCGATAATTGTCACAATTGAGAAAGACAAACCTGTAACCAACTTGTTGCATTCTAAGGCTAATTCGATTGTAGAAGGACGTGTGTTCTACTTTGGTACGAAGATGAAGTCGTCTGACCATAGTGGTGCCGACGAAGTTTGTGGAACAACCGTGTCGATCAGGACATTTACAAGCTTGTCCGCAAACTGAACCAAGGAGCGTAAGCACATGTGATCCCAAGGGGGCTCGAGCTTGTGTAACGGTCTCCATATCAGGGTCATTCGCTTCCTGGGCTGCAAACTGGAGAGACTACAGGCAGTCAGTAGGATGGAACTGACAATCTTCTTACCTTTATCTGATGTTGTCGGACCAGAATCAGATGTCGAGGCTTCAAAATTGTAATTCTTCTGCCGGACATTATTGGTATCAGGCCGCTTGGGACACTCGAACAAGAGATGGTCACCACCACAGATTGTGCACATGCCATCTCTTAGAGCTTTGTGGTTGTGTTGCTGGGGACGAGAATCATGGCGTTGCTCAACAAGTGGAACTCTGACCATGATCATCGTGACCCTCACAACAACTAGGTACTTGACCAGGGTCAAAGTTACGCGAAGCATCGGTGGTCGATTGGAGGAGTCTCCAAAACGACTTGGCTAGAAAGTGGAAGTCAAATTCTGTTGCTGCTGTGTTGTCTAAAGATTGACTGTTGCCCCAAGATTGGTGTTGACAATCTCCTTGTTAAGAAGTTGGGCGTCTTTGGAATCAATCTTGCTGCTATTGCTATCGAGAAGATTGACCCTGCTCCTGTCTGTCATTGATATGCTCCGCAAACTGAATTGCATCATGTACTAAGGTTGGGTTGTACTTCTAAACTTCACGTCTAAGTGATGGATGTAAACCTTCCACAAAGTAATGGAGCTCATCTTCCGTTGTGAGATTGGCCACCTCAAGTTCCAACTTCGTGAATTGGGTAATGTATCACGACAAAGAGCCACTTTGGGAAAGATAGCGAAGCTCCGTACGTGCCCAAAAATCTACATTTGCTGGTTCAAACTGCTTGTTGTTGCAAAGGGCACACTGAAACTTGTCTCAAGTGGGAGTAGTCTTTTGATCTGCTACACGGCGTTGCCACCATAAGAAGGCCGTGTCTGACAGGAGGGAGGAGGTGAGTGCGACTTTCTTGTGCTCTGATAGATTATAGTTCCCAAAGTACATATTCATTTTAAAAATCCACTGGTCTATTGTTCTTTTGTTTCTTTTTCCATCGTACAGTTGAGGTGCTTTTAAATTAATTTTCTTAGAATTATTAGCTAGAAATAAGTGATACTTGAAGATTCTTACATCTTCATTATCAACATCTGGAGGAATGTCAACCAAATCATTTGCAAGGGCTGTCACTAAAGCTCTGGAACTGGAAGGAGAGGGCGCTACTGCAGCCTTCGTCTGGATGTCATCCAGCCAAGAAGTCAACTTCTCCATCATTCACTCGAATTGGAGCTGCATCGTCAACATCTAAGACTAGAGTAGCTGCAACTCACTAGGTGGGTCAGGACAATCTTCTTCACAATCTAGATTTTTGTCCAGTTGGTCTACATCATCATCTGCATCACGACCTTGTCGGTCATTGTCGTCCACTGCGCTCTGCCATATCTCGAACTGCAGTGGCTTCGGTGGCGAGACGGGCTTCTTGAGCCCTAGGGAGGACCATTCGATGGACGGCCTGAAGGGTGTGGCATAGGGGGAAGAACTCTCGTTGGAGAGGCTACTAATGACCACCCGAAAAAGGGGTCCTCAGACAAGGGTTCGCAAAGCTCACTAGCAAAAAAAAAACTAGAGAGGCTGGAGAAGCAGGTACCACCGGGGAGGCCTCGGGAGAGGATGAGGCCACTAGCGAGGGAACTATCAACCGTGGAGTGTAGCGAGCCAGCAATGAAAATGGCGAGGAGGCTCCAAAAGATAACACTCCTGATAAGGGCCCAAATGACACCCGTTATACTGAGCACAGGTGTGGTTGTCTCGCGAAGATATGGGTGTATTATTTTGAGGTAGCTCGGTTCGGCGAGGATAAATATGTCCCAAAGTCCCCAAAGATCAGCTCCAGGAAAAAGAAAAAATAAGGATAAATGATAATTGACTGTTGGTTCAGCATCATCATTACCAAAGGGCGACGAAAAGTGCACCGCATAGTCTGCTGCATCATCACAGGGGCTAGTTCAGACTCCAATTGGGCATGCAAAGGAGATTCTGAAAGAAAAGGCAGGAGAGTTGGGGCTTCATGGACCGAGTTGGGGACCGATGGTGTGTGTTGGGGAGACAATCCCAGGTTGATGAGAAAATCAGGTTCGTCCAAAAAACTAAGATAAGGCTAGCCATCGTCCATAATATGCACGAGAGAGAGAGAGAGAGAGAGAGAGAGAGAGAGAGAGAGAGAGAGAGAGAGAGAGAGAGAGAGAGAGAGAGAGAGAGAGAGAGAGAGAGAGAGAGAGAGAGTCAGGCACCTCAAGCCAACTGAAGAAGATTCCGTGCAGAGGAAAAAAAAAATCATGATGGTGCTAGTCATGGTTGGTCGATGGTCGGTTGCTTACGTGGCTGAGAGAAGTCTTTTAAGCCTTATAAGTTATTTTTAAATGTGAAAACGTTGCACAAGAGTCGTGACTCTCTATGAAGATGCCGATTCAGCCCAAACTAATGCGGATGCCATCCAAAAGCAAGAAGGGAGGCGTGAAGGCATTGAATCTCTCATGGGTACACGGGTATCTCTACAGCACACCTTCTTTTTTTTTGCTTTTTATAGAATTTTGGGAAATTTCATAAATTGGGCAAAATTAGGGGAAATTGGATGGGGCATTCTCTCTTGCTCTTCCATACGACTCTTGCTATACCTAATTCTAAGGCCAATTTGCTGATTTAGAGTTTCTAATTTTTAGGGTTAGGGGTAGGTTTTTTTTTGTGTGGGCATCCTACAAACTGGAACTTGTTTTCTATGATTCTATTGTGAGGATTTCTATTTCCTAATCCTTCTATTAACTATCCTAATCACATGATTAAGAACTAGAGAGACAAGGCTTGCAAGATTAAGCCTAAGAACTTGAGTTGATTGAATTGCACATGGGAGCCCTCTTTAAATTGGGGCTGAAGAGTTACAATCAAAGAGTCATTTCCCTATGCAGAATCATGCCCTTTCATGTGAATAGGTGTGTTTTTAGACTAATAGTCATGTCCCTTGTGAAGTGGTGTGACCCTTTGAGAGGATGTGTCCCTTGACTAGTGACCACTTGAGAAGGCACAACTCTTCACTTAATGAATAATAACAATATTCGTCACAAATCGTGACAAGCTTGATTGGCAAGAAATAGTTGTTTTGATGGTTACTTTGATGCGTGTATAAAGGCTGAGTATAGGGGCTTTGCTATGGTAACATGTAAGATAGTGTTGGTTGCACAAGCCAAGCATGGATGAGTGCATGGATAGGGCAGTTGTCATTTATTGTGACAAGAGTAGCATACTATTGGCTAGTAACCTGGCTAGTAACCTAGTGTATCATGCTAGGATGAAGCACATTGAGGTGCATACACTGGGTTACTGGGTAGTAACCCAGTAACCCAGTGTATCATGCTAGAATGAAGCACATTGAGGTGCATTATCATTTTTATGAGAGAGAAGGTTCTAGTACCTGATGTGTCAACATAGAGGATTAGAGATGGCTAACATCTTCATGAAAGCATTGGGTACAGAGAAGCTTCAAAGGTTTAGAAGCTTACTTGGAGTGCAATGTATGGAGTTGGAGCTTGAGAAGGAGTGTTGAGATATTGAGCTCAACTAGTGCAGATATGGATGACATGCCTGGATGACACCTCTCCACTTATGCCACTTGCATAAAAGTTATAGCATAATTATAGTGCTAGCTCATATAGTTGAGTTCACACTATGGACCATGTTTAGTAGTAGAAGAATTTCCCTTATAGTATGTACTCTTAGCTTCATGTTATGGTGGTAAAGAAGTGAATAAGGAAAGAAGACAATTCAAAGCTCAAGCTCACCCTCTCCCTTGCATTCTTCTAAGTCATGTTGTGGTTTCAATAACATTGGATACTATTGCTATCTAGGTCTTACCAAAATGAACAACATTCCATGCTTGTATGGCTTTGATAGTAAATTGCACACCAAACCATGTCTCTCTGTGGAAACCAATATGGGTGTCTAGTTGAGGAATTGGATTGGCCTTGGGGCTCTAGCCTTGGGGCTAGCGCTACCACTATTGGTGGCCTATTTGTTTAAGAGGATTCTCTACCAACTCGTCTATGCTCATGTCTTGACTAGGACTCTTGCTGGAGTTGGTTGAGCAACATTAGTTATTGAGGCTTTGGATGATGCATTCCCTCTCTCTTGGTTTGGGTGGACGATTTCTACACCCCTGTCTTAGAGATTCTATGCTCATGTTCTTGACCAGGACTCTTGCTCGTGTTGGTTGAGCAACATTAGTTGTTGAGGCTTTGGATGATGGATTCCCTCTCTCTTGGTTTGGTGGACAATTTCTACATCCTTGTCTTGGAGATTCTGTACTAGGTCTATTGCCTCGCAGGTAGCAACACTCATCTAGGCCTATAGAGATATTCATGAATCCTTTTTCTCTTATGACCAATCATAAATTGATCAATTGAGCAAGTCATTTGATCATAGAGGCCACATCTCATGTGGTGATACTTGGTTCTAATAGCAATATAATCCCTCATTGTTCTCTTCTTCCTATTACTTGAGGTTGTAAATTTGTGCATTGGGGTTCCACCTAGCTGCATTGGGTGAGAATCCCACAATTATTGTGTGTCTCAAGACCTCATAGCTAGCAATAAGCTGGCCTTTTCAAGTGGGCTTAGGGATCTAAACCATTGGCATGCATTATCTCTCCTTTCTCCCATGACAAATGTGTGTCTCAAGACCTCATAATAACTGGCCTTTTCAAGTGGGTTTAGAGATCTAACCATTGGCATGCCTTCGAGAGGCAAAGTCCAAATGAATAGATCTTGGTGGGATCATCAATCCTTTTCATGTGGCATCGCAAACTTGATTGAATTTCTTTGAGTATTGAATGAAATCTCTAGTTCCATCAAATTTGGTCACCATCCTTAATATGTGGATTAGCTTTATTTTTACCCAATTTTGAGCCTCTAGGTGCTAAGTTTAAGGCAACCCCCCCTTCCCATTTCAAATGCCATCTAGGTGGATTAGTTTTGTTTTTACCTAAATTTGATCCTCTAGGTGGTAACCCCCAGTGTACTTCCAAATTAATTTCTAAGTTAAACCATTACCCAATCTTTCCTTAAAGATAAAGGCTATTGGAAATCTTTATTAGGTCATGGACTCTTTCAAATGTATCACAAATTTGATCAAACATTTCCAAGTATTAAACTCGGTCACCATTCCCGTTCATTAGCTTTGAAAAAGGTGAACATGCCTTACTTGCCATGGATTTTGGAGCTCTTGGAGAAAAAGCATTTGCATTGACACCCCAGTTCCCTTTTCCCTTGCCATCCTTAACATATATTCATAAGGTGGTGGAATGAAATGTTGAGGTTATGCATGATGCGCTACCCGTCTTGGGTTAGGGTTAGCATGTGTAATAGGGTGTGGTTGAGTTGGGTCCATTGGCGCATGTCCTTCTTCTGGTATGGTGAATCAAACATGATGTACTGTTGAGATTTACTTAGATTAGCCGATCACTAAATTCTTTCAAATCCTACTAGATCTAGTTCATTATGCAATCCTCGACTATCAAAGGGTCACATGTATTAAATTTACCACTCTATTTAGCATTGGAAACCTAGAGTAGGGTCTTGCCTTAGCTCTAGATTATTGGTGCCTCCTCTTGCATGGGGTGTTGTACTTGTGTTGGAATCCTTTGTGAATTGACTACCCATGATATCCATAGCTGCACATTGGCATTCTCATCCTTGGATCAATTGTTTGTATCGTATTGGTTTTCAGGATAAAGTGTGTCTATGTCACTCCTACCATAGCAAATCTAGAAGTGTTTGTTATGGGCACATTGTTTTGTCTTCTTCCAAATGTAGGATGCTTAAATGCTCTTTTCATGAAGCACTATTCACAGGCCTTGTGGAAAGTTGGGATTGCCTGGGTTGGTGACCCTGCCAGAATCAATCTCATTGCTTGTGCAATGGGTTAAATTATTTTTAAACATATGCATATTCAAAGTTTGAATCAGACGGTGTTTGTTGTACAATCACACATTTCTACCGTCAAATTTTGGAAAAATGAAATGAACTAACACAATAAAAACATAAACATAACTCTCACATTCAATCACACATGGACTAAAAAATCATATACCTTTTGAGGCGTGACCCTCTAATCAACATTGAGTAACTTTTATAGGCCCAATAGCAAGAAACAGATGCTAAAATAGAAATAAGTTCCCTTGTTTGCAGATACATGTGTCGTGGGGACTTGTCAAGATCTATGAAATAAACTATCATGTGGGTACACTAGCTTCGCCCCAATGTCATCTCCTTGTTGTCACACTGAAGAGCTTCTATGCCAAAGAGAGAGCTTCACTTGCCTTGATGGAAGAAAGCTAAGATCATCTTCTAATGGCTCCTAGCAATTCAAGAGGTCGAGTGAGAATCTTTGAGTGCTAAGAGACTTCATGTACGTATCTAAGCAAGAATAGAGGAGAGAAGAGCTCACATGTATTCTATCACAAGGGAATGAATGTGTATTGCTTAGTGTCAAAATTGACTCATATACACGTGACTAGTTTTTACACGTGTCAAAATTGACTTATATACAAGTCACTAGCTTTCACACTAGGCTAGTTGGTTGAAACTTGAAAATGGTATGGCCACTATTATTAGTCTTAAGAAAGTTTACAACGCCTTGGACTTTCCATATTAGACATTAAGCTCATGGTATGGCATGTTGGGTCAAGGTGACATGAGTGGTATATGCATTGTCTTGTGAAAGTGGCTTGAGCCCTTCAAATTTAAGCGCTTGGTAGAAGTAGCTTATGCCATTTGATTAGCAAAATGAGTGCCATGAGCACCAATGAATAATTTGCATGGTTAGATGGAAGTCCGCATGACAAGAGATTATGCCTAGACTCAAAGCTTAATGCTTAGAGATTGGGCTTCTTCATGGTTAGCATGTCCATCAAGGTTGTGTTTGTGTTGAATTACAGCCAAAGCATTGGTTGTATTCCTTGAAGCTCTTTGGAGGTACCTATAATATTTAGGTAATAGGCCATACCATGGTCTAAGCTTACACCCAACATTTGGTCCCCCCATCCCAAGATGTACCTCGAGGATTGACATTCACAAGGTTAGTTGTAGGTGCTTGTGTTTGTGCATTCCCTAAGGTGCAAGATGTGAAAAACATTTAATTCCCATAGTGAAATATGTAGGTGATGCGCATGGGGCAATGGGCAGAAGGTGTTCCTCGTGTGTGGATTCCTCCAATTTTAAAGATTTATCCAACACAATTGCTTTATTTGACTCTCTTTAATGCTTTTCTTTATATTCACCCATCTCTTTTCTTAGGGAGCCAAGGTCATATGCATGGAAGTGGAATTTATTTGACTCTCTTTAATGCTTTTCTTGGTATTTATCCATCTCTTTTCTTAGGGATCCAAGGTCATACACGTGGCAGTGCAATTTACCCATAGCTATAATGGAGCTGGGAAACCTTACATACTTGGTTGATTTGGCATTATTGAGCACTTGGGATAGGGGCTATTTAGATCAATAGAGAGAGATCACCGTCTTGACAGAAGATTAGGTTCAATCTCGCTTAGATGAGTGTTGCCCATCAATAGAGAGAGATCACCGTCTTGATAGAAGATTAGGTTCAATCTCGCTTAGATGAGTGTTGCCCATCATACCACTCATCCACATTTATATGAATTAAAGCTTGCTTTTCAAAAAGATAACTTTATAAATAAACCTTAAGAGCTTTTTGAGTTTTTGAACGTACAAGTTCTTCCAAAAATATAGCAAGCTAAAAATATCAACTTTTGGACCTACCAAAAATATCAAGTCTTGGGCCTACCAAAAATATAAATGCTAATTGGTATATACAAAGGTTTGAGGCCTTAGCCTTCCAAAAATATAAATGCCAAAATATGTAACCATAATAAGTGTTCACATGTCTTTCAATATATCTCATTGTGGTCTAACAAATGCTCCACCCACAACTAACAAATAGTCTGCCACTTAATCATCGCATATATCAGAATAATATTAGTAAGTGTAGAAAGCCTATTAAACACATTAATCCTGACTATATCATACTAGCGCACATAGCTGATTAAGCACATTAATCTTGAAAAATAATATAAATAAAAGGCGCATCCCACACATAAAATTTTATCGACACATACATTTCCATGTGTAAATAATGATCGCATAGGCGTCTCCACTTGACCATAGAGGTTATGTCTAACACCCGTAATAAATAATCTTAAAAGGGTTTCGTCAAAGTCAATTACATGTGAAGTTATGATATTTACATTAACCCATATGTAGGAAATTATAACAAACTTTAACACCAACTAAGAAGGTTAATTAGGCTATAAAATGGGCCCAAATTTTCTCTATGCTTAAAAAATGAACGATCCAAGGCATGTTCATCAATCCATGTCCACACCTCTTTGCTTGTTTTGTGCCTTTCTTCATTGTAATTCTCCACGTTTGTAGTAGATGTGTCATTGTGCCATCTCTTTCAACTTTACAACAAATACAAGAATTTATATGACATATCATTAATGATAGACAATACTTATCAGTGGTAGCTAGGCAAGGTTTGAACTTGGGTCCTTAGTAAGTAGAGTTGGACACATTCTCTGCCATGAGATAGGCTTGTGAAGGCATGAACTTTAGAACCATGGCCGTGAACCTAGAATCTTAAGAAAGTAGGTAGCAATGTTTGATATTAATATTTAATCAAAAGAAAAACAAGAGAATATTCCCTTGTTGTTGTAAGGAGCTAGGCAAGGAGGATTTCACTTCCGTACACATGGGGTTTATCATGTTCTTCTTCTCCTCCTACATGTCACACATCTCTCTCTCTTTCTCAACTAACAAGATTCCTCTCTCATGTGTCTCGCCTCCTCCTCCTCCTCCTCTCTCTCTCTCTCTCTATCAACAAGACCATTGGAATCTTCTTTTTCCCTTTACCTCTTTTATATGAATCCATTTTTGCCATTTTCCTCCTTCATATATATATTTTTGGTATTTCACTAAACCTATCTCATACTTTTAAAAAAAGTCATTTTAAAATAGAATTAGTTGGAATTAAAAAGTACAACACAACACACACACCCCATGAGTGCCACTGCTTGAACAGTGAGGGCTTGAAGCCATGGGACACTCAATCAACACCTACTTGAACCCATAACCTTGGGGACTCTCAAGCAACACTTTTATCCAGTGCACTAACAAAGATTTAGGGGGATTACACTCTCGCTTAATAAGGGGCTTTAAGGGGCAAAATCATCTTCCCGCCCTGCGAAGAGGGAGCGGAAGGGCTTTTATGAAAACCTAAGCAAAATGCAAAACAGCAGCGCACACATGAAACATGAAACAGAGTGATCGAGTACAACACAACACACACACCCCATGAGTGCCACTGCTTGAACAGTGAGGGCTTGAAGCCATGGGACACTCAATCAACACCTACTTGAACCCATAACCTTGGGGACTCTCAAGCAACACTTTTATCCAGTGCACTAACAAAGATTTAGGGGGATTACACTCTCGCTTAATAAGGGGCTTTAAGGGGCAAAATCATCTTCCCGCCCTGCGAAGAGGGAGCGGAAGGGCTTTTATGAAAACCTAAGCAAAATGCAAAACAGCAGCGCACACATGAAACATGAAACATGAAACAGAGTGATCGATTAAGAACGAGGAAGGCCATGCCCGCTCTTCTTTCTTTTGCTTCGTCTTGTGTTGTGGGAAGGATGCAGCTCGCTGCTGCTTCCTCTTCTTCCGTGTTGGCGGCTCTTTGCTGTCTTTGCTTTCTGCAAGCAGTCTTCGCCGCTATATCCGAAGGCCCTCGCATCAACACACTCAACATGCTGCTCCCGCCTAAAACCACTCACCCCGTTCGCTTCAGGCTCCAAGGCTCCGGCGGATGCTTCACCTGGTATGCTTTAATTTCTCCTTTTTGCATCCATCTATTGACCAAGGCTTTGTTTGTCGCATTAGCGATGCCACTATTCTCAGAAACACTTCAAAGAAGCCCATGGAATGGTATGGTTAAGCTAGTCTCACTTAGTAAGCTACTCCTGTCACTCTTCAACACCATTACACGTTAGTGTAATCTCTGCACATGGTGATGCTAATCTCTGTCAATCTTTCAGCATTACATTGTTAGGGTTATCTCCCTCAATCTTTCAGCTTTACCTGGTAGAATAATCTCTACCAGATTTCAATCTTGGTATGGTAGGGTAATCACCGTCAACCTTTGCTTGGTAGGGTAATTTCTGTCAATCGTTCGGTATTTTAAGGCAACGAAAGCTCTGTCAATCTTGTTCTTTCAGTACTTTATCCTACATGGCAGGGCAATTTCTTTATCATCCTTTAAGCATTACATGGTAGAGTAATTTTTGTCGTTCCTTTGCAGTAAGTGTAGTCTCTTTTAGAATTACATGGAAGGGTAATTGACTTCGGTCTTCCAGCATGACATGGCACTGCAAATCTTCAAACTTTTAATTGATATATTCTGTTTATATATCTTATGCCATTCTTTCTATTTTGAGCAGGACATGGGATCACCATGACATTATCCATGTCAAAGAAGAATTTAATGGGACTGAAGGCTGCTCTGACAGTGCAGTCATCACCTCTATAGCTCCTTATGATGGACGCAGAGTGACAGCTGTTCATGCTAAGGATGGCTTGACTGGCCAGGTGATCAGGTGCGAAGTTTTTATTGACAAAGTTTACAGGATTCGAATCTCTCATCACTCTCTCAAGCTGGACTTGGATGGACTAGCCACATTGCGCATACATGCTTTCGATATGGAGGGTGGGACATCTTTTCTTTTTGAATTCAGTCTTCTTCTTTTGTGTTTTGTAACATGTCTTTACACAGTACAGTCTTTCGTCTGTAACATGCGCATGTGACGTGTCCATACAGTTGTGTACCAATCGCTGAATACCAATGAAGGCCAATATCTAATACTAATCACTAGCAGATTCTAATCCACAAGCATCGAGCTAGACATGTTAGTACTCTGAGTTCGGCAAGACTCCACCTAAAACAATCGATAGATGAAACACTTCTACATGAAGTATGAAAAAGACACCCAAATTATGAAGACTGAAAGTACAAATATGGGAAAGCCACGAAGGTAGCTGAATGGATGCTATAGTGTCCAACTGGTGTGGTGTATGGCATGCCCTGAACTGAGAGATTGGCACCTCACACAAGTGGCGAAACTCAACTGTGCAGTAATGTATATGGATGAATCTGCTCTCTCATGGAATACTTGAGGACCCGATTGGCTCAGGTGAGCCAGGCTACTGAATCTCAAGTCATATAGGTGATGGATGATACAAATCTTATTGGTCCCAAAAATTGCCTTCCACTGGCTAACTAGAATCCTCACATGGATAGGAAGCCAAAAAAATAAGCAATCTTCCTATTTATCAAGGATTTCTACATATGTGCAAGAGTTTTACTTCAATTTATTGCAATTGTTGATAAAGTTCATTACTTCCACTAGCTACCCCTTGCAAAGAGTTGGAGCTGATGCATGTGAAACTCCTTGTGTTTATCTTGGAACAATGGAAAGGGGTTTCATCCTTGAGGCTTCACATGGATTGAGTCTATAGCACTATTGCGATAAGTAAGGGGTCTAGATTGGGATCTTGAACTGTTGAGGCTAATGCACTATCATGCATATTTTTATTCACAAGGACATTGTTACACGCTACAATCTTTTCTTGTGGAAGCCCTTGAGCCTTGACTTACATGCAACGTAAGAATGTCTTAGAAAAATATAAGCAAAATAATCAGATTAATTATGGAATGGTTTATGGAACATAGTGTGTCTCCATCCCTTCTTCTCCAAGCCAAAACAAGGGTAGGAATAGCCATCTCCAACAGATGTGCATGAGAAGGCTTTGATTTCCAATGATTCATTTGTACATAAGGTTGAGATTGCACAAAAATAATAATCTAATTCCGAGCATGAATTTTGTTGAACTTGAGAGTACATGGCTTGTAACAACTTTCTCTCAATTTCTCTCATGTGGTTGCAGTATTGCCATCCTTTACTCCAATCCACACAAATGCAAGATCACACATTTTAACACGCTTCCTTGATTGAGGCATTCACTAGTCATAGCTTGTGCTTGATCATCACTCAACGAATAAATAAAGCGAACCAAATGTCAAAAGAACAACTCAAAGGTAAGTGGGAAATTGCATTATCCTCAATTCAGTGGAAAACACTCCTTTTATACATTTTTTGTGGCCCCAAGGCACTTTTACATTCCCTTTGCATATGGGATAACTCACAAATACACACATCTTCTCTCTCTTCTCATCTTCAAACCCATGACAACCAAGATAACAACTCATAAAAGCAAGCAATTGATCCTTCCACCCTAGTTGCCTGTGATTGCATTGGTGGCCAAATGTGCATTTGGTAACTTGCGTCCGTCAAAAGAGCAATTGGTAGCTTGTGTTGGTCAAAAGAGGTAATGGTGGGCTAGCCAATTGACACACTCTCCTAGTACTCCATTTGGTGCCATAAAGATTTAGAGTAGTGGTCTCACCTACCACAGGCATGGTGACTATGGATACATACCACTTCTTGCGTCTTGATTCTTGGAGAATGCACAGGCAGAAGCATAAACAAGATGAGAAAAAGTAGAGAGAGCTTGTGGACAAGATCACCTTTTATATTAGCTTGAAGGTTTACAATAGTAATTGGCTAGCAAGAGAATGTTGAACTTGTGCAAGAGAAGTGGATGAAACAGTGAATAATGGGGGAACTCCCTATATAGTGCATTGGGAGCTAGTCGATTGCTCCACGACCACATAAATGAAGGATAAAATACCTAATAATAGGTACAATCCCAAAACATTGAGATGCATAAATTCTAACACTCCCTTTGCAGCTCATAGTGTGCAAGAGTCGGAAGAAGATAAGCCGATGAAGATGCAACCATGGACCCTCCAACACCGTGAATACTGGAATCACCTGAGAGAGAGAGCATCCATCAGCCTGTTTCCTCGAAACAATATGCCACCACGCTGCGAATACTGGAATCACCTCGAAGAGAGCATCCACCAACTTGTTTCCTTGAAACAAAATGCGACCATGAATAGCAAGGAACTTTGCTTGGCTACGAATTCCTACACAAGTGTGTAGTGAACTCTAAAAATAGATGATGAGCTGGTGGACACACCGCGCCCATAATCCCCAACAGTGGACCACATCACGTCCTAAAAGCCTCGAACAATGAACTCGGAACAGATCCAGTTCATGATCTCTGCTGTACAAAAGATAACCATGTCGTGCCAGATGTCTAGTGCTCGGATCTCAGAATCACGGTTTCCATGCACCAGCAAGTGGAGCTGCAATCAGCTCCCTCTCCTGCCCACAAGCCTCCTCTGGCTGGAAGCACATGGGAGAAAATTGCATGTGTATGAGAGAAGTACACCATCTGGGCATAGTCACAGGGAATGGGCATTTTTAGACTCAGGAATGTTGGGAATGGTAGCATCTTCCCGTTCATTTCCGTCCCATGTCACTCTATAGTCACAAGGAATGGCCATTCTCAATCTTTTCCGTCTCCGTTTCCCCGTTTCCATTTTGTGTTCCATGTGACTATGCATCTGGGTTCTCCTGAGCCGGAAGCGCCTTGGGAGTCCTAGAAGTGATACTAGAATCTGTATCATTATCCTGTGTCGTGACTTTGACTTTTCTCTGAGATGAAGCCTTGCCCTTGGTCTTGTTCTTCTTCTTGGACAAACAATCCTTGGACGGATGTCCTCTTTTTCCGCAAGAGAAGTAGTACCTCCGACCTTTCTTCTGAACTAAGGAAAGTGCCTGGTCAGAACTGTTGATCGACACCTTCAACTTACCCTGTGAAACGAGAACAGACTCCTCTTTCAAAAGTAAGGAGCTAAGCTCATCAAAATCCAACTGAGTGGATGTGACCTGGCACCGCAAAGATCGAGAAATCACATCATAGTCAGGGGGAAGCTTGGTGAGGATAAGTGTAGCCAGCTGAGCAGAGGACACAGTAGCACCCATAGCCAGCAATTGGTGATGGATAACCTTGGCGTTTACGAGGAACTACTGCAAGGAATTGCCTTCAGGAAATAACAAACCGTAGAGTTGCTCTTGTAAGGTACTTATCGACGAATCTCGAGTAAAGAGATCCTCCAATTTAGACCATACTTGATGAGCATTGGTGAGAGATTGCACTGTCGGTGAGACCTCCTCTGAGAGGTCCGCACAAGCACAGAATGCGCCTTTGAGTCCCGATTCTCCTAGTCTTGTAATTCCGCAGCAAATTCGTCCTCTTGATCTTGTGTTCACCTCCTAGAGTTTTGAGGACGCTCGGGCTTCCTTTTAGTGCCCTGAACAATATCCCACAAACCCTTGTGGATGAACGAGAGCCGCATCTGAAGCTTCAAATGGGCATTGGTCTTCCTTGTTTGTACAAGGGGGAGCCATATCCACAGCAACAAGAAACACAGATCTCAGCTCTCAAACACTTCTCTCAAGTACTTTCCAACGAAGCGAGGCTCCATAACCAATCAGCCCCCTCTCAAACCTGAGAGAGGAGGAGGCTTGACAGCAGCAAAACAGTCCAAGAAACCACTGGGAACCTCCTACCGGAAGGGAAGGGAGTCGTGGAGGAAGAAGGAGATGTACAACCACTTGTCTGGCAACACCACATGCAAGAAACTCACCAACAACTGATGCCAGAGCAGAATTTGCAGCCAAACTCCAACGCTTGCCTCTGTAGAAGAAAACACAGCCAAGTACTTGGCTGGCTTGCCTCTGTAGGAGAAAATGCAGCCACCAAACTGGCCGGCAGCAAGGGAAGGGCTGGCTGGACCAGAAAACGCAGCAGTGTATGAAAACACAGCCACTGTTCGGGACTGATCTGCAGCCAGGAGGAGGCAGGGCAGAAAACGCAAGGTACAGATGAGAAGGCGGGCAGATTTGCAGAAGATGGAGCAGCCTGAACCTAAGCGAGTGATACCATGTTGGAGAATGCTTAGGTGGAAGCATAAACAAGACGAGAGAGAGAGGAGAGAGCTTGTGGACAAGATCACCTTTTATATTAGCTTGAAGCTTTACAATGGTAATTTGCAAATTTGAACCTGTGCAAGGGAAGTGGATGAATCATGAAATAGTGAATAATGGGGAAACTCCTCATATAGTGCATTGGCTAGTCGGCTGCTCCTAGAGCTGGCCGATTGTGCCACGACCACATAAATGAAGGAAAAAATATATAAAATATCCAATAATAGGTACAACCCCAAAACACTGAGATGCATAAATTCTAACAGTGACTAGTGCACCACTTCAACAATTGCAGTTGGACCAGTGCACCACTTGTACCCCTCGCAACATCCACATTAACAACGGCACTCATTTAGCAATAGATGACACTCCACTGTTGGCGGTGCTCTCAATTTAGGTGGCTAATTGGGGAAAGGCCAAGACTTGTACAAATGCATTTTGGGGACTGTCCAATTCTGCTCACTTATCATCCAATGTTATTGTGATTACTATTTGCCGGTCCATCTTGTATCTCCTCCATTTTGTGTATTGTGTTTCTCTTGTGTCTTTGTGCATGCAATCTTAATTGTGTTAAGTGCTGAATACATGAGTAGTCTAGTGGCATATGCTAGTGTGCCGTGCATAGTCACCAGAAACGTTTTGGGGTTTTTGAGGTTTTGGGGCAAAACGTTTCGGCCTTTGGCTAAGAAACGCCAAGGTTTTGGATTTTTTTCTATATAATTTTGCATTGCTAAAATTCCAAACAATAGGAACTTTTAGCATTTTGAGAAACAATTTTTTTTTTGAGAAACCCAAAAAATCAGGAGTTTCTGAAACGTTTCTTGCGTTTAGGGGTTTCTCACTCTAGAAACGCATTTTCATGTGACTATGGTGCTGTGTCTCTCGTGATTGTCTTGTGAGTGTGTAGTGGAGTGGGATAGTGAAGCCTCACGTCTCCCTAGTTGTGTGAACTCCTGAAAGTAAATTGTCTTGAAATGAACCCTTGACATCACCGTGTTACCTCTTAGCGTGTCAGTACCGGCGGGCAACCAAGTTTACTATGGGTATTGTAAAATATTTGCTACATCTATAGCAAACCTTGATGTTGAATAGCAAAGGAAGAATAGAAATAAACTAAAACAAATGCACAAAAGAGCAACCCAAAGAAGCATTTGTATCAAATATGATGTTCTTCCATTGCAAAAGGGAGTTTTTATACAAGTTTATGGTTATCCAGAGGAGGATTTGCTATTTGGTTTTGGAAAAGAGAAGGAGAGAGACGGAGAAAAAGGGGTTGGAGTACGGGTTTTGTCTTTTAGGGCCAAGATCTGTCCCTAATGCTCTTCTGATTTGGTGTGTTGGTTTGTGAGTGCTCGCATCATCCTGTGTAACATCTCGTGCACGCTCATGTCTGCCGTCCCCGAAGGATTACCCGATGCTCCTTGTTCTAGATCTCTTTGTTCTCTCTCTTTGTCAAATTTCGCCAATCCGGATTGCAACAAAATCATCCACTACGCTAAAAACCAACTGTCCTTCGAGGGACAGGAGTCACAGCGAAAGGGGAGGTCTTCCAAAGTCTACAAACCAACCATACAAGCAAAAATTTCTTCTTTTTTTTTGGGGGGAGGGGTTTGGTTGAATCTTCACACTTGAAGAAGAAGGCTCTGATACCAATGTAACATGCGGAAGCTTGATGAATAGAATCGGTACTTCAATGGATAGAATCAACAATCTTTCGTGACGAAGATAACACACAACATAGAGAGAGATGTGCAAAAATAGAGAGAGAGAGAAAGAAAGATATATTAAGCGTCTACTAAAGACCTAATGGGCCTATGAGACCAAAGTGATACAATAATGTCCATGGCATATTGTCACGTGGATCCTGCACTTGGATGCCACGTAGACATATCTGTAGAGAAGGTGCAGGACCTGGGATGGTGAACTGGTCCCATGTGAACGAGTCCGGGACAAGTCAGAGCCAGGGATCCATCTCAGTCGTCCGAGGTCAGGTGTGCATTGTCGTGCACAGGAGTCTAAGGTCAGGTGTGCACTGTCTTGCACATGAAACAGTGCCAGTCCGCGTTGTGAGTCTCCCTCTGGAATGATGTCAGGGATTCTATGTATCTGGTATGGTACCGGATGCCAGATCACTGAGTATCTAGTTAGGGTTTGATTATAGGAAAAGGGGCCAGCCCATAGGGCTACCCCAAGCTTTGAACCTTTTCCATCTAGAGAAAGATTAACGAGGTTTCAATGAAGTTGAAGCTACCTCCGAGCTGGACTATGCATGATGTGTTCCATGTCACTTGGCTAAAACCGTATGCAGGTCCAATCCCTTCAAAAGTGAAAGACGAAGCGGAACCAGATATCATTGATGAAGCTGAAGTGATGTTTCCAGAGCAGATTCTTTTGCACTGCTTCAAGCATGGCTCAGGCCGAAGACAAAGGCAGTTCCTCACAAAGTTTTAAGTCCGAGGGACCCACGAAGCGGTATGGCTTGACAAAGAGTTCTTCGACGACTATCCGGCTTTATTGATGGACTATTTGGAGGCTATGCAGCTTCCGTCAAGTTAAGCAGAAGGGCAGTCACGTGCATCCTGCACTTGGATGCCCCACATGGACATATCTGAACAAGAAGGTGTAGGACCTAGAGTGGAAACCGGTCCCATGTGAGCCCAGTCCGGGATGAGTTAGCCAGGGTTCCACTCTCTGTGTCCAAGGTTAGGTGTGCATTGTCTTGCACATGAAGCACTGCCAGTTCGCACTATGAGTCTCCCTCTAGAATGATGTCAGTAGTTCCGTGTATTTGGTATGCTACTCGATGCTAGACCTTTGTGTCGGCATGTAGGTTTTGCATGTAGAGATGGGGCTAGCTACCCCAAGGCCATTCGTGTTGGCATGGGGGAGGTGGAAAACCACCCCCAAGAGGCCAGGAGGGTCCCGGCTGTGCCCACCAACCATGTGTTGGGCTGGAAGGGGCTGTCGGCCAACCCTATGGCCAGTAGGCAGCCAGCCGACTAGGCCCCAAGCCCTAAAGGGGCTGTCGGCCAGGTGTGGGACAGCCCACACAGGTTGCCCAACAGCTCATAGCCCAAGCGTAGAGTAGCCAGGCCACTTTCAGAAGTGTGAAACCATTTTCAGCATTTTATTGCTATTTTTCACAAGTCGTGAGCATTTAATGCCACCCGACTTCATGTTGTTGGCCGATTGGGTACTTGAGAGGGTATAAAAGGTTAGCCATGATTTCATTCATTCCATCTCATCAATGACAAAGTGCTGAAGCATCTCAAGGGCCCGGATAGCCAAGGGAGAAGCTAACGCAAAGGGTGAAAGCTGAAGGTCAAGGGCAGGGGTTTTACCTCAGCCAAAACAGGTCAAAGTTCAGTCTTTATTTTTTAATTTGCATCATTCTAATAAAGCAAATACACCATTCGTGGTGGGGGCCCTACAGAGGGTATTTGGGACCCAATACTGTGTCCTCTTTTTAGCTTTTCTTACACAGACATTGTATCAGATCCACCAATTGTTGTAACCTTTTTGGTCTCATAGGTCATTTTGGCCTTTTGAAGACGTTAATATATCATTTCATTTCATTTCATTTCATTTCTCTCTCTCTCTCTCTCTCTCTTTCTATTTTCTGCACATCTACTTCAGTTTTGTGCGTTATTTTCGTCGCGAAAGATTGCTGAATTCTGAGCATTGAAGTTACCGATTCGACCTCGAAGCTTCTGCATGTTACAGATTCTTACAAAAGCAAGAATTGACCAAACTATGATAAATTAAATGCAAGAAATATGGTCCAACAATCATGTAAATCTCTTCCAAGTAACCATTTTGAATTATGGTTAATTTAAGCTTACCAAATGCTTCTTTGAAAGCCGAATTTTGTAAAACTACACCTTGAAGAGATGATTTCTCCCGCTCTTACAAGCTCCAATCAAGCTTAAGAAATCTTCTTTAACTTTGTAGAAGAGAAATCATAATCAAATTTTTCATTGTTTGAGAGTAGCAAGCCCTTCGTTGGGACGCTTGTTTTTTGCTACGCGAAAATTGCATTAGCTTTTGTAAATGGCTTGTTTCTACTAATGATGGAGAATTCTAAGAGAACTTTGTGAAGTAGCCATGTGATACCATTTTTAGTAATTGTAAAGAGGAGGGGACAAGAGAGAAACCATGTCTAATAGATCTCTCAAGAGAAGAAGAGTTCCATTTGCCAAAACCTTGGTCGAAGCATGTCCGAACATGTTACTAACCCAGAGTATATAAAGTTGCTCACGTTGATCCCTATCTTTCAAGGATTGAAGGGATATAAGGCCACTCCAGCCTATCATAAGTCTTTTCAAAATCAATCTGAAAAAAAGAAATCTTGTCTATTGGTCTTGGCATATTCCATGTTCTCCCACATAGCTATGATAGCATTTTGAATGTACCTACATTTGATAAAACCTTTTTGCTCAAGCTTGATCCTGAGCCATATTATTAAAAAGTCTTCTAGCTAGAGCTTTGACAAATATCTTATATATCAGATTCTACATAGGATTCTGCAGCCTAAAATTAGAAAGGATGTCTTTTGGGTATTTTTCGTGCACTAGCTTGACGAGTTCTTTTAGCATCCTCATAGACATAGCAGGAGGTTCAAACTCTTCTTTGATAAAGGGAATATCTAAGAAGGTAGCTTGCTGAGTAGGAATTGTGGATTTTTTGGCTTGTGATACAAGATTTTTTCATTAGGGTGATCTCTGGAGAGGATTGGGAAGGTTTGAAGAAGATAACACCCACACCTCCTTTTTGGAATAGAAGATTGCTTATGAATTTCATGTTGGGTGGAGATGTGAGAACTCTTGAATCAACTTAGAAGCCATTTGATCATAGCCAACTTAGAAGCCATTTGATTATAGTCACAATATTGCAATGAAACAAGCTAAAACATACTACAAAGTAAATTGCTTGATTAATTCCTTAATAAAATAATCACATATTTACTGCCTTAGAGAAAGGCATGTTTCCTCCTCTATCTAAGCCCTGTAATTTCTACCTCTTCTATGATTTCTCAATCACACCTACCATTCACATAACTCATTCTAACTAATAAAATTTTAACCTTATTTTCTAAGGATTTACACATCTTTTCTATCTTTGAGTCCTAAGGTTCCACCCCCTCCAATTCACACAAATGCAAGATCATACTTTTTAAAACTGGGAAGCCCAAATCAGAGATTACATCTTTTAACAGGTGTGAGCAGCATCAGTCTGGTGGTATAGCTGGCTAGCAACTTTAAAACAGCCGGGCAACATTACATAAGACCTTGGGCAGCACCAGAAAAGCTTGAAGATGGTTGTACAGCACCAGTAACAGGTTGGACAACAACAAAGTAACTGTATAGTCTTTGAGTAAGTGAAGTGGGGTCGCGAGCTGGCTGTATAGGAGGGAAAACAGCCTGTACTCACCCTGATGCATTAGGTTTACCCAACATTTCAAGGATTATGCAAAGGTGGTTCCATGCCATCTTTGAAAATTAGAATGAGGATGGTTCGAATGTGCTAGAAGTTATGAGGGAAGGCTGTCTTGGCAAGGGGACCATTTAGAAGTCTGAAGCCAAACATTTCTAAATGGGTTTCCATCTAGATCGCCTGAAGTAAAGGATGTTTGTTGTGAAACATTTATCAGATTGGGGTCAAATCCCCTATCTACTTATTGAGGTGCTGTATAGAACCATCACATGACTTTAGTATTCTCATTTTGTTTCTCATTCTAGCAGGTTTTATGGATGCAGCTAAAAAATTGGGATGTCTTTTGTGATTGCACAGACAACATGTTCTCATCATTGGTTGGAATTCAGTTTTTATGGAGATTACTTCCTTCAAGATCATACACAGGAATTTCAACCCACTGTTTGGCACATGTTCCTCTTAAGGATACTCCGTTGAGTGATTGTGGTTGTGTATGTGGGGATATCGACACACAGATCGAGCTAGAAGATAAGGTACTTCCTTGAGCTGCAGCTACATCAAAGTTTTCTCTGCTGTTTTTGAACTGTGCAAAGTGTTCAATGTTAATATTTGCACAAAAATTAATATTCCACTTGGATGTACTCATTTCTTGTCAGAAGCATTTTTTCAACCTATATTGGCATCTGCATGGAAGTGTCTAGTGTTAATGTCTGCACAAAAAGTAGCATTCCACCTGATTTACTCTTTTTCTTGTTGAAAGCATTTTCACGCATGCACGCACACACATACAAATAAAATAGAAAATAATGTCCTATCCTAATAAACATCTTGATTTACTTGTTTTCTTGTTGAAAGCATTTTCACGCATGCACACGCACACACATACAAATAAAATAAAAAATAATGTCCTATCCTAATAAACATCTTGATTTTTAATAAACCAGGAAAGGCTCACTTTTTTTTTGGGAATTAATACCCTGTTTTGCCGAAAACCAAATTTAATATAGCTCAACAAGGCCTTATTATTTTTCTTAGGCCTTGTATGATCTATTTTCAATAACATCTCTCTCACCCTAATATATAGCGCAACTATTCCACTTGGCCTCCTTGAATTGCCACCCTAACTGGTGCTAGTATCTGGAACTCTCCATACATGACCTCCTCCTTTGTGGAGAATCATAGAATAGTTGTCTTTCTACTCTCCATAACTCGTCACATGAAAATTTTATTTGGGTCTCTATTAGTTATGCAGACAAAGGGCTTGTACAGTGAAAAATGTGGGTGTACTGATTTGTGTAGTTTTTTGCAGAATGGAAGATCAGGGTTTGGGTTATTACCCAGCTTTTGGTCTGATTCTGCTCTCTCTCTCCTTCACCTTTGCTTTAACCGATTAATCAAAATGTGCAGTACTAATCTTAGTTTTCTCTTGACACATGACAGACAGTTTTGGTTATGGGGGAGATGCAGTCACCTTGTTTTTATCTTTCCCCCTCTTTTTCTGTGTGTGCTGTATGGTTTGTGTGTTCAGATTAGGGTAAGGTTTTTCTGCAGCAGATTTTGCAATTAGGATTTCCTGTAGCAGAGTTAGAGTTTCTTGCATCATGCTGTGCAGCTAGGATTTCTCGACTACTTTTTGGATCGAGGGGATTTCAGAGAGGGTTCAATGGTTTGTTTCCAACTTCGAAAGTGATCTTAGCTAGGGACCATACATATGAGCTTTTTCAGTCTCTGTAATCCCTCCGGAGAGTCTGAGATTAGAACAATATCATCAGCTTATAACAAGATGGGTATCAACACCCCTGCCAGGCATGCCCCTGGGCCTCCCAATCTGTCTACATAATCAGAGACTGCATCAATGTGTAGTCCAAAGAGGGTGGGCGATAGTGGGCATCCCTGCTTCACCCCTATCGTGCTGGTCACCCTATCAGATAGTCCGCCTGGAGCTCGGACTCTGTCTGTCATCACAGACTCATACAAAGCATATATCCCCACTGCATATCCTCGGGTACCTCAATGTCATGCAATCTGTGCATAAGCCTGGCATGTGGTACGGTATCGAAGGCTTTGCGTAAGTCCACAAGGCAGCAGTATATCCTTCTCTTCCGTGCCCTACTCTCTTCAATAAGTGCCCGAAGTGTTAGTATGTGATCCAAGGTAGTAAATCCTTTCTTGGAGCCAGCCTATCCATGTGCTCGATGACCATGCCTCTCTGCCCATCGGCTCAGCTCCGACTCCAATATAGAGCCATATAATTTGGCCAAGTAATGACAATCATGATTGTCTTGTAGCTGCCTGGTACCATGGGGTCCCCACTCTTAAAGAGTGGTACAATGATATGCTCTGTCCAGCTTGTCAGGAAATCCTCACAAATGGCACGATTAAACACATGTACGATGAGCAGAGCCAAAGTGTCTCGTGCATACGAGAAGTGCTCTCCAACTAGCCCATCATGATCCTATGCCTTTCCATTCTGTCTATCGCAGCTAGCACCATCCACATAGTAAAAAAGTTGTTGCTAGCCGGTCTAGCTCCCAGTGGAGGGGGGGTGGGGGGCTCCTGGTGCATCATATAGCTCTCTAGCATAAGTATGCCATGCCTCCGGTGCAGTAATCGGAGTACCACGCTGTCTCTCCTGAAACATCTTCCATGCCCTCTTGTTGTCCTTCCCCAGGAAGAGTTGGTAGATCTCCTCCTCTAGCTGTGCCAGATAGGCTCGTTTCTTCCTCCGCACAAGGCGCCGAAAGATCATCCTAGCCTGTCTATGCGTGTGAGACCCAATGGCAATCTCACGCTGTAGCTGTGCTTGTGTCTCACGACACTGATCATCATACCAACTGTTTTGTAGGGCAGTGTTGTGGGGGTGGGTGGAAGGAATAATAGTGCAGGGAAACACACATGAGGCGGATGCATGTAGTACACCTCTCATGATCTTGTCCAGAGGGCTATGCGGGTCTAAAGCGAACAAGCCATCAGATACTGCATCTCGATAAACCCCAATTGTCTCACGTGTAAACTGATATCTCGGGTACCTAGGTAGATGAGTGGCTGGCCCATCTCTCGGGGATCTACCTACTAGTGTGAAACTGAGGTATGCTTGATCGGCTGCTATGCCAATGGGCCTATTGGAAATAGTGAAACCCCGCACATGAGGTATCAATGAAGGAGATCCCATCAAGTAGTCCACTGTGGTCGCTCTCCCTTTAGAGTTCCAGTGTGTGAGAGCATCTGATCCTTGCCATCTCAATAAGCCATTGTATATGACCAACCCATGTGCACTCCCGAGTGTGAAAAATAATTCCTTCCGTGAAGGCAGGTGGACGAATGTGCAAGATTGGTGCAGCAGAGCAGGTAGCAGCAAAGGTAGAAGCCATCGCTCCTAGGATTCTATGGAAAGAAAGACTAAACTTTATGCATTATTCCTGCGAAGAGCATGTAAGCTCTAATACCATATAAGAATATGGCACAACGGAAAGAGATAGCAAGACAAAGCTTAATAGACAATGCAATAGATACACAGTGGAGAGAATTTAAAATTATGATTATACCAAAGAGGTACACAAGTGATGGTGCTGTCCACCCGTGCGCTCTCAAGTAGAGCTTAGATGGCGATCTAGACAGGGATGGAGTATGTATGAGGTGTAGAAGGGGGTGGATACTCACAAGCATTGGATACCTTAACTCATGGCAACCATGTCCATATATAGTAATGTAGCTGGTGTGGTATGCATCTCTATGTACCACATGTATTTTGTCACGAAGCTCCTCCCTGTAAAGTATTGCCACTCCTCCAGATCCTCTGGTACCTCCCACTGTGCGTGGCTGAGGGCGGAAAACTGATTCCCATCTATAACCCCGGACGTCAGGAAGCCTCTTGTTTGTGCACTGATGGGTCTCCGTATACATAGCAATATCATTGTGTCTGAAAGTATCCTCAAAGTATCCTACATCTATTCTAAGGGCTCCGTTGCAATTCCACACCGTGAATCGCAAGGTCTCATAGGCCGCGCACCGTCAGGCAGGCCTCCTCTCCGTAATGATGACTCGGCCATATCTGTATACCGCCCATTTCCCCTCTTTCCTTCCCTCAAGCACACACGGCATGTGTTCCTTCCGGTGTGCTATTTGTGTCGGTGTAAGGTCCTCATCCAAATAAATCTTTTCCCCCTTAAGGGCCATCCTTTTGGAGAGGAAGGCCTTCTTCTCCAAATCACAAACCTGATGATCAATATCTTCGCCCTAGTTTCATCTCTGCCTACTCGCCATGCTCCGGTAATGGGTACATCAGTGGCTCCAATTTTTGTTGCAAGAGCTTTTGCATCCTCTTGGGGATTTCCCTCATCTTCCCACCTAACTACACGTACATGTAAGGCACGTGCCCGTCTCTTGGCTTCCTCTTCCAATGTAGCATTCATCACATCTACTTTATTGACTGGTGTATCCTTCTGTTTTTTTACTACTTCAATCCATGGGTTGAGTTCCTCAATTTGTTTCTTTGTGGCATTGGCAATTTCAGCCCATGAATGCATTTCCTTCTCACCTGTAGCCTCTTTTGCCTTACATGATTCCAAAGTGTTTTGCATTTCTGTGATGTCTTTTTCGCGGTCAGCCATACATGTCTTCAAAGTGCCTTCGTACGATGCAAGTGTTGTGCCAATCTCTCAGAGCATGTCATCCTTCCATTTTGCATCTCTCTTTTCATTTCCGTGTGCATCAAGGCTTGGGCTAATTCCATCTCAACCCGTACTTGGGCTTGCATTTCTCCCTTCAATTGGACATATATCTCTTCCTTCAGCGTTTCGTATATCACTTTCCTTTGGGCATGCATCTGCTCGGTCCATTCCTTTTCAAGCTCCTGTCGCATGGTGTTCATCTCTATCCTTATGTGAAGCTGTAGCTCCTCATAAAGGGCCTCATCTCGTCGGGCCATCTTCATAATCCTTCGTCAGCCAGGAGACATGATTCCTTCCCTCAGTCTTCTGCGGTAGGCATTTGGTGCCTTCGTGGGGGTGTGAAAGGTTGTCTCACCATCCTGTTTGCCCTCTAGGGGTTGAGACATGTTTTCGCCTACTAGTTGCTGCCTTGGGGGCCTGAGCGAGGTTGCGTGGGAAAAGGGAGCAGAACTGAGAACCGGCAATGCTGTGTTGTTGCAGCAGTAGGCGGAAATTCTGCACAGGACAGCAACAGGTGAAGAGGCGTAGCCAGGCAGTATGTAAGAAGATGGCGCAGTTGCAGGGCAGAGGCGACACAGTAAAAAGTGGGGGACGGCGCTGCTGGACAGAGCAAGGGCTTCACGGCACCTCATACTGCTTTGGGGAATCTTGTATTGTGAGGATGTCACAAGGAGCACCAATTTCTGGCCTTTCTGGGTTTAGTGGATTCATGACGACCGAAGATTGTCTTGATGGTCCCAACTACTCACTGTGGAGCTGAAGCGAGCCAGTCGCTCCGCACCCTCTCTCTGAAACTGAGCTCTGATCTCTGTCATCTCTCTCTGGTGTATAGGCGTGGTGTCCGAAAGCCAGGTGGCCGAGAGAGAGAGAGAGAGAGAGAGAGAGAGAGAGAGAGAGAGAGCGAGAGAGAGAGAGAGAGAGAGAGAGAGAGAGAGAGAGAGAGAAGAGAGAGAGAGAGAGAGAGATGATGAAATGAAATGTTATATTCACGTCTTTAAAAGGCCATAATGACCTATTAGACCAAAAAGTTACATCATGGTGGATCTGATACAATGTCCGGATAAAAAACCAGAAAATGAAAAATAAAGATGATACTATAGGCACCTAGAAAATGAAACTGGATCTGGAAGGTAAACAGAAACCCTTATAGGGTGTGAATATAGTGAGGGGGGGGGGTACGCTATGGAGGTGAGTGGAGTACAGTGAGGGGATACAATATCATGTGGGACGGGGGGGTACACTATGGAGGTGCCTCCATCTCATAATATGTGCCGCATCGGACGCTGGCGGATCTCCTCAATATCCTTTATGGTCAGCACCCTGACTGGGTGTCACGCATGTCTCGCAAGAATAATCCGAATCCGCCGCTGCAACCTCCGTCTATGCTGGGATGCCCTCCTCCGTAGTCGTGGGCGTCTGGACCACCCAAGCTCAATCGCACGATCAATCAGTGTACCGCTGGTGTGGGCGGTATCCATGTCCTCCTGTTGCTGCTGTGGTCCATCTGGGGCAGTGATGGCTGGACTAAAGAAGTCTGTAATGTGCCTCTGAGTCTGGCTCTCTGTGCGCCTAAGCAGGCTATCTCTATATCTCTGCAGCTCAAGCAAGAACAATCCCAAACACCTTTGGTCTTAGTATCCCATGACTCTGGAAAGTGGTCCAAAACCCTCTCTAAATAAACAGTGGAAACGACCACGTATCTCATAGTATGCAGTACAATGGCATATATAATGCAGCTCTGTCTCTGGCTCCCCATGGCATACTCGACATATCCTGGCCTCAGCTGGTATACCTCTATATCGGCCAATCTCAATCTCAAGCTGGTGTGAGGATGTGCGAATCTGACCAATAGCACATTGTACTGCATAAGACAAGTGTACATCCATATGCTGTGAACTGAAGAAAATGCTCTCTGTAGAAAGCCATCTTCGTGCCCAGCTCCTCAGTTGGCTGTATCCATGTCCTCCTAATGTCCAGCTGAACTAAATCCTGACGGATGAGTCTGGTAATCTCTGTCCGTGTGAGAGTGAGAGAGGGTGCCTCCAGAGAATACTGGAAGGGAGGCAATCTGTCCATGCTAAAACCATGTGCCTGGAACCAAGATGTCATCTGTCCATACCAACAAGCTGTGTCTCCGTGTAAAGCTAACTGTCGGGAGGACTCAAGGGCGAGGCGTGCATATCTGTCTCGGGGGAGATCCCACAAGCCATGTATGTAGGAGACTGATCTCGTAAGAGCCTCAATCACCAGAGGGGCAACCGCCAGCTCTGCTCGAATAATCTCATGAGGTACCAAGGCCTTGGCTCTAATAATCCTAGCAATCATAGATACCAAAGGCCTCTCCATACCTCTCCACCCGCCTGCGTTGTGATGGCCCACTGAAGGTCCCCATATCTACACTCCGTAAAGCATAGCTGATTGTCACTAGAGTGTCAAAAAGCCAAAGTTTCGTTCGAGGTTCTTGAAATTGAACCTGCGAAGAACACATCCTCTCCAAACCACCCAGGGCTGCATATGCTCTAGTCAATCTAGTCTCTGCTGATCTCCTCATCGAAAACACTGGCCCATTGAATACTACCCCAAGATATGTATATGCATCTATATACTCCACCAATCTCCTGCCCATATGTAAATGTGGGAGCTGATCGCCTAACCCACTGTGGCGTGGTGTTAAACACCATAACCTTGGTTTTGCCAAGGTTGACAGACAATCCACTATCATGTGCAAACTCATGTAAAGCATCCAGATGACGCTGCATACCCTCAGGGGAGTCAGAGATCAACACAATATCATCAGCATATAACAATAGTGGGATCATGTACCTGCTAGCTGGGCTCCTCTGTCCCCCCAATCTCTCAATGTAGTCAGAAGCCTCATCCACATACATACCAAACAACGAAGGAGATAACGGGCAACCTTGCTTCACTCCTATAGTGGAGTGAACCAAAGTAGAGACCCCCTCTGGGGTGCGTACCTGTCCTGCAACTGATCTATATAAAGCCATAATCCCCCATATGAGCTGTGTGGGTACCCCATCTCCTATAATCGCCTCATCAATTTGGCTCTGGGCACTGTATCAAATGCTTTGCGGAAGTCCACAAAGCTACAATAAATCCGTCGCCCATGCGACCTGCCCTCCTCAATAATGGCCCGCAAAGTCGAGAGAGAGAGAGAGAGAGAGAGAGAGAGAGAGAGAGAGAGAGAGAGAGAGAGAGAGAGAGAGAGAGAGAGAGAGAGAGAGAGAGAGAGAGAGAGAGAGAGAGAGAGAGAGAGAGAGAGAAGAGAGAGAGAGAGAGAGACGATGTCTGCAAAAGGCCGACAAACAAGTAGTACAATGATGTTCCTCCAGTCATCAAGAGGAAAATGTGGAGTGAGAATAAAATGTACAAGTATGACAACACGCGCAAAGAGAGAGAGAGAGAGAGAGAGAGAGAGAGAGAGAGAGAGAGAGAGAGAGAGAGAGAGAGAGAGAGAGGAGAGAGAGAGAGAGAGAGAGAGAGAGAGAGAGAGGAAAACTCGACCTATGAGTTAAATTCAATGTACAACTGTCAATGTCTTCTGGATGTCGAGGAAAAAAAAAGGGCAAAATGAACATGAAATAAACTATGAAAGTACTGAGCTAGTGGGGGATTGTGATGGATGGAGCACTACTGCTAGAGGCTGCACCTATATGCGTAGGGTATACAAGAATGCAATGTAGATGTGTCTAGCTCCAACCAGTACCATAATGGGGGTGTAAAATGTGATAAATAGGCAACGACGAGGGAAAAATACCTCGGAGCATGATCTCCGGGTGTGAGTGTAAGTGAGCTAGCTGCTCTTGGATATGGTGCTGATGTTGAGCCCGTATCTCTGTGATCTCCCTCTGATGTAGTTTGGGAGTCTGGTAGCCTGGTGCTCTCGGTCTCCGTCTGGCTCGGAGGTACGCAGCGCGCTGAAGTGTAACCCCCTCTTGTGTCAGGGTAGGCACTAGGATAGATCTTTGGAAGAAATCAATGAGCTGGAGCTGTCGCCCACCTCTCCCTGTGGTATGAGTCCGTAGCAGTGTCTCTCTGTGGCGCTATGTCTCTAGCAAGAACTGGCCAAATCTGGGCTGGTATGTGGACTCCATGATTTGGCGGAGTGAGGGATATCCACTGAAGATGGTGGTGTATCTCTCTCTAATGACACTATATGCTCTGCATCTGCGTACATAATGTTCCTCACTTTCAACCTCCTCCTGGCATAGTCTGCATATCCTCTCTACTCTGGGGATCCGTGCTGCCCTACTTGCCTCAATCTCAAGTTGGTGTGATGACACTCTGAGCTGGCCAATCGCCACTCGGGCACTGTGAGCCATGTACACATCCATGTATCGAGGTCTCTATGAATCCATCCGTTGAGATACGCATAAACTGATCTCCGTAGTATAGCATCTTCGGCAGTAGAGGCTGACTGGGTGTAATCCAAGTCTCTTGAGTGTATCGCTGCCATAAATCCTGCCGAAGGACTCTGTTCCTCTCATTGTGAGAGAGCTGGAGCATCTTTAGCAGTAGAGGCTGACTGGGTGTAATCCAAGTCACTTGAGTGTATCGCTGCCATAAATCTTGCCGAAGGACTTTGTTCCTCTCATTGTGAGAGAGCTAGATGTGTGGTGCATGTATATCATACTGGAAAGGTGGCAGGTGATCTATGTCAAGACCATGCTGAGTGAGCCACTGTATCATCTGTGAATACCATGATCTCCTATCTCTACTCTCTGCGAGTTGCCTGGACGCCTCAAAAGCTCTATGTGAGAGTCGATCTTATGGCATATCTCTGATCCTCTGAATGAAGCAGATCGTCTGGAAAAGAGCCTCTACTAGCATAGGAGGTGCAGCAAACTCCGTCCTGACAATGTCATGTGGGACGGAGGGTTTGCTGCGGATCATCCGTGAAAGTGTGAGAATTTGAGGCCTCTCTATCTGAGACCATGTGGAGGTGGCGAGCCCAGGTGCCCATACTGCTGCAGCATACATCAAAGCAGGGGTGACTAGTGTGTCAAACAACCACCCCTTCGTGCGGGGCTCGTGGAAGTGTGCCTGGTGACAGTCTCTCTAGCATGGCTAGAGCTGCATACCCTCGTGTGAGTCTATCCCTGGCTGCCAGTGCCATAGTAAATCTTCTTGGCGGAGTCGTAAATGTATTCCCCAGGTACACATATGAGTCTACCACCTCTACCTGTCCTCTTGCTAGTGTGAAGATGGCCTGTCGTCGAACCGGCCCTGAGGTGTTGAAAATCATGGCCTTGGTTTTCCCAAGGTTCACTGTAAGACCCCTCTCTGTGCAGAAGTCATCGAGTGCATGGAGATGGTGGTGTAGTCCCATCCTCGACTCACAGACCAGAATAATATCATCTGCATATAGCATAATGTGGACTGCGGTACCTGAGATGTCTACCCCGTCCCCACCACTGTGACCAATGAAGTCAGCGACCTCATTGATGTATAGCCCAAATAGTGTAGGAGAGAGTGGGCATCCTTGCTTCACACCTATGGTGCTAGCAATAACATCAGATAGCCCCCCGGGGCATCGTATGCGCCCGAGGACTTGCTCATATAAAGCATAGATGCCCCTCAACTCTGCCTCGAGCACTGCGCCAGAAAGTTTGGCCAATGTATGACCAATCATGATAGTCCTGGAGTTGTTGGGGTCTAGCATGTCTCTCGCTTTGTGGAGAGGCACGATGGTGTGCATAGTCCACTTAGCTGGTAGGCCCTCCACTAGTGCCCTATTAAAGAGGTGAGCAACAAAGGGTCCTAGTGTGTCAGCTACATAAATAAGATGCTGACTCTGTATACCTGTGTGGTCAGCCGATCTCCCATGCTGTAACCGGCGGATAGCTCTCTCTACCATCTAGGCGGTAAAGAAAGTAGAGGTGGTAGGGCGGGACTCCTGTGGCTGTGGTATGGGCAGCTGCTGAGGGATATGGTAGAGGCACTTTGCATATGTGTGCCATGTGTGTGGATCCTGAATCGGGGTACGAGGACGAGGCGCTCTCATCCTGCGCCATGCAGTGGTTGCTTCTCTGCTCGTGAGTAGGTGGTATATATCCTAGTACTGTGCCTCCTCGTATGCACGCCTCTTACGGCGTGTGAGGGTCCTCATCCGTCGGCTCGCCTGTCTCTGTGAAATGGTCCCGAGTGCTCTCTGGGCACGGAGGTGTCTATATAGGTCCGGGGCATGCTCCCAGATCTATCTGTGTGTGCAATGTATGATGGGGGAAGTTGCGGGTGGCGGTCGTATGTAGTAGAGATGACAGTTGGGTGGTGAGTGTGTCTAGAGGTGACAGGGGATCCATTTGGAGTAGCCCGTCATATACATGATGCTCATATATGTCTGCCAAGTCATGGGTGAAGTAGAAAGTATGTCAAAGGTGGATCCACAAGATCCACTGTGTGGCTGTCCTCCTCCTGGGTCCGAAAGAACCTGGTGATTGTTGGCTGGCTAGGAAGGTGGAGGGGTGGCTGGGACCTAAGCTCTCTCAAGAATGTGTCCCTGTGTCTGTGGAGCTCGAAGAGCCCTACGAAGCACTGGTCCGGGAAGTCAATGATCTTGGAAAGTTTGCCAAACCCCTCATGGAACCGACAGTGAAACCTCCCATGGATCTCATCGTATGTAATGCTGTGGCCTCAACCCGTGTGGCATAGCCGGCAGATCCTCTCCTCCCTCGGTCTTCGTATGAGCTCCCCGGCTCTGAAGATGCGCTCAGCTCTCGTGTCTCACTCTAAGGTGGTGAGATGAAACCCGTATCCGGCCAACTACAATCCGCATGACGCGGGGCATGTGAACACTCACGTAGCCCGGCTGCTAGTCCATCCTCAATCAATAAGCCTGAGGAAGTGATCTGTGTAGAAGTGCATCTTCAGTAGAAGCACCGAAGGCGTGATCCATGTGCAATGGGTGTAGAGGTTGGGCAGATCTAACCGGATAACCCAATTGATGTCCTCATGAGAAAGCTGGAGAAAAGGGGAGTCCAAATTGTTTTGAAGGGGTGGGAGGCCATCCATGCCCATATCTCGAGAACCGAGTGGAAACTCGAGCATACCAAACTCCAAGGTGACCCTGGAGTGCTAACTATATTGGGATTCGAGAGAAAGCCTCGGACCTATGGGGATCCATCTCACTGATGCCATGGAGGTATGTGACTGTATGGAAGAGTGCATCTACTACCATCAAGGCTACAACAAACTTTGCCTAGATAATCTCGTGTGGTATCGATGGTTTGATACGGATCATACAAGAGAACATCATGACATGGGGCCTCTCAACTCGTTGCTGCCAATCCTCATCAAATAAATATGGCCCGAAAAAGCTGCTCCATACATCAAGGCTGGTGTGACAAGGTTGTCAAAAAGCCAACCTTTGTTCTCGGCTGTTGGAAATGTGCTTGGAAGCATTGCTGCTCAAGTACAGTCAAGCTTGCATGTCCAGGTGTAACTCTAGCATTTGTTGTGGGAACCATGGTGAAGCGTGGGCCACTGAAAGCAACATCGATGTGAAACCATTTCAAGAGCCCTGAACAACAAACCGCTGAAACATTTCAGAGTTTCAGTGAAAGGCCATTTGAAACCTCAAAATTGAAACGGCTCAAAAATTCTTGGGGGGTTTTGTAAATTGTGATTAAGGATCCAGATTCACAGATACACATAGCAGTTTGGAACTGCAATGGAGCACTTTGGACACATCCTGGGAGGATGGAGGAGGTCATGGAGGTACGGGACATCATACTACTTACAGAGACGCACCTGGTCTTTTGAGGACGGCAATATAACTCTCTCTCTCTCTCTCTCTCTCTCTCTCTCTCTCTCTCTCTCTTCTTGAGGAGAGCAGCAAAGACTAGATTGACTAGAGCACATGCAACCCTCGGTGGTTTGGAGAGGATGTGTTCGCAGGTTGAGTTTCAGGAACCTCGAACGAAACGTTGGCTTTTTGACACTCTAGTGACTCAGCTATGCTTTATGGAGTGCAGATATGGGGACCTTCAGTGGGCCATCACAGCGCAGGCGGGTGGAGAGGTATGGAGAGGCCTTTGGTATCTATGATTGCTAGGATTATTAGAGCCAAGGCCTTGGTACCTCATGAGATTATTTGAGCAAAGCTGGCGGCTGCCCCTTTGGTGATTGAGGCTCTTACGAGATCAGTCTCCTACATACATGGCTTGTGGGATCTTCCCCGAGACAGATATGCACGCCTCACCCTTGAGTCCTCCCGACAGTTAGCTTTACAGGGAGACACGGCTTGTTGGTATGGACAGATGACATCTTGGTTCCAGGCACATGGTTTTAGCATGGACAGATTGCCTCCCTTCCAGTATTCTCTGGAGGCACCCTCTCTCACTCTCACATGGACAGAGATCACCAGACTCATCCGTCAGGATTTAGTTCAGCTGGACATTAGGAGGACATGGATACAGCCAACTGAGGAGCTGGGCACGAAGATGGCTTTCTACACAGAGCATTTTCTTCAGCTCACAGCAGATGGCTTTGTGATCAGACCCAATTACATGGATGTACACTTGTCTCATGCAGTACGATGTGCTATTGGTCAGATTCGCACATCCTCACATCAGCTTGAGATTGAGATTGGCCGATATAGAGGTATACCAGCTGAGGCCAGGATATGTCGAGTATGCCATGGGGAGCCAGAGACAGAGCTGCATTATATATGCCATTGTACTGCATATACTATGAGATACGTGGTCGTTTCCACTGTTTATTCAGAGAGGGTTTTGGACCACTTTCTAGAGTCATGGGGTACCAGGACCAGAGGTGTTTGGGATTGTTCTTGCTTGAGCTGCGGAGATATAGAGATAGCCTGCTTAGGCGCACAGAGAGCCAGACTTAGAGGCACATTACAGACTTCTTTAGTCCAGCCATCACTGCCCCAGATGGACCACAGCAGCAGCAGGAGGACATGGATACCGCCCACACCAGCGGTACACTGATTGATCGTGCGATTGAGCTTGGGTGGTCCAGACGCCCACGACTACGGAGGAGGGCATCCTAGCATAGACGGAGGTTGCAGCGGCGGATTCGGATTATTCTTGCGAGACATGCGTGACACCCAGTCGGGGTGCTGACCATAAAGGATATTGAGGAGATCCGCCAGCGTCCGATGCGGCACATATTATGAGATGGAGGCACCTCCATAGTGTACCCCCCCGTCCCACATGATATTGTATCCCCTCACTGTACTCCACTCACCTCCATAGCGTACCCCCCCCCCCCTCTCACTATATTCACACCCTATAAGGGTTTCTGTTTACCTTCCAGTTCCAGTTTCATTTTCTTATCATCTTTATTTTTCATTTTCTGGTTTTTTATCCAGACATTGTATCAGATCCACCATGATGTAACTTTTTGGTCTCATAGGTCATTATGGCCTTTTTGAAGACGTTAATATAACATTTCATTTCATTTCATCTCTCTCTCTCTCTCTCTCTCTCTCTCTCTCTCTCTCTCTCTCGTCCATCTACCTAACACCCTGGTATATATGTAAACTAACTACAACAAACACTTGTCTAAACTTATATGCTTTAGTTAAGCTCTTGACGTAATTTTGGCTTCAGGTCTTGGTCAAAACTAAGTAGGAGATAGTGCCTCATAGGACACGTTAGGAATTTTTTAGAACAAAGTTAGATGGCATGTGTTCCATGGCCATGGATAGGTGTGTAGGTAACAAATATGTCAGTATAAATGCATATCAAATGTTTTTGATGGTGTGGTTTGTGAAGTAGGAGAACAAAAATTTATCCTGCCACTCCAGCCAGATTTTCTCAAGTTAGTTCACTTGAGGTAGTCCTTTGCCGAGTTCTCTCTTTTTGGCAAGAAATGAGACTTCTATTTAAGTATGAACAGAACAATATAAAACCACAGCCAAAGGCCGCTTAAAATAATCATCCCGCAAGAAGGTAAGGTGTGCACCACTAGTTTGGCATTTTAAAATTCCAAGAGTCTTGAGAGAGTTATTGCACGACTCCAGGAGTAATAGTTTTGAAAGCAAGAAAGGAAACAGGTCTTGACAAGAACAACATATTAGTGGAATTTAAAAACTAGATTGAGAGTTGAGACTCAGATTGAGTACTTGCATAAGTACAAGATCGAGACCATCCAGTTGTTGCAGTAGCACTGATTGTAGTTGTTCTATATTCAGATCTAGGCAAAGGATTGTGGATGATTTTCCTCTGCATTACTCCCTTCTGTGAGTCCTTATTTGTCAAGGCACAAAAGGGAGGGTCACAGAATGTCCACCTATAGGTCGCTTGAAATCAATTGTGATCAATTGATGCTAATAATGCAAATCAATGCAAGTATTTTCATCATCTTGAACTTTGAAGTCTTTATTTGTCAAGGCTCAAAAGGAAGGTTCACAGAATGCCTTACCTGTAGGTCACTTGAAATTATGCAAGTAGTTTCGTCATCTTGAACTTTGGAGTCAATGAACCTCTCCCTGTTCTACACATCTTCTATAGTCCTTTTGAGAATGTTGCCAAGGGAGAGATGGCCAGAACCTATGAACAATAGAGTCAGGTTATAAGAGCATCAGACCTAAATATCAGATGCAGTCAGAACAGTAGCAATCTTTTCTGATCCGTTTAGAGTTTTCTAGTGCAGCATATTCTAGCAATGAGAGAGGACTATAAAAGATGTCCTTACTGTGTTCACAACCTGAGATTTGCGCGAGTACAAGGGGCTACCAAGCAGTTCAGTAGCGAGAAAATCTAGCCAGATTTTTTATGAGTTTGTAAGCTTAAATATAGTCCAGCAATATACAGTTTTCAGGCTGTCTTTCTCTGTTACGACTCTTTTGGCCTTTTCCACATATCTGTTTACGTGCTTCAAAGAAGTTTAAAAATCCACACTTCTTTACATAATGTCCTGACACTTGCTGGCCCATGATCGAGGCCCATAATGTAGTAGCACACATGCAATCACAGTCTACGTAGTTGGTGCATGTGTGCAGCTAGCCAATGCTAGCTGGTTCACAGGGCTCAACATTTTCTATTTCTCATCTCGCATGGTTTTTTTGTTTCCTGTATGCTTGCTTTCTCATCGCATCGCGTTTGTTTCTTATAGTTGTTTTACCCTGTTCAACTGCTTCAATGTTTCCAAAGTTCTTGTTCATTTTTCTGTGCTTGTTCATGCTTTCCCTCAGTTTTCTGTATGGGTTGCGGGCATGTATTCTGTTGTCTTTTTGTAATTATTAAATTGTGGGAGTTATTGTTTATGACATTCCTTTGAGTCTTGAAGGTCATCTTTCTCATTTTGTTTTTGTTGTGTTGTAGCCACAAGCAGATCAATTTTTAAGGGAGGTTTCTCTCTGTATTTGAAAATGCAGACTAGCACATATGTTTTTGCATATGAGAGCCCCAATACTTTGAATGGATTATCTGTACTAAAAAAGGATCTTGGAGTACATACTTCAATTTTCTGTGATTTTTATTGTGGATCTCGCTTGCGCAGGGGTTAGGGTCGGATCTATTCGTCGTTCGGGGAGTAAGTGTAGGCCAAGGAAGAGTCTCTGTGAATGTGCTCGAGCCGACACTGGAAGCTCTTGGGGATGAAATAGGTTTAACAATTGCAGAAGCCATTTCCATCGAGCCACCTTCTCCATTATATGTTTTGGTTGATACACAAGTTCAGTACGCTTTGAAGACGCTTCGCTATAAGCTTCCAGCAGGTGTAATGCTTCTTCTTTTGCTACTAAAAGGAATTCTGCTCTAGATAGTTAACGATACCAAATAGCCAAGCTGAGTCTTTGTCTATTGTATGCTTTTCAAGTACTTTTCCTTCATTTTCAATACTCACATTGTGCCTTATGCTTACTGAGTAACGCCCTTCGGCTTCTGTTATGCCCCAACTACCTTCCAAAGATTGATGATGGATGCTTTTCAAAGCTTTCTTCACCACTTTGTCTGGGTGACGGTTGCATCTTTAGTAAGAGAGCGAAGCAAACACCTCACCTATAGTAGTGCAACGTGGCAAATGGCCAGCCAAGATGGCATCTGGTAGCATGCGTGTAAGACGGTGCAACATGCCTTCATAATGGCTGTTGCACGGGTATCTAGCTTATCTTCAAGAAAACAACAAATTCACGTGTAAAACTTTGAGAAAATCTGAAAATAAACAAAAGAGAGAGAGTAGAGGGAGAAGACACCACACTAGGGGTCAGAATAGCCTTGGGTCGATTTCACTCCCTTTCGAGTTATATTAGATAAACCCCTTGGAGGAGTCTTGAGTACAAGTTCCTAGAGCTAGAGGGCTCTCTTGTCTTTTTACACGTCTCAACAATGAGAGAATAGTTGAATTTATAGTTCTTGTCCAAAAGCACTTGGAAAAAGTGCTGTAAAACTAACTTAAAGTCCAAAAAAGCATCTTTTTAATAATAAAAGCTTTTTTCTTTTAAGTATTTATAGAACTTTTAATCTTTTGCTTTTTAAGAGCTGGTTGCATCATTCCAAGCCTCCCTGTGTTGCTATCCTACCACGTGGCAGTGCCACGCGTAGTTGTCAGGTACGAAAAGTTAAATATGGATGCAAAACTTAGAGATGTGCAAGAAGCCTAGTGGCACTACTAGTGTAGGCCTTGCCACAATACTTGCAAGTCCATTTCCATGCCCCCGACTTCCCTCGTTCTTCTCATGGGTAATGGCATGCAAAGTAAATGCTTCATGCTTTTCTCTCATGGTGAAAGAGGATAGAAGGGTCTTGAGAAGGAAAGGGAAAGGTAGGGAGAGGCTCGAGGAAGAGGGGGAGAGAGGACTCTAGAGGGAGGGAGAGGCTTGAGGAAGAGGGGGAGGCTTGAGGAAGACTCAAGACTCCAGAGGGAGAGCCTAGAGGCTGAAAGTTGAGGAAGAGGGAGAGGCTTGAGCCTTGAGGGGAGGCTTGAGCCTTGGCCCTTGAGGAAGAGGGAGAGAGCCTAGAGGGGACTCAAGGGGAGAGGATAGACTTGAGCACTTGTGAGGGGAGGGTTGAGCAATGAGAACTTGTGAGGATTGGGTTGGGGGAGGGCCTATTATATAGATAATAGGAAGAGCCAAGAGACTCAAGCCTCAAGCAAAGGCAAGTTGGCAACCAAAGGGCAAGTTGCCAAGTTGCCAAGCCTCAAGCCTCAAGGCAAGCAAGCAAGAGCCCCAAAAAACGCCTATCAAACGGCTCTCCAAACGACCAGAAAACGGCGGAAAAAACGGACAGAAAAAAACAACCAGAAAAAAAACAGTTAAACTTCAGGATCAAACCGAACGGCACCGTACCGAACCGAACCGAACGAATCGAACTTATTCGGCAGTGCGCGAACCGGTGCAACTATGGTGCCACGTTAGCATTGCTATGTCACTTTTTTTAAATAAAAAAAACTTAAAAATTTTTTTAACAAAAAAAATCCGCGTTGTGTTTTTACATGTTAGCAACTTGTATTTTGATGCTTCAGTGACACCCCCCAACTTATTAAATAGTTGCTCTCAACGAATAGGTCTAGTTTTGTCTTACCTTTTCCTTGCTTTTCTTGCTGTTCTCTGCTTTTTCTTGTTGTGGGCCTAGCTCTTCTCCCTTTGGCTATTGAGACATGGTTCTTCATGGAATGTTCTCCCTCTTCTCTTGTGCTTGGCTTCAGGGAGCATCTTGCTCTCACGGTTTTCACCCTTCACGGAAAGTGATCTTGGGTTTGGACCTCTCTGACAAATACCCCCACCCCTTGCACCTCTAGAGTCACCCTCAGGTAGGAGTTTCCCAACATGATTCTCTTCTTGTCTTGATCAACACGCACCCGTTATATGTTAGAAGAAACAAACGTCCTTGGGTTTAATCAGGCATCCCCGACTCACATACACAAATATGCTCACAAGCATAAATCAAATGAACAAATGGAATGCACAAAACAGTTCCTTGGTTTTGACACCAATTTCTTGGTTTTGACACCAATTTCTTGGTTTTTACACCAATTCCTACTGTCGTCAGATCTCCCTCTTTGTGTATATACCTCATAATCATCAAGAGTGAGCCTAAACTCACTTATATAGTATTAACTAAGGCCATATTTGGCTCATTGCTTTTACTATCAAGTCCTTAGCCATAATTTACCTCTAGTTAGCTTTTTGTAGACCCTTGGCCAATCTTGATCTCATTCTTGCTAGCCCTTATCCATTGGGTGTGTCCTATTAGCCTCTACGCTCGACTAATCCCTAACCCTAACCTTGGGTTAGCACATCCCCGTAACCTTGGGTTATCCTAACCCTGAGTTAACATTGGCCCAAGGCCCAAGGTCCAATTAGGAATGTAACAATGTGGAAGTCGGCCAGTGGTGCTGGTCATGGGCTGTCTTCCCCCCCCCCCCCCCCCCCCCCCCCCCCCTCCGGCGCGCGCAAAAAAAAAAAGTGACTTCTATTAAGTATGAAAAAAGGCATACAACAATCACGGCTATAAGCTGGAATAGAATAGAATCACCTCAATATGTAATGTGATCTCAGCCACTGAGGGGCATTATGGTGCCATGAAAGACCTGTGTGACTAGAGGAAAAGAAAATGCCATGGTCCCACTCTTGCATAAATACAACGTGCTTTGATTGCGTAGAATGAGAGGACCGCTGAATACTAGCCCAAGTAGCCATGAGAGTATGGATGATATCACCCCATATAGTGCTAATGCACTGAGACTCAAAAATCTGGTCGTGGGCTGTCTTTTGGAGCAAGTCAACATCATAAATGCAGATCGACGAGTTGTAATGATGCATATATATACGTGCTTGGGAAAATGGGCAAAATCATATGTAGTCTTTTAGGGCTGGTCTCTCTACAATGCGTATCTCTATTGAGCTGGGCTGGCCAAGGAGATCTTCAGTGGTGTGGGCTGCGAGTCGACGTCTTCACTCTTAGCTATCATTTGTACTTGAATTTGAGTTGTATTACTTCTTTCTTGTACATAATATAGAACAATAGGTTTGGGACTATTGTGTGAGCCATGTGTATCTGATTTTGCTGCTGCTCTTTCTTCTCTATGTCTACTCTCAATAGTGTCAGCGAAGAAACTATGTTTGAAGAGTAGAAAACTTGCATTTCTACCTTGATGTTTTGACTGCACTTTATGCATGGAAATAGCATGAAAGAAGCACAATTCTCAGTGGATCATGAAAACCTATATTTTCCACCAAAAATAGGTTTTGAGAAGATTTGAAGAGCCGATGAGAATGTCTTGAGTAAAGTTAGAATTTTGAGTCTTTATTTTATATTTGAACATGCATTGTGTATGTTTCTTTGAGAAATTAAATAAATAAGGACAATTATTAATGGTTAATCACACCGTTGCTCGGACACTTAGATTTTTTTGCATGAAAATGCTGGTTTCTTTTGGGGAATAGGGGGGTTTTCCAGGTTTGGCTGACCAGGCTGGTCCGTTAGCTCTAGTGCGCATGTCTGGCCCAAGTTTTCAGTAGTGGCAGCCCTTATGGGACACATGTCACCTCTACACCCGAAGCGTTCAAACCTTACCCGTCAAGCATTCATATCAAATAGCCAGGATGAAACCAGTCAAGCTCTGCCATCAAGCTTTCCTAGGCACATGATGCCCCAAAAAAAATTGCCAGCTAATGCTCATGCTGGCCTCTCTCACATCCCCTCAACAGAATAGCATGATAACCATGAGAGAAAAAACTTACCCTTTGCATCTTCATCAATCACTGGTTCATCTGACCAAGTTGACATAGGTATTTACTTAAGAGGTAACAATAAGGAGTTTAATGTAAGCAAAACTCAAAACCATCTTTTACACATGCGTGCATTGTTGTGCAATGGATTCTATTGTCATGACAAGGAGTAATGGTTTCTCTGCACACAAATGCAGAGAGAAGTTCTCAGGTATGGATCGACGGTTTCGTCTGCATAGGAGTTGGGTTTTTATGCACAAAAACACAGAGGCTTTGGCTATGGATTTAAATTCTCGCCGACAATCCATGGTCCACCCCACCCACAGCTTGCTCCTATTGGTAAGTAGGGACTGTACTATGGCTTGTTGGAGCTTTGGTAGTCTGTTGGAAGCAAAAGTCCTGATGAGGAGATTGCTGAATGCAAAGCTTTTCATTGTTGCCTTTCCAGATTTATGCTCTGCGGGTTTAGTTGGATCCCTTAAGAATTTTCTTTGAGCGTGTAAGGGAGAGCTTCCATCTCGGCTGAAGGGGAGCTTACGTCTGCTGAGATGAGTTTGGGGTTGATGAAAGCCTCAACCTTAATTGGGCAAGGAGAGGGATCTGCAGTTTACATTGCCACTTTGGGTGGGCAGATATCTATGACCATGGATGGATGTTAAAAACTGGATTATTGGGTGCCAGGCTTCCATTTAGTGTGCCACTGTTGCTGAGGGGTCCTCATTTTAGTAGTATGGCCTGCAAAGTAGTATTTTGGAGAATGTATCACGAGCCTCCTTGCATGAGGGGTTCACATGGTCTGTGTATGTTTAATGCAGGTGGGCATGGTGATAGCCACACCCACATGTCATTGGCAACTCGTTGGGTCCACTCCTCTTTGATCTGCTGCAACTGAGGGACAAGGATGTGCAGTCAGGCTCCTCAAAGCTTGGTAGTCATTGGTGCAAGAACATTGGCGGCCATGGACATCAAGATCTCAACTTTGCTCGGATGCAATCCTAACTGCTGTACACGGTAATGATTCCTATTGACCACAGGCTCACATGTGGTTCATCCCGCGGCTTGTGCACTGCCTTGACCACCGGAGTTGGTGAGACTTTCGTTGCAAAGCAAACTTCATGGAGTTGACAAGGATGCAAGGCACATAACAAGAGGAATATGATGCAAAAGGGTTCATAATTTATCTTCAATTTGCCTCTTTTTTATACCTTAATGTTTTCTTCTTACATTTGCTGCCAGCATTCATAGGCTTTCCTGATCATTGTGGACTTATTTTAATGCCTATAGTCACATGAACGGTCAATGGCAGCATATGTTATTATTTTTTCACCATCAATCCTTTCACAGTTCATTACAAGGTCTTGCATGTCTCATCATGTGCCCACACTCAGTAGGTGGGATAAGAACTTGTCTTACAACAGGTCCTCTGTGCATAGCCATTAACTATGCAACCCCCCAACCATCCCCCCCCCCCCCCCCCCCCCCCCGCGCTCTTCACACACACACACACACACACACACACACACACACTTTCTTTTAGTGAAACCATTGCTTCATTAATAAAAGTAATGTACATTCATAGCTGTCCTAGAGTGGGACAGCTACGACTTAGAAACAGTGGGAAAACACCTGCGAGACCAAGGCAGCAAAGGGAGACAGAATTGCACATACGTCATAATTATAGACTACACTATTCGCAGACGTACATGCAATGGCCATGTAGACAGCCTCCAATATTCATTTTTGTGATGTACCTTTTGCAGCACCCACTCAAGTCTCTTCTTTGAGAGGGATCTCCCATGCATTGGGATATCCAAGATGTTTGACTATGTGATCAGGTGGCACAATTTGTAATACATCATAGCCATTCAAAGGCGCCACAAGAAAGTCCTCATGATCCGCATAGCCTTGAATGTGTATGTGCAACTTGTCAAACCCATAAAGTGATAAACCTTGCATGAGAACACTCACATTGGGCTATGTGTTCCGAGGAAAAAGAAAGAATCCTAAGACTTGAGCCACAAACTCGTTTTCTCCTCCCCCCCTCCCCCTCCATGCAAAAAAAAGAAAGGAACCACTGTCCCATTAGAAGAGTCAATGTACATTCATAGTTGTCCTGGAGTGGGGTAGCGGTAATATGCCTTTGTGCCAAAAGAGTTTCCATTGGGAATACCCCAACTAGACATCTCCATAGAAATAGTCGTTCTGCTTTCCACCAAGCAAGAGATTTCGACATATGCGAGAGGCGATTTGCATGGTCCTCAATCCATGGGGGTGGTAAGAGCAACTTGTAAGCCTTGGCTGTAGACAATTGGTAAAAAGGCACATATATCCTGGAAGATGCCTATCAAAACGCCAATCTCGGAGTCTCCTTGCCTTCTCAAGCATTGGGACTAGCTGAAAATGATTTCCGAAATGATTTATTGGCATGTGATGCATTCCCAAATTACAGTGCTTGACGGCTTGTGGAAAAGTGAAAACATAACCATTTTCATCCATGATGTCATATATTTGAGGAATCTCCAATGTAGACAGATTGTAGGCCTTTCTTGGATAAGACAAAGCAGTGGTCGATTAAATACTGTGCTCCAATGAATACTTTGCAGAAACATTGAGTAACCCCGATTCAGAGGCCTACCGGACCACTGTAGATGGCATAGGATAGCTTACCAATCTCGAATAAGAGCAAGCGCATATGCAGAGCCCGGAATATGGCCAGTGAAATGCCAAAAGACTATATCATCATAATTGATAATCCATTGCCCGTATGCATCTCTATAAGCATGTCAATGCACATAGCTCCCAACATATGTGCCCACCATGGCTTCGCGTTTTCTATAAAATCAAGTAAAAGAGTGGCCTTCCTTGCTAGTATATGATAATGAATATTAAGGACATTGAGCTTACCATGCATTTTGGGCGAAAATATGAGCTCTTGCCTCCACAAATGTAGCCCTTTTCTATCCGCTTTGGTTTTCCATAGGCATTCCATTGCTTTAGGCATGAAATTGTCAATTTGCTATGCAACCAAGGTAGTAGCGGAAGATAAAACTGCATACATGCTATTATAATTTATTGCACTATCTGCAATCGCACATGCACGCCTCCCCCCCCACACACACACACTTTTTTTTGAATCCAAAACCTATCTTTTAGCTTGTTGTAATGTTCAAGTACACAAATGACCATCTAAAAACTCAAGATTAAAAATAGAGAAGCTTGAGTAAGATTGCAAACAATGCAAGCCATTATAGCCTGTGCTTTGCAATAATACGGTCCAAAACAAGCGAGTTGTAGTTTTGGCTTCTACAACCCTCAAGAAAGGATTTGGTTTGTTATCCAGACACAGACTTGTTGAACCCGCATTGAAAACCTCCTGCCATTGGGGGCTTCCCATAACTCGCTTCGGCAGTTGGAGCCTCCTGCTTGACCACGCCAGGTTACTGATCCATGTTTAGTGCTTGTAATAAATCCGTGGCAAGGTTACATCCGTATGTATGTACCTTATTATAATGTACGTTTTAGTGTACAGTATGGTGCTGCACCGTACTGTATGGATCCGTAAGTGGCAGTCCCCCCCCCAAACTGACGTTTGGCCCAAGACCCTCTTGTAGTTGCCGATTTTTCACCACCCTGCTTGTAGCCGCTTATTTATCGACCCATAGTAGGTGATGTGGTCCAGGAAGCTTCAAGCACCAAGGGGGGTTTTGAACCCAATACCTCTTGGTCCTAGGCAAACACCTTCACCACTTGAGCTATCACCTCATTGACAACTATGTGGCAGTTTTTAAAAACATTTTGGGCCAAAAAAAACCCTAGGCCGGCCATCGTCACCGATTTTAGCCGACGTATGCAAAGCGCGAACATAGCCATTCCTCTCATTGACATTGCAGCGAGATGATGATGATGCGGTGCTAGGCGCTGCGGTCACTGCCATTGCAGAGCCAGAGCTGAGAGTATGATAGTGAAGGAAACATGTTGACAGATGGAGCTCTCATTTTTGTAATTGTGTTGTTGAATGTTCAGAAATGAATTGTTTTTTTCGTTCAATTTTTTGTACACACACACACACACACACACACACACACATATATATATGTACACTATATAGAATATATTTTGTGTTTTTACGGACCTTACGTATTTAACGTACCTCAAAATCTCAACCTGTACCTAAATGCGTACCTTACCGTACCTTTCCACCTTGATCCATGGTTACCTTGTCAACCTCGATTGTCAATCTTAATAGCAGATTCCTCGGGAACGAAGTCCAAGTGCCTTTAACGTTCCACCTCTTGCATCTTCAGAGAGAGACCTCGCACAGGGCCTCGCTGAATTCGTTTCATCAAATGTGCGAACCCTGCGATTTTGTTGCACAAGCGCTTCGAAGGGATGATGGCCAGTTCTTCAGTGATCTTCTTGTTGGTCTGGAAATCCAGAGTCATCTGAGAGCAGTAACTCTCAATCAACTGCCTAGAAGCCTTCTTCAGTGTCTTGGCTCTGACACGCCCCATATTCGCAAGCTGGTCTGCAGAGGTGAGCAAAAAGATGAAGACAGCGCAGCCTCCACCACCGACAGCAGAAGCAGCAGCAGGAAAGAACTTCCACACACACACACACACACACACACACACACACACACACATACACACAGCATTAAAAGAAATTCAATTTGACCAGGCCATAAGAATCCTGGCCTAAGTGCACCTTTAAACTTACTTTATCTTGTTGAAGTTCTTATTTCCAGGGAGTACTGTATGCAATTGAGACAATTGTGAGTTTTTTTCTGAAGTGGATTCTGATGTTTGATTCTGCACAGTTATACAGCTTCCTTCTCCCCATCATCATTGGTCTGTTATGGATCTTTCTATTGCTGAGGTTGATCCATTAATGGGGACACTATCTACTCGAAGAATCGGAAGCACCAATGTCATAGTGGAAGACATCAGAGTGACAGGCCATCAACAAATTTCTTCACTACACGTTGTCATACCCTCCAGCTTGCAGTTGTACTTGACACCTTTATCTTTCAAGGATGCAGGTCAGCAGGCCATTTTAAAAAGGGAAGCTTCTATTGGGTCTTCAGATGTTCCTTGGTATCTGGTCGTAGGGTGGGATTATGTGGTACAGGTTATGGCCTTTTCAGCTGATTCGGTTTCTGCTCCACTGTATCTGACTAAGGTTACACATTTTTTTTTGTCCTGCCATTTTTTGCAACTGAGCAGTCTGTTAATTTAAAGACATTTTTTCACGCTGTGTTTAGCCTAATTGGGAAGGGGTTTGACTCTCAAGGTGAGTGCCTGAGTTCAAACTCTGCTGGCTGCAGCAGCTGGACGTGATGTTGCTTATTACTAAATTAAATACATTACGAATGTTTTCACATCAACCATGTGCTGATTGCATAGCTTAAAATTGTATAAAATCATTTAAAGTTGTGTTTTCTTTAGGGCAATGATCTCAGTTTCTCTTTTGACAAATGGCCCTATTGGAACTCTATTCCTATTCCTGAAGATGTACAACATGAGCAAGGTTGGCATAATGGTACTCTTATCAAAGCTGTCTCTGAGGGTGCAGGAAAACTGGCTGCATCCCTCAAGTACAAAAAATCACTAATGGATGGGAACCTTGAGGTACCTTGGGCATAACTTTAGTCTGTTCATGATGCATTTTCTGTTCTTTTTAACATTCATTAGTCTATACTCTCTATCTCTTAATGATGCATTCTACTTATAAAACAATTAATAGTGACTCTCATGCTGCATTTTGATCTTTTCTTTTGTCAAGTGCAGGCTTTGACTGTGGAGCAGGAAGTGATAGTATGTAGTTCGGTGCTCATTTTATTTGAGAATGTGGAAAGTGCTAATGTTTTGAGTCTTCCATGGAATCCAAAGGTTATTCAAGCTTACCAGCTCGAAGTGCAAGGAGGTGCCCTGCTAAACTCAGAGTAGGAGTGAGGGTGCATGTATACTTTTGAAATCGCACTTAGCAATTCTGATACGTTTGTCTACATTTTGGCATGATACCTTTTTTGTTGGGATGACTTTCATGTAGTGCTACTAGCTTGCCTTCATATTTACTTGAATGAGTTGTGATGCCTTTGTAAGAAGTGGGAGAGGTGAAGATAGTCAAAGTTGCATTGATGCTACCGTTGTACATCAACTGTGGCTTGTATCTCATCAATCCCATTTTCTTCTCTTGTGAGTCATTGTGTTTCAATGTTAAGGTGGTTTTTTTGAATCCGTGCTACTGACCCAAGAGGTACATGGGAGCTGATGAGATGGTGGAGAAACATCATCAGTTTTTTTGGGGTTTTGTTTTTGTTTTAGCATGAATGTTCCTTTCACTGCTGTCAGCTCTTGAAATGCAGGTTGTGGCAGCCAACTTTCCGACTATCAGTGGTTATCTTTGGATCCAACAGTTGCTGCTGTAAACTCTCTCGGAGTAGTCCATGCAAAGGGATTGGGCCAAGGTGTAGTGCGGGCCATCGCCCTGACAAATCCAATGAATGCAGACGAGGTAACAAAACATTAGTGAAACACGTCCAACAATTATGGAGATTATAGATGCTTGGTGTTTGAGGAGTTACACATGGATTTAAAGCTCACATTTGTAAACTCTCTAAAGCTCTATCAAATGTTTTACAGGTGGCAGTACAAATATCATGTCCATCGTCTATTTTAAGGATCGAAGGGTTGCCATTGGAGACTGAAGTGGGTTCTCATCTTCCAGCTGCTGTCACCTTCAAAAATCCAGATGGTGATTACAATTAGCTTCATCAGTCACAGCTGTTTGTGTGTCCTTTCTTTGTTCTGCACCATGTCAATTCATCTCAAGAGGACAATGAGAGTAGTACTATCTTTTCACTTGCCTGAGCAGGCACAAGGTTGTGAACTGTGGATATCTAATGAATTCCATTGCTTGCAGGGATTTATTATTCAAAGTGTGAATCGTTTTCCTCTCTTATTGACTGGAGAATCACTGGCGGAGAGGCATCTTTTGTACAGACGAACTATACAAGAACTGACTTTTTTGAGAGGAACTTCCAAGATTTTCCAATGCTCAATGGACTGCCCTCTATCTGTGACTGGAAGTATTTTCTGGCTGTAAGGCCTGGCCGTGCAACTGTAACTGCCTCTTTGGTCATTGATGATTCTTTTGGACTCACCGGATCCTCTGCTTCAAATAAGCTTTTGGTTTCCTGGACTGTTGCTGCATATGCACCATTGACAATAGTGCAGGCTGGTGATGGGCACTCTTATGGTGGCTATGATTGTGGCTTAAGTCACCTTGGAACATTAGGAAATAATCAGTGCCGATTAAGTGTACTGCTACTTGTGCCTGGAAGCAGCATGAAGGTAATGCTAAAAGGTGGGCCGGAACGTTGGGGACAAGGTGTTGAATTTATTGAGCGCCACGATATCATCTCAAGCCAACAAGAGAAAGGAGCACAACATATTCATGTGTCACATCTTACCAGCAGTGGAGGAAGACTCTACGATATTACTTGTGGTTCCCCTGGAAACTATGTGAGTTGTGAGAACAGACCCTCTTACCTGTTGCAAATAAAAGAGAAACTGGAAAAGAAAGCCTTTGAATCCTAGTTTGTTGTTGAGAAAGGATATGAGATTCTATTGAGAGGATAGAAGATCTAAATTATGATATATGTGAGTCGTGGGCCTGTTAATGTATAGGCAAATGATTGATTTATGGGTTGAGACTAGTCAATGTTAAAGCAATGAGCTTGTCTTGGACGGAGTAAAAAAAGCTTCAAAATCAAATTCTGTATGAGTATCTCATGCCTTGGGATGATCTTGTACAAATCATGACCTTTAGGAAAATACATAACCGGGATCTGTGATTCCATGCCTTTGCCTCTATATAGGGGATCCCTTAAGGGGAGGAGTCTGCTACATCCTTAACATGGATTAGCTATGGTTTTTGTTGATATCTCTGGTGCTAGGAGTAATAAGTGTTAACAATTGACTCTCAACTTTGTGAAGTAGTAGATTCCAATAATTGGCATAAGATTTCCTTTTTAAAACAAATGCTCCAATTCAGACTCTCATTTGAGGTTAGAGCCAGACCCAACACTATGGGGCCTGGGCTCAACACCCAATTTCGTGCACATAACTCACTTATATGGGCCACCAACCTATTAATAATAATGCTTTCATAAGAATATTATTTAACTCCTCATAGATTGATCTATGTTCTATGGCTGTTTGGGCTTACACGATGCACTAACAAAGCTGAAAATAAAGCGTTGTACAGGACACCAACATTGGGGCCGAAACGGGTTGACCCGCTAATACGTTTGTATTTCTTGGAGTATTTTGTTGTACCTAACAATGGGCACCATGGTGCCAAGCTTGCCATGAATAAAAGAAATGAATACATGTATCAAACAATATAGTTAGTGTAGATGTGGTAGTAGCATGGTCACAGCCACACCCTCACTTTATGTGACATGAGAGAGCGTGTAATTGTCGTTCCGTGACCATAGTTGTCACAGTACGAAAATAAGATACCGTATGGAAATTTTTGGTACGATGTGAAATTTCCGGATACCGTATGATAAAATGTGGTTTTTTTTTAACACTTACAAACTATGGAGCTTCAAGCTTGAATGTGAGGGAAGGTTGGGGGGGGAGGAGTCTACAGTGCTTGAGGAACCAGAACATGGAGATGTGTCTCGAGATGTCTCTCTCAGTTGGATCTCCCAATTGTCTCCAAAAAAGAACCTGCATGGGTAATGCAATACCAAACGTCTCCCAGTGTAGCGTTTATGACTAAGGGACCGTCCTTGCACAAATACGAGCAGTGCATCTAGGGTGATAGGTGTAGGGACTCCTCTCTAGATCAAAATGGCCATGTCCAAATCTTCTCCCTCGTACATAACTTGAGGATCTGACTGTCTAGCCTACCTATACCAGGGATCTCTAAGTGATGTAGCAAGATTCTCTCATCCTACCAATCAAGTGTACATTACCAGTCTACCTTTGCCAGATTTTTTAGGTCTCTCAACAACCCCATATGGAATACTGAGTGGACATGAAAATTGCGAAGTATTGCGGGCATTTGGAATCTTCGCTTAAGTAGGATTTCTATATATTTTTTTTAGCATTTGGATTTTTTTTCTCAAGGTGGGGGGGACTCGTACCGTATGAAACCATACGATATTGTACGGTGCGGTACCGTACGGTACGAATGGATTCGTACCGGTACGAGAAACAACTATGTCCGTGACCATACACACAGTCGGTGTAGATGTCATATAGTAGCATGGTCACAGCCACACCCTCACCATGTGTGAGATAAGAGAGTCTGGAACTGTCATTTCGAGACCATGCACGCACACGTACTCTTGTATTAGAGAGTGGCTCTAACTCCCACGGCTAGCTAGTGTGTTGGTTCTCCTCACACAAACATCGATGGACACTCTCGGGCACAATAATATGCAACAATGGGGTTATTGTATACATAGTTGCAATGAAACACGTTTCATTCAATTTGTTTGAAAAGAAACGTTTCATATACGAACGAAACGCGTTTCATTCAAGTCTAGCTTGGTAGCTATACGGCTCCGGCGTTTTTTTTTTCCAAAGAGTTCGTAAAAACGTCTACCTGTGCTTGTGCAAATGTTTGAAGCAGATCCTGCATAGGAAAAATCAGGCTCCTCTAGCTCCTCCCGCACTTCTCAACGTCTGTGCCTGCCATCTCTCAAGTTGAGCGTGTTGATTTGTGCCTTTTTTCTTGGATTTTGTCAAAAAAAAATCTGATTTTGAAATTTGGGGGGTTTTTATGCCAGGGTGCCAATCTTGCCTTGCCTTTGTCAAGATGCCTCGCACTAGGGATGCCATGTGGGCCCATGTCAAAATTTTGCATAGTGGTTCAGACACCCAAAAGTGGAAATGTGAATTTTGCAGGGTTTGCTCAGGAGGGTCCATAATCTGTGTTAAGGTTCATTTCACAGTTTAACTGAGGAAGGCATTGGAGCATGCAAATATCAAAGCCGAGCTACAAGAATGGAAAAGAGAACAATTGGTAGGACGCGGTTGTGGGCCCCTGCCTGAGGATATTGAGGTTAGTGAGGATATAGGTGATGCATCAAAGAGAACACGGTAGGCTCAGACGAACATGCATAGAGCCAAGTATCACCATTTGGCCACCCAATTGGTCCACCCGTGCTTTCTCATAGGGTTGTTTTTGTACAGTGTATGAAAGCTTATCGTACGGAATACTATACGATACGATACCATATGGACTCGTTCGGCTTTTTTCAAAAAAAATATTTTTTTTGGGAGGTAATGGTCATTTTTTTTTGCTTATCTATGATTGTTTGAGCTTCCTTTGTACTATGATGCTTCCCTCCTTTCTAAAATACACCATATTTTGAATTGGAAATACCTAATTTTATAAGTTTTTTTTTAAAACACTGTATTTTATCGTACGATAAGAAAAAGTTTTATATCGTACCGTATTTTTTCCGCACGGTATCGTATCGTACGAATCGTATGGTATCGTATCTTACAACTATGCTTTCTCATTATGTATGTACATTGGACTGGCGTCCATGGCAGTTGCATCTGCTGAGGATTGATGCCGGTCATGTGATATTGTGGAGTTGGCTTTCTGTTGGGACTTGTGCTTGTGTGTACATGCACAGAAATGCCTGGAGGATTGGTGTTTCATTGAGTCTGGTACCTCGTGAACTTGCTTGGAGCACGTTTATTTTAGTATAGTCTCATGAACAGGAATTCTCCCTACAAATGCTGCATTGCATAGCATCTTTATGTGCTTGCTTGCATTTGAATTTGCATGCTGTTTTCATGCTTATTGACCAATGTGTAGTTTCGCGTAAGGGAACGCCCGCACGTAAACCGTGCGTGTGAAACTGTCTGCTGACATCGTTATGTGGCATGTGACAGGTGGTAAGCATTGGTTAAAAACCTAGCCTTAGAAACTAGCACTAGTTTGTAAGTGAGTGTGTATACACTTCATTAAGTTTTGGGCGACCAAAACTCACTTATAAATTATGACCAGCACTCATTGATGTCCCGAGGTGGACAAAACTCAATGTCCATCGCCGAGACCTTATCCCCTTTGTACTAAGGGAGCAACTAGCCATGTCTCCATCCCAGCTTGCACCACAAGTCACTTGTTCTCTCAATACTTCCATACTTCTCGCTGTCTTCAAATACTTCTTGCCCCTTCACATCCAGATTGAGCTTCACATATAGAGGGGATCTTGTGGAGATTACCTCATTCTATGTCTACCTTGGTGTCCCTTTCAGTGGCCCACACTTTACCATGCTTCTCGCTGCACACGCCAGAGTGACACTGGGATATGCAGCCTTGAGCTTACTTGAGCGATAGTACTTCTAGGCACATTTCCAGGAGCCCAGGACGAAGGGCTGGCTTTTTTGACACCCTCGTCACACCAGCCTTGATGTATGTAGCAGCCTTCTCGAGGCCAGATTTATCCGATGAGGATTGGAGCGAGTTGAGAGGCCCCATGTCATTATGTTCTCCCGTATCATCAATCCCACACCAGGTTATCCAGGCAGAGTTTGTTGCAGCCCTGATAGTAGTGGATGCACTCTTCGAGACAGTCATATACCTCCATTGCATTAGTCACATGGATCTCCACAGGTATCCGAGGCTTTCCCCGGAGTCCTCGCGACACAACTACTATGGAGTATTGTATGCACTTGTGCTACTATGGAGTATTGTATGCATTATTTTCCACTAGGCTCTCAGTATATGGGCTCCGCATGGATTGCCTACCACCCCTTCAATACAGTTTGACTCTCCTTTTCTCTGGCTTTTCATGAGGACACCAACCGGGTTATCTCGTTAGATCTTCTTTGCCTCTACACCCATTACACATAAATCACACCTCCGGAGCTCCCAATGAAGATGCACTTCTACAGAGATCACTTTCTCACGCTCAGTGCGGCTCATAGTTGTCACGGTACGAAAATACGATACCGTACGATACGATACCGTACGAGAATTTTTGGTACGATATGAAATTTTCGGATACCGGACGATAAAATACGGTTTTTATTTTTTACACTTAACAACCTATGGAGCTTCAAGATTGAATGTGAGGGAAGGTTGGGATGGGAGGAGTCTACAGTGCTTGAGGAACCAGAACATGGATATGTGTCTCTCCCAATTGGATCTCCTGATTGTCTCCAAAAAAGAACCTGGATGGGTAATGCAATACCAAAGGTCTCCCAGTGTAGCGTTTATGACTAAGGGACTGTCCTTGCACAAATACGAGCAGTGCATCTAGGGTGATAGGTTTAGGGACTCCTCTCTAGATCAAAATGGCCATGTCCAAATCTTCTCCCTCGTACATAACTTGAGAATCTAATTGTCTAGCCTACTTATACCAGGGATCTCCAAGTGATGTAGCAAGATTCTCTCATCCTACCAATCAAGTGTACACTACCAGTCTACCTCGCCAGATTTTTTAGGTCTCTCAACAACCCCATATGGAATACTGAGTGGGCACAAAAGTTGCGAAGTATTGCGAGCATTTGGGATCTTCGTTAAGCAAGGTTTAAAGCATTTGGAATTTTTTTTTTCAAGGGTTTTTTGGGGGGGGGGGGGGGGGGGGCTCGTATTGTACGATATCGTACCATACGGTGCGAACCCATTCGTACCGGTACGAGAAACAACTATGGTGCGGATGGATTCATCCAACAGCTGGGCCTACCTGAGTATTCACATGTCCCATGCCATGTGGATTGCGATCGGCCAGATACGAGTTTCATCCCACCGCCTCTCTGAGTGGAGACAGGTAGAGCTGAGCGCGTCTTCAAAGGCGGGGAGCTCTTACTGAGACCTAGAGAGGAGAGGATTTGTCAGTTATGCCACAGAGAGGTGGAGACGGAGGAGCATTACATATGCCATTGTTGAGTTTACTATGAGATCCGTGGGAGGTTTCACTGTTTGTTTTGTGAGGGATTTGGTCCATTCTCCAAGATCATTGACTTCTCGGACCAGCGTCACCTAGGCCTGTTCTTGCTTGAGCTCCGTAGACATAGGGACACTTTTTTGAGAGAGCTTTGGCCCGAGCCACCCCGCCCCCTCCCTCGCCTACCAATCATCTCGAGTGTCTTCTAGACCCATGAAGCGGAGGACACTGATATAGTGGATCTTGTGGACCCATATTGAGCTGCTCCGAACCTATCTCGCTTGAGAGGAGTTATCTTGGACCGGGCCTCAGTGCTCGACCTGCTCTGCCCCCTGGCCGTCGGGGACGATCCCCTCATAAGCTCGAGATCCAAGACATGCTCCACCATCATCGAGCTACCTTTCCACGTGACATAGCTGAGGGAGATCTCTTGGCCATACTCATTAGCTCCATGCTTGATATTTTGGAGAGTGGTATACCATTTTCTAGGAGCTGATGCTGCCCTCATGTTTCTATGTACTTAGTATTCCATGATGAGTTTCCATGGACAGTTTTGTATCACCCCAGTGAGATAGCTATGTTTATGTTTTGTTTCTGTTTTATTTTCCATTCCATGATGAGATATGCCATGGACATCATTGTATCACTTTGGTCTCATAGGCCCATTGGATCTTTAGTAGACGATTAATATATCTTTCTTTGTTTCTTTCTTTCTCTACCTGACACCTAGGGTGGACATTTCATCATACCTCTCTTCCCTCTCTATCTAGAAGTTGGCGCCATCCTTCCTTAGGCCTTGTCGCTGTATTTTTTGCACTTTCTCTTGCCCAACTGCATATCCAAGGTCGCTAGTGTATTTTCCAAGCTTCCAAGAGTGTTACCAGGTGGTGTTTATTCTCACACACACTCCCAATGACTGAAATTCAGCAAAATAGCTCTTATATTTGCTGTAATTCTTGGTCTTTTTGCTGAAAACCCTAATTTCAGCGTTCCTTTCTCAAGTTGAACCTTAGGGGAAGCTTTCCCAAGCTTCCCTTCATTCTCTTGATGACTTTTTTTACGAAGGATGGCGACAAATTGAAGATTTCAACACTCCAAACGCTTCCATCGTGAAGACTTCCATTGTCATCGACTCTACTTGCAATTGGTACGGAATAGGTGCTTAAATATGGAAGCAAGTAGCAGGAGGGAGGAGGAGGACTCCAGGTTCACGTACCCTGTGTAGTGTTCTCTTGTCTTACGTGCTCTCTTTCATATTGTTGCTACCATGTGTTGGTGGAACAATAGAGAGCAGATGGTATGGATCATGGGCACTTGAGTGTTCATATGTCCCATGCCATGCAGATTGCGATTGGCCAGATACGAGTTTCATCCCACTGTCTCTGAGTGGAGACATGTAGAGCTGAGTGCGTCTTCAAAGCCGGGAAGCTCATACGGAGACCTAGAGACGAGAGGATTTGTCGATTATGCCACACAGAGGTTGAGACGGAGGAGCATTACATATACCGATGCCGAGTATACTATGAGATCTGCGGAAGGTTTCACTGTTTGTTTCGTAGGGGATTTGGTCCAGTCTCCAAGATCATTTACTTCCCAGACCATCATCGCCTAGGCCTCTTCCTGCTTGAGCTCCGTAGACATAGGGACACTTTTTTGGGAGAGCTTCGACCCGAGCCACCCTGCCCCCTCCCTCGCCTACCAACCATCTCGAGTTTTTCCAGACCCAGGAAGTGGAGGACACCGATATAGTGGATCTTGTGGACCTATCTCGAGCTGCTCCGGACCTACCTCGCTCGAGAAGAGTTACCTCGGATCGGGCCTTTGCACTGTAGCGTGTCCGACGTTCTCGGCCCCTTGGCCGTCGGCCACATTCCCTTATAAGCGCAAGATCCAAGACATGCTCCACCGCCATCAAGCTACCTTTCCACATGACATAGTTGAGGGAGATCTCTCGGCCATACTCATTAGCCCCATGCTTGATATTTTGGAGAGTGGTATACCATTTTCTGGGAGCTGATGCTACTCTCATGTTTCTATGTTAGTATTCCATGATGAGTTTCCGTGGACAATTTTGTATCACCGCAGGGAGATTGCTATGTTTGTGTTTTGTGTTTGCTTTATTTTCCATTCCATGATGAGATATTCCATGGACATCATTGTATCACTTTGGTCTCATAGGCCCATTGGCTCTTTAGTAGACGCTTAATATATCTTTCTTTCTTCTACCTGAAACCTAGGGTGGACATCTCATCATATCTCTCTTCCTTGTCTCTCTAGCAGTTGGCGCCCTCCTTCATGAGGCCTTGTGGCTGTATTTTCTGCACCTTCTCCTCCCAACTGCATATCCAAACTCTCTAGTGTAGTTTCCAAGCTTGTTAGTGTATTTTCCAAGCTTCCAAGAGTGTTTCTAGGTGGTGTTCACTGTCCCACACACTCCCAATGATTGAACATCAGTAAAACAGCTCGTATATTTGCTGTAATTTCTAGTTTGTTTTGCTGAAAACCCTAATCTCAGCCTTCCTTTCTCAAGTTGAACCATAGGGGAAGCTTTCCCAGGGTTCCCTTCATCCTCTTGAAGACTTTTGTGGCAAAGGATCACGCTAGATTGAAGATTTCAACACCCCTAACGCTTCCATCGCGATGAGTTCCGCTGTCATCGACTCTACTTGCAATTGGTAAGCTTTGATGCTTAAATATGGAAGCAACTAGCAGGAGGGAGGAGCGGGATTCCAGGGTCGCATACCCTATATAGTGTTGTCTTGTCCTACGTGCTCTCTTTCAAATTGTTGCTACCATGTGTTTGTGGAACAGTAGAGACCAGATGGTAGGGAACATGGGCACTTGAGAGGGTAGTGTGAGTTGCAATTCTACACCGACAGTCACATTGTTTGCAATACTATATTCATATGCATTGGTATGGAAATCTAGGCAGAAATGTCCAATACACTATGTACTTGATTCTCCCAAGATCAATATACTTTATTTTAGGGACGGACCGGCCGTTTTGGCTCATTGTGCATGTCTTGTCAATTCAACAATTTACTTCTTGTATTGAGCATGTTGTCCATTAAATCTTGGTGTATTTATGTGTATTGATTAGCATTGTGTTCAACCAAGTTTTATAAGGAGGATTCGGGGGTGCTGGTAGTTCCACTCCCACAGCAACATGAAGCCCTTTTGCTTGCAGGACCTAGATGCTCTCTAAAGATAGCAAGCGTTCAAGCAAGCATGCAAAAGCAAGCAATTAATGATGCAAGTAGGGAACTCACTAGGCTTTTCATTCATTGTGTTTTGTCTTTTCACATTGTGTGTCGCATGATGGAAAAAGGCGATGAATGTTATTAGTCGCATTGGATGTGAGTGGGAGGGATCCTCCTATGAGACCTTGCACACTAAAGAGCTCAGAAGATAGCAACAAGCAGTGGAGGTGGAGATGGAGCCATTAAAAGCCACTTGGACCAAGTATGGTTGCACATTGTTATGTGATGGGTGGTCAGATATACGCAAGAGGAATATGTGCAATGTTTTGGTGTCCTCTTTCAAGGGCACTATGTTCTTGTGTGCCATTGATGCATCTGTGGTTGGGACAATGGTGACAGGAGAGTTTATATGGGCACACCTCTGGGAGGCTATCATGGTGATAGGCCCACAAAACATAGTGCATGTGTCACTCACAATGGTAACAAGTGAGGCAACGTCGTCCTCTTTTGAGCATGACGTTGAGTCAACCAAGATGGCTATTGATGAGGACATCGAGGATGTTGAGGATTCAGTGCACAGTCCCAACTGAGGACTCTATTCTTTGGGGCAATTAGGCTCCTCCAGTTTGTCATTCATCTATTAGCATGCTTTACTTTGTGTATTTCAGACTTCAGTTTTCTTTTTTTTTTATATCAGCTCAGGATTCAGACTTTTTGTGATCACTTTGAGTGTTGAGTGGACTATGTCACTCTTGCATGTAGGTTGCTTTATATATTATTTCTTGAGTTTTGAGCAGTTGCCATTATTGATGATGGAATCTGGATCTTGATTCTTGATGTTGCCAGTTTTATTTTGCCAATTGGTCGGCAACATATTTTTTACATATTATAAATCTATATATAAATTTTGGTGACTATACCCCCCCTTTATGCTCGAGCGGTAGAAGGGACTTCATGGGCAACATCCACGCGCGCATAGAGGCACTATGGAGCACTCGGGTTTGCACCAAACCATAATTTGCAGCTTTAATAGTATTCGATCAGCTCCTAAGAATGGGAAATTGATGACATGGCAGTCATATTAGGGTTTCAATAGTATAACTGGAAAACCAAGAATTGCTAGCATGAAGACATGTTCCAAGAGAAGCTTACATATAGTACATAGAGAGAAGAAAGGTGGTCGAGTAGTCAAAATTGAAGGGAGTCTAAATCCTAGGTGACATGATAATTCATTGATTTTTAATGATACGGTTAAGGTGGCCTCCTTGGGAGAGAACACGATTTTCTCACAAAGGGGAATAGGGTGGACAAGACCTGAGGCCTTGGTACCCGGGTACGATAGCTTGGGCACCCCAGTTTTTAAATGAAGGTGAACTTGCGAAGTTTATAAGCATTACAAAGCCTATAAACAATCGATAAAGGTTTTTGGTAATGCTTGCCACCTCTTCACATGCCGTGAAGATGACAGAAGACAGGCACACTCACGGTCCATGGGCGGGCGATGGATTAGGCATGTAATAGGAGATATTCACAGGAAAACAAACAGTTTAAGGCATGCAAACATGCACTTTGTCTTGGCCAAACTTCCCGTTTATGGAATATGGAGAACATAGTTGATATTGTGCTTATTCTTTCTATCTTTAGCGGTGCATTTACCCTATCAACTACTTATTTGCTGGACTAATTCTTTCTATTTGCTACTTCCCTTAGTGCTAGGCTTCATTATGGCCGAGTCTGCCTTGTGTCTCCGGAGGTTTGACAGAAACTCAGTATGAAGGGCTTTGTGTGAATATATGCTCTTATGTGTGTGTGTGTGTGTGTGTGTGTGTGTGTGTGGAGTGCGTACAAATGGCAGATAAGGGCGAGAATGAAGCCCCTCATGGACAAGGGCTGCTCATCAAAAGCTTTCTTTTAGGGGTTGCATGCTACTCGAAAGAAAAACTCATGCTTGAGGGTTAGGAAGTTGGATGGTTCTTGGACTCATTCTTTTTTGGATCTCCAAGATGAATGCCACAACTATTTTCAGAAATTATTCTCTGCCCCTCCTTTCCCATCTAATCAAGTGATTGATGCAAGGACTGAGTTACTCCAGTATGTTTCTGCAATAGTTGAGCCGGATAATGCTCTTGCTTTGGAGAGGCCTTTTACTCACACAGAACTGGATAATGCATTGTTCCACCTCAGTAAATATAAGTCCCCTGGCTGGGATGGCCTTACGGTGGAATTCTACATTTCTTTTTGGGATGATTTGAAAGAGGTCCTCTTGAGAATGATCAATGTGGCATTGCAAGAAAATCAGTTGCTGCATTCTTGGAAACATGGCATAGTCAAGCTTGTGCCCAAAAACCATCTGTGTGATCACATATTTGATTGGAGGCCTATTACATTGATGCCGGTAATTTACAAACTTATTGCCGAAATGTTAGTGCATAGGCTTCATGGTATACTCCATGCAGGTCTTCACCCTCATCAGTATGGGTTTCTGCCGCGAAGACAAATCCATGACAATATATCCAATGCCTTGACTGCAATTGAATATGCTAAGTATTCTCGTCAGGATGTGCTGATATTGCAGGTGGATATTGCTAAGGCATTTGACAATGTTCAATGGGATTTCATTTCTCAGATTATGACAAAGCTGGGCTTTGGTCCCAAGATGGCAAATGCTGTTTATTGGCTATACTCTGACGCTACTGCTCAATGCATTCTTGGGGGTCATTTGTCTCGATCATGGATATTGGGTCGATTGGTTAGACAGGGCTGTCCTCTTAGTGCTCTCTTCTATGCAATTGCCACTCATCCTCTGTTGATGTATCTTGATCATCTAACAGACTCAGGACAGATGACTGGTCTTAAAATCCCAGGGGCTAAACCTTTCTTGGCACAAGCATATGCAGATGATTCCTTCTTTATGCCACAGAATTCTCCTACGGAACTTTGCAAGCTTATGGCCACTCTCTCATTATATGGACAGGCAGCTGGATTGCATATTAATTTTGATAAATCTAAATTGATACCCCTGAAAGAATGTGATTGGCATTCTATTCTTTGGCCGGGGCAGGTGGTGCATTCCAGAGAAGTGGTCAGACATTTGGGATATCCCATTGGATGGCATATCTCAAGAAAGCAGCAACTAAAATGGATTTTCCAAAAACTCCATCGTAAGCTGGAATATTGGAAGATATCTACTTGGCCTCTTCATGTCAGGCTCAGAATTGTGCAATCCATAGTGATGTCTTATGTTCAGTTCTATTTGCCTTTATCGCATTGGTCCTCCAGGGATATTTCAGCCTTTATGTCTCAAGCTATGGAGATATTATGGAAGACAAAATCTGCTGTTAAAGCTTTGAGACTGATGAAGATGGAAATGGTGTGTTCCCCAAAGATGCATGGTGGACTCAATATTCTCAATATAAGATATCATGTACTTGCAAGGAAGGCTACTATGTTGCACACTTTCTTCTGCCAACAACAGCCATAGACTTGTATGTTAGCGTCCATGTGTGTCAACATGAGGACTTTAGCTTATGGTCATTGGATTACGGATCATTGGGAGGTTGTTATTGGGAAATTTCAAGGCAGGATACCTGGCTGTCCTTTTTCCACTGCCTTAATACTTGACTGGAAACAAGTTCTCTCTAAGGTCAAATGGGCTCCTCGTAATTGCTTGGGGATGAACTCCATGAGGAAGGAAAGTATTCATTGGAGTGCCATTTTTGACACTCCACTTGCCTTGCAGGAACCTGTTCGGGCATACAATCTTATGAAACTGGGAATTAGGTACATACATGATGTGGTGGATGATCGAGGATATGTCTTATCCTTTCCTCGGGCCACTGCTACCTATGCATTGGGAATGCATCATAGGCCAATATGGAAGAAAATTGCTGAAATATTGCTTCCTTTTTTACCTATTCCAACTATGGCTGACACAGACAGGCTCATGGATTGGCAATTGTGCTCATCTACTGCAAGCACTCATCCTGTTCCCCTTCCAGCCTTGACCTCCATCAAAGCTTACAGGCTTCTTCAGCCTCCCCCATGGATTCAGCAACATGCCAATTCTTTGTGGCATATGAGAAAGCCTCTCTCTTGGTGGCGGAAGAATCTCCGCATGTTATGGAAGTGTAAAATGCCACTGAAGCAAAGACTCTGTCTTTGGAGATGTTTGACAGGCACATTATCAGTTGGGGTCACACTTGCCAAACGTCACATTGCACCATCCACATGTCTAAGATGTTCAGCTCCCTCAGAAACCTTTCTTCATCTGCTGTGGGAATGTCCTTGTTCCAGGACCCTCCTCACCAGAATTTCAGGCTATCTTTGGCTCCGATTCCCGAGTCACAGATTTGGGAAACATTTTTGGCTCTTTGGCAGATTATTGCAGTCTTTGTCCCAATACTCACTATTTCTTTTCTGGGTGAGATATTGGGCTCTTTGGACAATTTGGAGTGAGCACAACATGGCATACTTGGGTAGGCTGAATCAACAGTCATATGAATTCTTCAGAGCCTCATTGCGGCAATCCTTATATGATGCCTGCCATGAGGGTGATATGGATGCTTCTTGCATAGAGCTCTTCTGTTTATGTTTCTGACATTTGGGTTCCTCTCCTTTATGGAGATCTCCCATCTTTGTAAATTTGTGAACATATAAATATACTGCACTAGACATTACCAAAAAAAAAAAAAGTGTGTGTGGAGTGCGTGTGTGAGAGCATATCTTGATACATAGTTCTACACCCACTATTGGGCACTGATGACGTTAGTGGGGATGTCGTAGTATCTAGTCCATACTATGCATAATGGAGTTGATAGTTATATAGTCTTGTGGGTTGACTACCATGAGTATATAACATGCATGTTCCTGAAAGGTGAATTTGGGCATGTTCTTGGATTCATCTAGGTATATATATAGTTGTTCCTAGCACACAATTGGCCAGTGGAAACACACACGTGGGATTCTTGGGCACTTGGAATCCATGTCTTGGTGACGTTACGGGCGGCACGAAGGATGCCTAGCCTCTCGTAAGGTGGCTCAAAGATGGGGAATGACCACTTGGACGGACAAATGGTGACATATGCTGCCCAAGTTGGGCATCTTGCGGACCCCTATCTTGTGTTTGTGGCTGGTCTCGATACATCTGTGGATGCTCTAATGGGGCTGGCCCAAATTTGAATTGCATGCCAAACTGCTGAACCTGGGTCTGATTTGGTTGCCATCTTTGCTGGTACCCTCAACTTATCATTTTTCACCTGTTTTAGTCTTAGAGTTGCTGCCCAAAGGTCATAACATCCCCGATTGTTTGGCAATGCATACTACAATCTATCCACACAATTTCCGATCTCTGTCTTAGCGGTCTTATTTTCTCCCGTTGTGAGGGCTCACAAATTGAGCCTTTGATCTCTCTTTCCTAGTCTATAGCCCAAAGTCATGTCCACATGTACTTATTACAGATGTGTGAGAAGTGACATCCCAATGTGCTTGTTTAAAAAAAAGTTGGAATGGGAATTCTTATTTCTGATGTGTGAGAAGTGACATCCCTATTCTTACTCGAGTGGCTATTACACCATGTTCTCGAGATTAAGATGCAACTTCAAATCTAGAAATTTATTGTAATACCACAACTCTCTCTCAAAGGGGGGGAAAACTATTGATGCATCATCAAGACTTAAATTGCTTGCTTGTGGGGTGACTGCGATTTGACCTTGATCTGCATTTCAGGTGGTACTTGAAGTTGTTCCAATATTGTTAATGGTACACGATCTTGTTTGGGTATTGGTTCCAATATTGTTTCTGGGTTTGCTTTCTGTGCTGGGTGAGGTGTTGGGGCTGTCTTTACTGATAATAGTACTAGATCTTGTTCTCATTTTGATTCTGATTTTGTTTCTGTGTTTGCTTTCTGTTTTGGGTGTGATGTTGGGTTTATCTTTACTCTTCTTGCTCACTTTTGGTAAGAGGGTTGTGGCCAAATAAGCCGTTATCATTCTCGAAGTAAAAGCAAGTCTGATAGAGCTAAGACAACTGAGCTTGGTGAAGAAAAATCTGGGTGGAGCCGACCTGGATGGAGAGGCAGAAGGAAGATTTGGCAACTGGGGTTTCCTCTTGACACATATACACATGGTCTGAGTCATCTTCTCATTATATGCAGTAAGATTTGGCTGTACAATCTCAAGACAGTGGACCAAGTATCTTTTGGAGGCTGGTTTGCTAATATTCACTCTTAAATCTCTGGGTGGGCTATTTGCAAGGTGTGTATGGTCGATATGGAACTATCATGACCAAACCTTTACACATCTCACATGGCATTCGGTGTTCAAAGTTAAGAACCCTTGCAAGTTCTGGTGTGATACTTTTGATAGATGTGAAAACATGGGTAGAACTAATCAATTGCATTCATGTATGAAAAGACGCTTTCTGGTGCATTTTTAGAGACCCTTCCCTTGAGTGAACCATGTGTTTATGTGAAGGCCAATTTTGAGCACCCTTCACATTTCCAGCTTGTTTCCACCGTGGTTCATAGCCAGACTGTCGCAGATGTCGATTGATGATACTTTATTTTTGGACCTATTGGGACCTTCACTTGCATTTTAAGCTGCACTACTTCCATCTATGTAGCTACATTCTGTGGGGTCTGATTTCAAGCACTGTTGGGTTCTGATTTCAGGTACTGTCACCTTAGGTTTTACCCTCTTTTGCAATGCATCTACAATGATGTACATACAGCAGGCTTACATGGCCTAATACTCTTACTATGTGGTATATTACAATCACTTATTCAAGGGGATGTTCTAGGCATCTTTTATCATAGTACTACATATTTGCCTCCTCCAAATGCTTAGAAGATCTTTCTTTCTTACTCTCCTCCTCTTTCCCTTTCTTGTCACCTTTTTTTTGGGAGTAAAACAGGGCTGATTAGATTACCACAAAATCTCGTACAAACATGCACTAAAGCGCCAAATGTACAAGTGCGACCAACCGCACTACCCATACAAAATCTCAGGGAGGGAGATAAGAGATGCGGGACATAAACCACTGTGGAGGAATGTACTTCCACCGTGGGGTACTGCCTTGCAACTGGAAAATCTCATGACGACTCCAAGTCTCCAAGAAATGTTCTCTCCGCAACTCGCCAGATCGAGAGGAGAGAGTCATCAAATAGTCCCATTCACCACGAAGCGTGTGAATGGTGTCGGACCAAATATTTGCTAAAATCTGATGAGTGGAAGAAGATTCATCTGGCCCTCCAAATGCACCAGCCAGTAATAGCGCCTATGATACTAAAGGTCTCTGAGCTATTTGATGATCCCTGAGAATGCATAACATGACGGGGGATATCAGAAAAAACGCATGTGAGCAGAGATCCCGTGCCCGATGTGGAAAACTAAGTCATCTGGAGCAGCCTTGTATCCAAGACGCCGCCCTACCAAATTTGGTTGCAACCGACAAAATGCACCCCAAGTGTTGTACCCGAGGTCCGGAGAAATCTGTCGGAGAAGCTGAGAAACACCTGTCCACACCATCTGAGGAACCTTGCCGGGTTTTGTCCCTAGAGGATGAATGCTAGAAAGTGCTCAACTCACTTTTGGACGTTTAGTGTGGAAACCATTTATTAGACATGGTTGCTGGCATTATTTTTGGTAGTGTGAGTGTTCATTTACACATGAAGACACACAAACCCATTCGACATAATTAATTGTTTACTAATGTTAGTATGGGTGTTTGTTTACATGCACAAAGGTTGACCCTTGTGAAGAGGGACACACCCAGTACATGTTTTCAAACATCTGATTGACCATTCTTTTGCATCTTCATAACAGGATCAAGGGTAGGTCAAAATGCTCTATGACAATGTTGACCTGTGCGTTTTCAAGTGTATGATGCAAGTTCCTTTATGACTCTAGTGTGCTGATCTGTATGACTCGTGTGCTGAATCTTGTTCACTGTCGTGGCAGACTGTAATATTTTACCGTGGTAATTCTGTTGGAGAGGGTCATCCAGCACCTGCAGTTGCAGCAGTAAATTTGCCTGTCACATGCAGTGTACCCTCATCAATTACTCTCCTTGTTGATGAAGTTGGTAAGTAACTGGATGCTTTGGTGTGCATTTCAAGTTTTCCTGCAAGAGAACATTCGGTGATTGCATCAATGCTTTCTTTCAATTGGTGATTTGTATTTCTCATAATTTTCTTTTCTGATGGATCTGTGATCATAACAGAGCACTCTTTGCCACGTATCAAATCCTCTGCTCAAGCACTTCGTGACGAAAATTGGGTGCATAAGTTCCCTGTCACTGTTGTGAGTGGTTGTGGCTTGCGGGTTTCTGCAGTTGCTCTAGATGCCTTTGGAAGTCCTTTTGCGAATGCATCGTCTTTGCCTATCGATTGGATGCTGGTGGATTGTTTAGGTTTGGCTTATTGGGAAAGACATGTCACATCTGAAGCTTACATTGAAAATGGAAGGTGGGAGGAGAATCTAGTGCTCAGGGACAATGCTGGTCAGGTAACTTCTGTACACAATTGTTCACATTACCTTTGTTTACACCAGGTTCTTTCCTTGATGTGATGACAGTACCTGTGTTTACACCAGGTCCTTTCCTTGATATGAAATAGTCACTGTCTATCTTTTTCTAGCTTTTTAGAGTAGTTTTTGCTGCTGATTGGTAGGAGATTCGTGATCGACCTCGTAAGCACAGAAAACTAGTGTGGCCCTTGACAATGTGGGTTTTTGGAGGTGCAGTCGCATGACAAAAGACTGATACCTTTCTGGAAGTCCTTATTCTTGATGTCCACTTTCCAAAGATTTAAGGCAGCTCTCCATGAAGATTGCCCCAGGCACAACATAGTTAGCTCTAGGAAGAAACCTATGATGAAGTAGGGAATGTCCTTGGATTCCATTTTGTCTGGATAAATGGGAACCATGGAAGCGGTGATAATATGATTCTAATGTGCTGGTAAGGATCTGAGGATCTATCCCAGCTGTTTATTCAAACTGCTTGAGGACGAAAGGTCTTAAGAAAAGCAATACGCCTGAGGACAACAGCTCCAGAGGAGAGATTTTTTGATGACATAAGGATACACACCATCAGTCAGGAGGTTGTGGTGTGGCCAGCCACTTGAGGCGAGAAGCAGAAGGATAGTGAGGGGTTTTGTGTTACGGCCATTGGCTAGGAGCTCAGTGGTGTGTATACACTGGGTACCGAAGGGTGCTGCACAAGAGAGGTGTGTGGATAGGTGGGTTCACGTATGGGCACCTGTTTCCCTAGGTATATATAGGAGGAGTGGAACATTTACCTTATGCAATGTCTCGTTTTTATACTATTTTCTTTGGTTCTAGAGTTTTGGCACCGCATTGTCTTCTCCCTTCTTTTTACTGTAAAATGGTACAGGCCAAGTGGGGAGTTTAAGGACTCAGGCCCTGACATTCGGTATCAGGGCCCGGTAAGCTCAAGGACATGTTGGTTCGTGTACCTTTGTCTCGCAAGTTAGAGCAGAAAATTGAAGGGTCTTTGCATCACAACAGTGCAATTGCAGAGGGCCATGAATTGGATTGAACAAACAGCTCAGGGAGTCATGATAGGCTAGATTTTAAGTTTACTTTAGGTCAAGTAGCCTATTTTAGGCTTTTAACTTCCCTTTCATCTCCATTCCTTTCCCGTCTTTGCTTTCCTCTAGTACTTTCTGTCTTTTTTTTTTTGGGGAAAAAGATCCTTCTATTAGTTATCAAGAAAAACAACCAATATGCTCAAGTACAAATCCGTCTCCAAAAGGAAATGCTAGTCAAGATGAACAAAGGGGAGGATGCACTTCTCCTCTGGCTGGCCGCTCTAGAGGAGAAGGCTATCTCATACAATGGGGTGAGGGGGAAATAACCACGCACGTGGTTTGTAATGCCAAGTGGGCTCACCACTACTATCTGTAACAAAGGGACCACACTGTCAGATCCTAAGGAAGGCCTCCCGACGCTTCCTCATGCGGTTTGAGCCGCCCTGAAGCTGCCCCCATTGACCACGGAGGGTATGAATGATATTGAGCTAGATGGTCTGGATAGATTCGGTTGGTGGGGTGAGGGTGGCTTCGATACATCGAGCTCTCCGAATATGCCATGTGGCAATGCTACTGCAAATCTCCCCTCTGGCTAGAACCTGGCGCAAAGAAATGGGTAGCAGGCGATGCCATAGTCGCTCTCTGGCCACCTTGTCCAATGAAGGGTCGATGTGCCACTCGTGTGCATGAAAACCAATCACCCTCACCCTCTGCAAGGTGCAGCTCCCAAGGTCCTCTACGAGAGTCTCTGATCTATCCAGTCTGCCATGAAGCCCAATAGAGAAGGTGAGTAGTAGAGCGGAGCACTCATCCGCGCCATGGATTGCCAGCGGTATACCTTGCCTGTTGAACTCTCCCAGCTAGTGTGGAGGAGAAGGATCCAGTATCAGGGCTAGCCACTCAGGGGGGATGGAAGAGTCGATGTCAAGCCTAAGTCGGTCTCTACCCCGCATCTCAATAGGGCCTCTCTCCTGCGCCTCCAAGGGTAGCTGTTTGAATGCAAGCCAATCTCCAAGTGACCTAGCGGGGGTTGTGCTCAAGGCTCCCCAAGAGATGTATTGGTGAGCCCCAGACATGTGATCACTAGGCAAACGTACCATAGGATTCCATATCAAAGGTTGTGGAGGTCGCTCCTCAGAGGCTACTGGTGTTGATTGCTGCAAGGCCGGCCTCATATGGTCCTAGGCATGCAAGAGACTGGTTGTAAATTTGTCCTCGAATGTTGGGCTAAAGCCGTGTGCTCACATCTCTATGAAAATCTATCTCATGCTTTGAGGCCAAGGGCCCCTAGTATCAGAGTGCCGGTGGAAACCTAGCTAGTAGGAAGTCCTTTCAAGGCTCACCGCTAAGAAGAAGACCTTGAACTATCAACTTGTTCAGCAGGGCACGGCTCTAAATGGAGGGGTCGATGATGCCCAGGCCCCCTCTACATGGTGGCTGAACGATCACTCTCCAAGCCACCTTGGCTCTAGCCAATCTCCAATCGTTGGCAGTCCACAGAAGATTCCAGATCAAATGTGGAGCCGCCCAACTCCATCAGAGCCAAAGGCCAGAGGTGGGTTAGCACATCCGTGATGCACAGGTCATGCAAATCATGTGAACGCTCTATGGCCTGCCCTTGAATAGGGGAGGATACTGACTTTGTGCTCCAATCCTTTCCATGTGCTGCACTCATGGGGGAGGAGAAGATCATTGCACCACTGTTTGGGGTGGACGGCTTGGAGTGGTATAACAGGACACAGATGCGGATGGGAGCCACCATCTCCTTGAACATGCCAACCTAGACAAAGGATTGACACCAGTTGGGAGATTATTGCCAGTATTACAGCATGGCAGATCTGGAGAGCTAGATGCACGGAGGCTATTGAGGGTGTCTAGATTTTTGGGTCTCAGTGCATTAGTACTATATGGGGTGATATCATCCATACTCTTATGGCTACTTGGGCTCACATTCAGGGGCCCTCTCGTTCTGCGCAGGCGAAGCGTGTGATATTTATGCAGGAATGGGACCATGGCTTCTTCTTTTCCTTTAGTACCACAGGTCTTACATGGCATCATGATGCTCCTCAGTGGTTGAAATCACCTTACATATTGGGGTGATTCTATTCTTTTCCGGCTTATAGCTGTGAGAGTTGTATGTTTTTCTCATACTTAATAGAAGTCTCTTTCTGAGAAAAAAAAAGCAGACTTGTGATCTTTGATGTCCATACGCCAAAGACAACAAAGCTTTGAGTGTCCCGATTGCATGCTTTGTGACATCACAAGCACTACGGATGGAGGTGAGGAGCGGTAGGTAATGTGTGGCATCCAATGCATGTACACAAATTAGCATGAAAACCCCCTCTAGCAAGGGAGGTGGATGTCCTTAACATGTTCTGAACCCAGGACCTTCCACTCTAACCATAGGGCTACTAGCTTGGGAACTTTTAAAAATGGCATTTTCAAGGTATCTGTAATTTTACATGAAGAGGATTTGGAGTGATGGATACGTATAGGTCAAAAAGTTAAAAGCTTTCTTCATAAATTGCATTTTTTTAAATTGCAGACACCACCAGATACAGCTTTGTTTCCAAGAGAGCCCAAATCACAACTATGACACATCTTTGGCTCTCTACTTGGTCAGACTACTCAAGAACATCCCTTCTAAATTGGGATAACTTTAACTTTTCACACAAATAAAAAAACAACTTTCTTTCATGTGAAAAATTTTTCACTGCACATACCGTCCTCAGTAATAATAGCCTGCAGTAAGTCCAAGTAGGCACTTCCACCTAAGTAAGTGCATAAATGTTCAAGACGGAGCGGCTGCCATGGACGACTCCTGGGGTTCAAGACTAGAAGTTGCCGAATCAGGGTTTAGGGTTTAGGGTTTAGGATTGTGGCTAACCGCTCAGCGCGCGGACAGCTCAGGGATTTGCTCCATGCAAGCCTCCTCCGTGTGGCTAGAAAGATCACATATATTCATTCTCTCAGCCCTCGGGCATGGCTACTACCACGTTGAGTTCGATTCGCCCACAGCTTTGGACAGAGTCTTGCAACTGAACACTGTACCATTGCGTACGGCCCAGGCCTTCTTTGTGAGGTGGCAACACGGCATTGACCCTGCGTGCAATCCTTGGGCTAGCGTTTCAGGCTTTCCGATGATAGGTGGTGCTATCAGGAGGGTGATGGAATCCCCCCTAACGTCGCCTCGGTTCTTGGGAGGAGGGCCAGGATTCCATTCCTTCGTATCTACATCGCCTCCCCAGACCCAGTGCCTCACATCATTTCTCTCCCTAGTCTGCAGGGAAGAGATTCTGTAGAGAGTTGAGTACTCGGGCCTCCCAGGCCAATGTTTCATCTATAGCCAGATGGGACACCTCACTAGAGCCTGCCCTCACCGGCATACCAGGAGGCTGCCTCCAGTAGCCCCCCCTCCCAACCCCACTTCAGACTCTCCTCAAGGGGGTGGACGGGATAGAGGCCACCCTGTACCAGCACACCGGGCCTCGGCTGAGGCCAGCGCAAGAGAGTGGCAGACTGTTGGCCCGATGCAGGACCGCCAACCGCCGACGAGACCCGAGATACGTCGACATGCGGAACAGAATGGCAGGATCTAGGACGATACAGTTCTATCAGAGAACCATTTTGAGCATTTATTGTAGAGCAACTCCTGATGGCGATGGGCCCACGCAGCCCCCCCCCCCCCCCCCCCCGGCACAGTGAACCCTACCACCCCCTCTCCCGCTGTCTTTATCGACTCTCCCCCCTCCAGCCCACCCTCTTCAGCCTCTCCAGAGCACTCCCGCCTTCCTCTAGCTGCGCCAAATCTGGAGTGGCGTGCCAGCCGGCTCCATTCTCGAAGTGGGTAGAGATTACCATTGCTGCCTCTCCAATACCGGCCTCCCCCTGAGTCACGAGATGGTTCCCCCAAGGCATTGGACCAACCAGTTGACTACAGTTTTCTCCGATGTGAGGAACATCCTGCAATAAACCATGCTGGGCAATATCTCTACGAATGAAAATTGTAGAATTTGTACCACTGCCCTCATAAAAAAACTGCGGACTGGACTGGGAGAGCCAAGCAACTGCCCCCCAAGTCACATGCATGGCTCCGCCACTCAATTTGCCCATAAGTTGGGCGATAGGACCCCAAATCTGCTGTGCAGTGCTGCATCCCAATAAACAATGTTGTACGGTCTCAAAATCTGCCGCACACCTAGGACAGGAAAATGCTACACCGAAAAGTGACCTCCACTGATTGGTGGGGAGACCACCATGTAAGAATAACCAAAAGAAATGGGAGATATGGCTCCTTCTGTATGAGTGCCAAAGTTTATGCCAATATCTACGCTGTATCACTGGAGAAATATCATAGCTCTCCCAATGAGGCTTGAGAGTAGCGATTCTATGCATCTGTCGAGTGAGGAGAAGCCTAGCATTCCGGACAGTGAAACTGAAAAAAGGAAGGCTTTTCAAAGGATCGAAGGCATCAATCCACTCCCACTCTCTTGGATCCCACTGAAGATATCTGATAGGACTGCCACCATATAACCACAAACACCAAGAGCCACATGAGTCACTATTTGAGGAGAAGGATCAATGAACCAGTGCTTCCCCGAGCGACCAACAATCCTCACTGGACTAAGCCTAGTATTTGGGATGATCTCCTCCATACTAGAATAAATGAGGCAATCTGTATCCTCCTGGCTCGGGAGAGCAATGACATGCAGAGGTATGCCTATCCTCGAAAAAATGCCAGCCAACCCGGATGATAGTCTCCGTGAAAGGTCCCAAAAAGCCACTCATGCGGAATAGCTGCATCAATCTAATCAATACGAATGCGAGAGTTCCTAAGATGCTGAATAGATGCAACTCTCCGATCCTCCGCAAGACTCTTAAAGGTCTTCCAAGCAAGAACTGTGTATGCGCATCTCTCCCATTCGGACCATTGCATATAACGAGATGCACCAAGTGCCTGACTTGCCTCATCCCTAAGGAACTCGTTACACATAATAGGTTGTCGGTCAGCCTTGTCCAAAGACCTAGGAAGCCTTTGTCACAAAAAATATCTCATGCTTCTCCATGCTTTGACAATGGCTCCAATAAGAGGGGAAGATGGTGTCGTGATATCAGCCTCTGTGAACAAAAAACGTGTGCTGGGTATCCATTCTCTCCCGACCCTGGGTGTACATCCAGAAATCTGAGACAAGAAAAAATCCTTCCAAGGCTTAGTGCTTGGTAGGAAACCTTTGACCACAAGTTTGCAAAGCAACCCCCTGCACTGAACATCCGGATCGATAATATTCAAGCCTCCCTCTCTTTTGGGTTGAATAACTGTGAGCCAAGCTACCTTGGCACGAGTGTGCGAGGTGCCATCCAAACGCGACCAGAGAAAATTGCGGATCAATCTCCGCAATCGGCCAATGCACGCATGAGAGAAGCACCAACAAGAGGCAATAAACCAAGCTGGGGCAACCAAAACGTGATTAGCCACCAAAGCTCTGGAGGCTAAATCTAATCTCCTGGAGCTCCAATGGAGGAGCTTCTTTCGGATACTCATAAGAACTGGAGCAAAATGCTGTGCAGGAGAAATATCAATCCCAACTTGGTATCCCAAATATCTAGCAGTGCATCCTCTGCTGATCCAAGTAAAACCAAGCTTTGCATCCAATCAACTCTCGGTGAATCACTAACCCAAAAACCAATGGATTTGTGCAAATTAATGAGTGCCCTTGCTGCCAAACAGAACTCCTCTAGTGCTACCTGGAAGAAACTTAAGCATATACGTGAAGCCTCCAAAAACAGGGCTGTGTCATCAGCTAACTCAGAGTCAACCAATTCCCCTTGACTGCGAAGAGGCAACCTCAATCCCGAAATACCAATAGTGGAGCGGAGAAAGATTCTCATGGCCTCTGCAACTATGATATATGATAATGGGGCTAAAGGGCAGCCCTGTCGTACTGAGCGAGAAATCTTAAACCGCTCTCCTCTATCACCGCAAGCAAGAACTCTATGGTGGGCATCACGATACATGCATGAAACTCCCTTGTTCCATCCATGAGAAAAGCCCATATGGCTAAGAGTACCCTCAAAGAAGTCCCAATCCACTCTATCATAGGCCTTCTCAAAATCCAAGAGCAAACTGGCTAAGGGTTGATTGCTTACTTTAGCCCATTCGACGGCCTCCCAAAATGAGAAAATGTTATCAAAGATGCTCCTGCCGTGTAAGAATCCATTCTGAGTATCATGAATAACATCCTGCAAAATTGGTTGCAATTTGATGCTCACTGCCTTAGCTAGAATCTTAAAGGCAATCCCAGGTAAGGTGATAGGTCTCCATTGGCCAATCAATGTCTTATCCCCGCTCTTAGGAATAAGATAAATATGCCCCTCAGTGAGAGAAGAAGGCATAGAACCTGTGTCCCACATCTCTTGCAAAGCCGATGTGATCTCAGTCCCGATCTCATCCCAAAAAGTAATGAAAAAAACAGGGGAGAGGCCATCCTCCCTTGGACACTTACCATGAGGTAAGCATGAAGAGCATGTCTCAAATCAGAATGCGGCTCAGCACTAAGAAGCTGGCGATAGAAATCAGTGGCAATCTGTCTAACCATAAGAGGATCTGAGTGGAGTGCCATGTGAATCTTGCAACTCCCTGACACTATCTCTGGCATGAGATGGGCCGTGAGAAGCAAAGAAATGTTTGTTACATCTGCCACCCGTCTGTGTCCAAAAGGATTCTTGGACATGGAAACGGTACTCCACGCGCTGCTCAAGAGAGTGATGAAGTTCTGCCCTAACAGTACATAAAGAATCTCCAACCCATTGAGCATGAGGATGTTTCTCGTGCTCTTTCTGCAAGGCATCCAATCTACGTCTAATAGCCCTTTCTAAGTCCAAGGCCTCTTGCCGCTTGCACAGGGCACATGTGATAAAAGTCACTAATATCATAGGCATTGAAAGGCCTGTACGGAGTCATGAGATCTCCAAATATCAAGCATACGACGCGATAGCTCTGCATTTGAAAACAAATGATTAGGGATGCATACATGGGGTGCTGATCCATGGCAATTCGGATCTCTAATACATAAAACCACTGGGCAATGATCCGATTTGGAGGTGCATGTAGCAATAAAAGTATGTCCACCTTCGCCAAGCACCCAATCATCCACATAAAATCTGTCTAACCGTGCATAGATACATCCTGCATCTCTTCTCCTGTTAGACCATGAATAAAGAAGAGTGGATGGACTCCTCAAAATGTCATCCTCATGCCAACAATCTCTCCCATGAATGGAGAGTATAAACCTCTCTAAAGACGCTCTTTCAAGAGGATGCACCAAGCCCTCATGTCCACCTCTTTTATCTGTTGGCATCTCAACCATGTTAATATCCCCACCAATAATCCAATGGTCGGCAAGAGGCATCAATGTAGTGAGAGATTTCCAAAAGGCAATCCTCTCACCTCTATGGTTAGGAGCATAGAGGTTGAGAATACCAATGCATATAGTACCTTGCATAAGAAGGATCCACTGCGCTCTTGCAGGCAAAATAACACCATGTCCCATGATGCAAGGCAAGATCAAAGCTGAAACAGAGATACAAACACCACCCTTGGTACCAACGGCCGGTGACCAAAAGGTGTGTCCCAAGAGAAGCTTGCCTGGTCTCAAACACTGACTAGCTTCCAGTTTATGCTCTTGCAAGAGCAATATATCCATAGGTCCACTTGTGACTGCATAATGAAGTTGGGTTTTTACAATTTGTTTCCGCCGACGCGGAAAAAACCCCCAAGACCGTGAATGTTCCAAGAGACAATCCTCATAAAGACTCAGAGTAGGAACGACCAGATCTCGTGGTCGACGAAGGACCCCCTTTAGAGGCGGAAGTACGTCTCGCATAGGTAAGGGAGGGAAAATTTGACGATGTAAACCTTACCTCTCTCTCACACTCGGGGAAACAGCCAGGGCTAGTCCTCAGAACTGGAGAGGTACCATGACAATGCGAATGTGCAACATCATCCTCAAGGGTACAATCATCCTGTAACTGTAATGCAACATCCTCTTGTGAGGGATCCGGATCATGTGCCTGCAAGGCCTCATCCTCCAAAGAAGGATTAACATCCTGTGAGGCAAGAGTTGCATAGGGGTTGGGGTTCTCCACAAGCGGTGTGGGTGAAGGGGCAGGTACGGGGGTCTAAGGGTGCCTGCCATCCCTAACCACAACCCAACGCTATGTGGTCTGCTGTGGCAAAGGAGCAGCTGGAGTCTCGGCATCTGCAGAAGACCTCTGATGGGCAGGACCACGCCACCTCCTAGCATGGCCCCTTGATCTGGGGGCAATCTCTAGCAATGTGACCGTGTCGACGACAAATCCAACACTGGTCAGATCTGCCTGCAATCTCCATCCTCTGGCGGAAATGAGATGCGTCAGGTCTTTGAAGCATAACATGATCATCAGTAATCGATGGATCAGGAACAAGCACAAGGACCCGGGGTACACCATCAAGAGTGGCGGTAACGGCCGCGGAAGCTGAGGCGGGAGAGGTTGAGAGGATTGGTACCTCTAGAACCTGGCCAAAGGATGCTCCTGTGGAAGCTAAAAGCTTCCAATAGGACCGAGGAAGAGCAGGGAACTGTAGTGAGACCGGGGTAAGGCGCTGATCCTCCACCACTGGATCAAAGCCCACCTGGTATTGAAAGAAAAAACTCTTCCTAGGACCAAGAGGAAAGGGGCTGCCAGCCAAAGCTTGAGAAGTAGCTTCTGGAGAATGAAAGTCCACCTGGAAGAAGCCTCGACCAAGCAAACGAGTATCCTGAAAGTGCACAATCAGCTCCAAAGAGAGAGCTGCTAGAAGCCATTCACGGGCTTGCGAACGAGAGGGTGGGAACCATAAACTCTTGCAACAAGGGTGGTCTGGACCTCAAGGTCAATGTCGTGCTGAAGAGAGGTGAGCTCGTCTTGTGAAAAATTGATGATTCTCCCGGCCAGTGGGGGTGACGAGGGATTGGCTGCTGCAGAAGAAGCCATAAGACCAATCAAGAAAAGTGGGCGGCCAGCTTGAATCCAGATAAAATTGCTGCTGAATAAAGGCTGGAGCAGAGGAAGGGGGGCAGAGGCTGGAGCTGAAGGGCGGGAGGAGCTGGGGAAGTAAGGGCAATGGGCAGGCGGGGGCAGCAGAGGGGCAGGCGGGAACTGTAGATGGGCAGGGGGGCGGCAGCAAGGGGGCAGGTGGGGGCAGCAGATGGGGAGGCGGGGGAAACAAAAGGGGCTGGCGGGGGCTGAAGAGAGGCAGGCGAGGGGCATCAGAGGGGCTGGCGGGGGCAGCAGAGGGGCAGGCGGGGGCTGAAGAAATGCAAGCGAAGGCAGCAGAGGGGCAGGTGGGGGGTTGCAGATGGGCAGGCGAGGGCATCCAAGGAAGTATCTCAACTCACCAAGATCTTTCATGTCAAATTGCCAACTCAAAGCTTTCTTGACATGCAGGCGGAGGCAACAGAGGGCAGGTGGGAGCAGCAGAGGAGCAGGCGGAAGCAACAGAGGGCAGGCGGGGGCAGAAGAGGGACAGGCGGGGGCAGCAGCGCAAGTTCACCTTCAGCACCTATTCACCCTGTTTATTACTCTTAGGCGCTTGAGAAATCACAAGTCTGCTTTTGATGTTCACTTCAACTGGACCAGCTCCTCACTTGTGGGGTTCAGTCCTGTGGCTTGTCTGCTGTCTTGACTGGCAAATATTTGGAAAGGTTGTACTCCCTTTGTGGTACTTGGGTGTGTGAGTTTGACTTTGCTTGACACAAAAAGTTTCTTCACCTTGCAATGAATAGGTCTCAAAGCTTGACAGTCTGGTCCTCTGGACAGTTGATAACATATTGGTGGGTTTAATGGCCTGATGAACGTATAATATGGTTCCTAGTTCCACATGAATTTTGATATTCTTCTCTTCTCTGTTATTGTGGCTATGGGTGGAAAGGGTTTCGGAAGCTGTTATCAACATCTGGGATGTAGTTCAAAGCACTAATATGTTTTGACTTTCAATGTTGGGTTCCAGTGCCTTGTAAGGGCCCGTGTACGCTTATTTAGTGAGGGAGACTGGCTCTTACCAGTATTGCAGCCATCGAATTCTGATATTCTCAAGCAAGGATTGCACATCCTCACAGATGCAGTGCAGTTACAGGTCATATGTATAGATTTTGACACTTTAGTCTGTAAGATAAAACTCAGAAGTGTTTATCATGCTGTTAGGATCATGCTACTATTGGTAGGGATAATCATTCTGTAATTGTATCTCAACCCTCTCTTTCTGTTTTCTAATCTTGCAGCTAGTGACTTCATTGAGAGTAGCACCAAGATCCCTTCTTCTTTATAATCACATTGATGCCAAGGTACTCTCTGGGATTTACCATGTATTTTGAGATTGTCTGATCAGCATATGGAATGTCACTGTTATATGACAGAGGCACCAAAAGAAGTGCGTACTCAAAGAATTGTCTTGTGACCTGTTGATTCTACTAATTATTTCCTATCTCGAACATACAGTCTCTGCTTTTTGTGACTTTTTTTGAACATTTTACTTTCTTTAGATGCACAAACAAGTCAATGTCACCACTTTATACTGCACCTTCATGCACCCTTATTTCAGACGCGTGTGATGCTGCTGGCCCATTTTACATAAAATGCACTTTTCAAAGACTAGCTATGTTCTGTTTGCAGGGTGTTTTGACAGTTCTGGGTGGATCAAACCATATCGAAGCATACAGCAATGACACAAAAGTGGCTCTTGTCCTTGAGCAACCTCTGGCACCACAGTTTTTACATATGACAATTGCTGCTAGAGGTTTAGGGGCTGCTCTCATCACCATACAGGATGTTGGACTCATCACCCCGGCATCAGACACTGCGTTGGTACTGTTCCCTAACAGACTTGATATTTGGGTGGTAAAATTGAAGCTTGATATTTTCTGGCATTTCATGAAATCTATAGGTTGTGTCTATTTATATTCCATGTGTCCTGAAAGGTTCGATGAGAAGATGCAAGAGTGTGTGGTAAGACTGATAGATTATGGGAAGTAGTTCTCTGTCTGGTCCAGAGTGCCCCCACAGTGTAAATAGTGGTGGGCAAGTGGCAAAGCTGTAAACATAGTTTCTTGGTGTTTCAGGAATGGCTTGTACAGAACACGATTCAAGGGAAGGGGGTGTGTATCATTATTGGTAGTTTAACCCGGATATGTGCATTGACTACAGAGATACATTGTAGAGAGCAAGAAGATAAAGAAAAACACCTTCCGAAGAACCTGCAATGTTTTTAACAGGAGCACCAAATGTCCATCAACAACAGAAATAAGGAGTCAAACTCAGCAAAGAGAGAGTGACCACAGGAGAACAAAACCCAACTAATGTTTATGGTGTCTAGAAGCTTGCATGTCCAATGTAGAGTAGGTTGGGCAATGTGCAAATGGTGGGAGCATGGGGGTGAGGGGAATAGGGGGCAGAGGGATGGGCCTGAAAAGACTTAATGTGGGGGTTTTGGCCCAAATTTGTGTTTATTTAAAAAAGCATGAAAGAGACGTGTTGCAAACAAATGACAGTGTCATAATGTATGAAAAAACGTTTCCATGCAACTATGGGTGTAGATCACTGACTGGAAAGCAGTGTAATCTAATAACCTCGAGACTTACCTTGCTAAAATAATTGTATTTATTTCTGTTTCTGTGTCTATCTCCCCTTTTTGTTTTTGGTCACGGTCTAGTTCAGAAAATACAGGCATAAGCACACACATGCTTTGATTCTTCGAAAACAGTTTTCTAACACCTCTCAAACAAGGATTAAGAATTTACTGGCATGCTTTGACAAATGTAGCCCGCAATCCTTTGACTAGATGACCCTTGGGGCAAGACACACTTGCCTTTGCGATCTAAAAAGGGCTACTCTTTCTCTATAGGAGTATTTTTGTTAACAAGCCTGAAGCAAACATTCTTTGATGCAGTTTACTTCGTATATGTAAACTCTTTGATTTTTGGGCTGCAGGTTTGTGTGGCTGAAGTAGCATGGGTGCATCTACTTTTGCCTGAAGATGTCAGCATTCAGGTATGTCATGTTGCTTTACTTGCCCTGCACTCTTTGTGTGCCTAAAAGAGGAGAGGGACATGTCCCTAAATGACTTTACTCAAACAAGTATGTCTGTTTGATTAGAGTGACAAATTTTATATGTCATGTAATTTTGGTTGTCTTGGTAAAGTTGCTAATCAATCTTTATGTTCCAATGCTAAAAAAAAAACAATTTCAAGTATTTTGTTGTATGTCTTTTGGTCTTATAGACTCATGGGCTGTTTCAGAGGACTTGTTGGTCCCATAATAACAACAAAAAAAAAAGTTTAAAGAAAGGACATGGATCTCGAATAAAGCTCTTCTAAGCATTTTGTTGTGACTCATGCCTCCTAATGCTGCTTACCTTAGCGTTTTGAGTTTTGTTTATGTCTCACATTTCCCATCTTAAATTTCTAACATTGGTGATGGTCTTCTTGCAACCTTTGCATTGATTCTTGTGTTCATGCGATGTCCTCTCCTAGTAACCTGCAACCACTTTTCTTTGAACCCTCACATGTTGAGAAGTCAAATGGGCACTTGATTATAAAGAAAACAGCCCCTGGTCTTGCAGCGTAGGTAGTATTATTACCATAAATTTGGGATGTGGTTGCTACCAGTTTGCACCACACATGTGGATGAATTGGCTTTTAGTGGGCTAGTAGTTAACTAGGTCTTGCTTGTTAAGACTCGGTAGTACCAGGGTTAGCTCCGTATGTCGTACGACTGAAACTGTACGCACCTGCCGTACCGTAAGGTACCGTACGGATTCGTACGATACCGTACGTTTTTTGGGGGGGGGGGGGTGTTGTTGTTGTTGTTGCGTGGAGCAATTTCAGTCTTCTAGAGAGCCATTCATTGCCCTTTGCAGCCTATAGGGAGCTGTTTGTTAGGAGTGTGTGCACTTGCCATTGCCATATTAGGCAAGCGATCATATTGCCTGATGAGGAGGAGGAGGCAATCTTCATGGAGCTCTATAGTGAGCTTGTGGCAGCAGATACTCGCAGCACCAGGAGTCAGCATGGACGGGGCCGAGCAGTTGGAGTTCATAGGCCTCCGCCTTCGGCATCGGCAAAGGGTGGCCTTCGCACATATGTGAGGTGGGGATCCTCGAGCTCCAATCCCCGCCTTCATGATGATATTCCATTGCCCCCTCATGATGATACCCCACTGCCTAGAGAGCCCTTGTTTGATGATGATGGCAACCTACTTAGCGAGAATGATCCCCAGAGTGTCTCGTCCACCTTCGAAGAGTCCTCTTCAGAGAACTCTCTTGATGGACACTCTAGTAGTGATCATGTTGATGATCATGCAGATGTTGGTGATGATGTAGACTTTTGATATGTTATAGCTCTCTAGGCATTGGGCATCTATCTCCTTCTAGCCCATCGATGATGTATTGTAGTATGTAGTATCATGTATGTACGCATGTTGGCGGTCGCCCATGCCATGAGTTTTTGGCCTATCCTTTTGTAGCAATTTTGTACTCTAATGGCATGATGACATTATGTTCATGGTTCTACTATTTTGTAACTTCTTGTCTACAATTTTTAAGTTTAGTGTACATGTGCCCAACTTTGAACCACTCACAAACTGAGTTTGTTGATGAAAAACCAGAAATCTTCAACCTCTTTGTCTTATGAGATGAAGACAATGGTTCATGGTTGCACCATTTCTCTTTGGAAGCTTGCCAAGGTAAGCATAGAAGCGGGTTGACGATGAAGATTTATAGTGTGACACGTATGGTGTGTGCCCGGCCTCCAATGTTGATGAAGAAGAGCCTCCTTAGTGTTAAAGACCTCCTCCTTTGATGGTTAAGACCATATTAGTGTTAAGCAACACTTTGTTTGATGATTAAGATCACCATTAGTGTTTAAAAAACACGATTAGTGCTTAAGAGCACATTTCTAGCGTCTAATGACACTTGTAGTGGTGATTAGATTCACCATTAGTGTTTAATAACACTTTTAGTGTTTAAAAACACTTTGGAATAACTCCCCTTTGTTGGATTAAAAGCTTGTATTTTTTTTAAAAAAAACGTACTAATATCGTACCGTACCTCAAAAAAATTTTAAGGTACCAATTAGTACCGTATTTTATCGCACCGTACCGTACCGTACCTTTCGTACTAACTAACCATGCTCGGTACGTTGCCTAATGTTAATGCTTGTCTAGGTTTTTTGTTGGGGAGTTGGGAGGCTGGTAAGGAGTAACTGTAGGTTGAGGTTGGATGGTACTATAAGCACAGAGGCTAGAGTTTCGTAAAGTGATGTCCTAGGTTGAGATAGTCACTGGTCAGTGCATCGGTTAAGTTGCTAATCACAGGTTACCTTATAGTGGCAGCTTTGGCTAACTCTTCGGGATACCATATAATGGGTCATGGTTTCAAGAAACTGCGGCTGGCCGCTGTCTAGGCTGAAACGCCTGTTTCCGGGTCAGGAAGCGGCTGTTTCAGCTTCAAAATATCTGTGTCAACAATGCAAGGGGGTCCGTCACACAAAATGTGTGGCTTGTTTCAGCTTCAAAACATCTGGTTCAACAATGCCAGGAAGTGGGCAATATACAGGGACAGGCGAGTCATCATCACAAAGTGGTGTCACAAATAGGGGCGTGGGGTCTGTGGGACCATACAACTGGAGCTGGCAGGTTGGAATTGCAATGAGACCCACCAGAATGCAGAGAGAGGGCTACCATGCATTTCTGGCTATGAGTGATGTGGTGGAGTACACGGGCGGTACTATTCAGGACACATCTACAGCCCATGATCACCATAGTCCGCAGGGACACACAGGTACGCTTTTTTGTGGGTGAGGTTACAAGTTACAGTGGACACATTCCAGTATGTTACTTCCCACCTAGGAAGTCCTCATATGCTATTCTGGAGGAGGGAAAGCAGTTTTATCCCCTCCATGTAGACGTCATTGAGTTCTCACTCTTGGGCGAAGTTCTCCTATTAGGGGACTTCAATGCGAGGACTCAGAGCGAGCAGGCATCTGTATATGACCAGGAGGAGCCGAGCATGCAGGAGAAAGACTCGGACGAGATGGGCATTGAGCGGGCATCACAAGATAGAGTGGACATTACAGCATCAGGGAGAGAGCTCTTCGTGCTGGGGACCACACATGGCTTAGCCATCTTGAACTTGATGTCCTGTTGGCCTTCTTCCGGAGCTCTCACAGGCTTCCCAGATGATGGAGGCTCGAGTACAATGGATTGTCTAATGGGATCCCCGGCTTTAGCCACATCCATCCTTCACCATTCCCACCTGCCCTCTTGGAGCCGACCATGCCTATCCTCAGCTTTTTCCGACCATCCTCACCACCACCATTCATCTCCCACTACACTGAGATTCACTTCCACCATGATGGGGACTCCACTTACTCTGACCGTCTGTACCGACATCTAACATATTTAGACCCCAATCTCCCACTAGCCGACCGGAAGCCCAACTGATTATGGATGTACAGGCTGACACTTCCTTGTTTTTGGCTAGGAACAACTACTTCCAAGTGAAAAACAGGGACTATTTTTAGCCCAATGGATTTTTTGCGAGGTTCTCCAAAAACTTATGGGCCATCTTACAGGGAAATGTTTTGGCGAAATTATAAAATTGCCCAAATCACTAATTTTGAATGTATTATGAAGACAAAATTGTCAAAATACACTACATGTCAGCACACAAGATTAAACTTTTTGAAAGTTTTGCCCAATATTTTCAAATTTCCTGTCTATAGATGGAATAGATTTCGAAACCAATCTTCATGTGTATGCTCACAATGCCCCCTTATCATTTCCTACTACTATGCTCTAGTGTCCTTCTTGTAATGAAGTGTATTGATATCAGGTGGGGTCGTTACTAACAGTAAAACTGGAAGCTCGGGACAACATGGGAAACATTTTCAGTGATTCACAGGTCAGCCAGCAGTGTCCTCTTGGGCTGGACTAAACTATTTCATTTAGTTTGTTCTTCTATGTGATTGGGTATGCAATCAGTTTTTCATTTGCACAGTTGATTGACAACTTTGCCATTTTGATGTATATACATGAAACTGAAGTTGGAGTTTATGGATATTCAAGTACACGTCAAAGATGAGGTATTGGAACTTGCACACAACAAAGGTCTTGATAAAGGTGAGGGAAATCAGGTCTCAGGATCAACCTTCACAATACGTGGTGCGAATGTGGGTGTTACAGACCTTTATGTAAGTATCATATTTGTTTATTACTACGAATGATTTTGTAATAGTTCTTGCTGGACCCTGCTGATATTCCAGCACAAGGATACTTGAAGAACTGGCATTTTGCGACTTTTGCAAGTCTTGGTTGGATGGCTACAAAAATGACATTGATGTGACCTTGCAGGTAAGTGTTTGGCCAAAATATGGTCATGACATTGTCAGTGAGTTACGAAAAGTTGAGGTATATGAACCGCTTTCCATTGAACCAGAGGGGCTTGTGCTTGCTCCAGGTGCACGCTATGTGGTTTGTTTTCCCAGCTCTTACCTTGCGCTTATTCCTCTTCATCTTTTCAACATGCACTTATCAAAAGATGCTTACTCTTTTTCAACAGTGTGGGTGTGTGGGTGAACGATTGTAATACCGATTGTTTTCCCAGCTCTACCTTATGCTTATTCCTGTTCATCTTTTCAACATGCACTTACTTATCAAAAGATGCTTACTCTTTTTTATCGGTGTGGGTGAACGATTGTAATACCGATGCGCTTACTCTTTTTCAACGGTGTGGGTGAACAATTGTAATACCGATGCCCTGTTGGAGTATGATTTTTCTGCGAGCTTTCTCTTGCGAGCTTTTTTCAATGGTGTGGGTTTGTGGGTGAACGATTGTAATACTGATGCCCTGTTGGAGTATGATTTTTTGCGAGCTTTCTCTTGCGAGCTTTTTTGACCTTCTAGCAAAAGTGCAAGCTTCTTTTGACCACCTAAAAAAAGTGAGCTTTTTTGAACATAGTTAAAAACTCATTCTCTCACAGTCAACACAAGTTAAAAACTCATTCTCTCACAGTCAACACAGAGAAGTTAGGCCTTTTTAATAGGAGCTTTTTTGTCATTTCTTATATTTTTGCAAGCTTTTCTTAGAAAACTCCATATGTGCGTTTGTTTGTTTTTTTTTTTTTGGGACGGAGGTGGTGGACGGTATGTTCATTTTCATAGCATGCATGGGAGGGGAGAGTATGGAAGTTATGCATAGGGGGGAGGGGGGGAGGTGAGGGGGAGGAAGGGGGATGGGGGATGTGGAAGATATGTTCATTTTCAAAGCGTGGAGGGGGAGGGAGGGATTGTGGGATTGCGGGATTTTCAGAGTGTAAAATTGAAGTTTTTGACGCTACACTTGCATTCCTCGTTAATTTCCGGTCGTTTTGAGTACCAACATGACCATATTCCGATAAAAAAAAAAGAAAAATGGTACTTTTTTCATGAATGAAAATTTGCTTGGCAATGTTGGTACTCAGAACGATGGGAATTCGACGAGGTATGGAAATATGAGGTCAAAAACTTTAAATTTTACACTTTGAAAATAAGTGCATACCTCGCACTCTCTTCCTTCTCCGCCATATTCTGAAAAATGAACATAATTTTTACATTCCTTGCTCTTTCCCTGCCTATCCTTTATATTCTGAAAAAAGAACATAATATTTACTCTCCCTCGCTCTCTCCCTCCCTCTCCTCCCCCCTGCCACCCCCCTCGCTTACCTTACACATTCTCTTTCTCCCTTCCATGTTATGACAACAAACATACCCTCCCACACTTATATGAGATATGCCTTTTTCTGGCAGTTGTATCAGGCCACTAGTTCCACTTTGGCCACATGTTATAGCTAGTTGTTTTTCAGTTTATGCTTTCATTTTCTACTCGGACATTTAGTTTCCTTGAGGTTTGGATGCATTATCGTCTTATAGGCCACTTTGGCCTCTTGTAGATGATAATATATCTTTCTTTCTTGCATATAAACGGTGGGTTAGTCTTCTCAAACAATCAAGAGAAGAACTACCCACAGAAACTGCTCAATCCAATATCCTCTTAGTGAGTAGTTTCATTGTATCTGACTCCCATCTGTTTACACTCACTAGACTAGCAATGTTAGCTTTCACTAAACAGATAACCTTCTTAGGATCTACACTTTGCATGCCATCATTAACAAAGACCAGAGTGTTCCTCGTAGACCAAATCTCCCACAGGCATGTAAATCTTGCAAATCCAAAAAGGCCATTACTCTCCTCTGTTGGACCAATCTTTTTACCCAAAACCCAATGGGACCATGTACATTGCAGCCCAAAAATGTCCCCCCCCCCCCCCCCCATTTAGAGAGCTGTGTCCAAAAGGATCTTAATGCCGGGCAATCCCAAAAGGCATGCTTGAAATCCTCGATGGCTGCTTTGCATCTTGGGCATATCTCTGAGGCCATATTTCTGATCATCAGCAGCTTACAGCCTAACGGAAGAGCCCCAACCATGATTCTCCACAAAAAAGTCTGAGCATGTGTTGGCAGTTTGGATCCCCAAATTCTTCTGCATCTGGACTCCCAGCATTTGTTCGGCCAAGCTACTTTCCATATTGTATTGAAATGTTTAAAATCTCTCTTCTCTTGCATTAACATCTAATAAAACTTGGCAGTTGATTCCCAACCAAGGGGAAGTCCATCTGTCTTTAATATTTAATATTTATGACCTCTCACTTTTTTATTTTAATGGCACCCTCATGAGAGTGTTTCTCATTAATTCATAAAACTAAAAACAATAGAAAAACAAATCTAGATGTACCTGATCTAGCTGTTGGAGTTGATGGCAATCATATAAGGATTGGCACAATGATTGATAGAAGTAGTAATACTTGTCAATCGGGAGTGACTTGAAAGCCAGTTGATTGTGTGCAGACCAAAGTGACCAAAGAGCCCAAAATCTTGTCCATTCAAAAAGTGGAGCGGCCTCTCATATCTGCCAAAGATCCAGAAGGTCTTGGAGAAATGTGTATGAGGAAATGTGGCAGTGAAACGCACAGATAAACTATGCAAGATATCCTGGGTGTCAATACAGCACCATATCAAGTGTTGGGGATGGTCTCATTAGAGCATGAACACCTTGGGCATTTAACAGTAGTAATCTTTCTTTTTGCCAAAGTTTTACCAACAGAGAGTACACCTACAATACATCTCAAAAAGAATACTCGTTTTTTTAGTGGCAGCTTGCTTATCCATACTTTTTGGCGAAGTTTGTTTTCACTATTTTGCCGACTTGTTCATATGCCACAACATGTTCGCATGCTTGGAGAACCGAGGTCGTGGAATGATCAATCTGTAGACTCTTGCTACTGTGATTTGTGAGAAGGAAATCTTACTAAAACAAGTGTCTCCTGTCTTTGTAGTATCCATTGTCCAATCTTCCAGTCTATTGTGTTGAAGAGTCATGTAACACATTCTCAAAGGGCTGCAGTTGTGGGTTCTAATTTGCTGCCATGAATATTTGTAATGCATACCCAAACCCCTTCTTTGTTGAGCGTGTGGGAAAGATAAAACACGTCCCTCAGGGGAAATGACATCTTGCACAATACATATTCCTTTAATAGACATGCAATAAGATGGTCAAGGTGTTGTCATCGTGAACGGAGCAGCAAAAGCTCTACTTCAATGTATATTTTCGTGCCTCAATGACTTCCCTATCTATCTGTAGAGGCCTTCTAGGCCAATGCAGATATTGGAGCACTTCTTCCCCCCCCCCCCCCCCCCCGAGAAAAGATCCTTTCATTAGTCATATGAAAACGCCCGTAGGGCTACAAAAGATCCTCTCCTGCTCACAAGAAAAGCAGAGCAGTGAACAAAGCAAGGCAGCCCGGGAGACTCTCCCTAGGTGCTGAAAAGTACAAGCATCAATACAAGGAACTGAGGGGCTAAATCATACAATAGGAGGGGGGAAAAGCCAAACAGGTGGCCTGTAATGCCAACGGGGGGACCCCGCGTGCAGGATATAGAAGGGGCCGCTGCGCCAGGTGGTGTGAAAGGCTTGGCGCCGCAAGATCGCCTCATCCGAGTCGCCCCGGATGCGGTCATACTGTCCTTGCAGGGTGTGGATCAACTCCTGCCAAATCCCCCGTATAGTCTCTGCTGGTGGCTCCAGTCTCCCCTCAAAGGCCCTGAAACACCGGGCCCTCCAGGTGAACCAGATGGTGAGGCTGCTGAGGAGCTCCCATCGTAGATCCCTCTCCTGTGTCCAGCTGGCGGACGAGAAATCCGGTGAAGGAGCTGGCCCCTAATGAATCTGATGGCCTGGCTGTCCTGCTCCGTCTCATAGCCCATAGCCGGCCCTGACAAAGTCGACCAAGCAGCGGCACCCCACGTATACATACCCTCTGGAGAGAGGGGGGCCAGAATACGCAGCATCCGTAGCCAAATCTGCTGCGCCTGAGGGCAATCCCAAAGGCAATGTCTCTGTGTCTCCATAGGGTGGCCGCATCGGACGCAGGCCGCCGGAAGACCGCTATAGACAAGCCAGGTGCCAACTGCTGAGCCCTTGTGGGCGACCAGCCACTGGAAAGTCCAGATCCTATGGACCTGTCGACTAGCCCAGAGCCGGGCCCAGAAATCCTCCAGGAACTCCTGTGAGAGTCCTTGTAGCCGCCAGTGTCCCGCTGCAGTTGGAGAGACCATCCTCCTCGCTGTCAAAATATGCCGCCCCAGCCTAACAGTATACTGGAAAAAGGTGATCTCTGTGGCCTCAAGGGATGCATAAGGATCATGCCACTCGTACTTGCCAGGGTCCCACTATAGCCGGGCCAAGGGGCGCGCTGCATATGCCCATATGCGCCAATCCGGGAGCACATTTGCAGGGTCTGGGTCAATATGCCACTTCCGAGAAGCGGCAGCCACTACCCGTATCCTTTGAAAGGTGCACTCTGCAACCAAAGGTGACTCCACCTCCACTCTCTGAAGTCTGCCCTCATCCTGAATCTCATAGTAGAGGCAACTGCCATCCTCAGTGCAAGCTTTGACAGCAATCAGGATCTCCAACTGTGTAAAGGCTCCCATCCACCGTGGGGCCACTAGCTCGAGGCGTGATCCACTCCTCTGTGAGTGCCTCCTGAATGTCATCCCTCATAATCAACCCCCCTCTGAAATGACTCAGCCTCTCCACCTGGATCTCCTCTGGGAGACTGCAAAAGGCATGCCAGTCTCCACAGCTACGTGTTGGGCCTGCTGCCAAAGGTCCCCAGGCTAGACGAGGCCGAGAACCCAGCATATGACCCTGCTCTGTGCGAACCGTTGGGCTCCAGATGAGCGACTGTCTGGTCCGCTCCTCAACACAAGGAGAAGGTCTCTGAGAGAGCCCCGGTCTCAACAGCTCCCAAGCTCTCAGGATGCTCAAAGCAAATCTGTCCTCCCATCCTCTACCGAGGCTTGTCCTCCTCATCTCTATGAAGATCCATCGAATCTCTGGTGCCCAAGTGCCCCCTGCCGGGGGAGCCCGAGCCTGCAGCCGCTGCAAAAGAAGCTCTTTCCAAGGCTCAGCGCCTGGAAGCAGCCCCCGAACAATAAGCTTCCCCAATAAGGCTCTACTCTGATCGACTGGATCTATGATGCCCAAGCCTCCCTGGGCCAGTGGAAGTGTAATAACTGCCCAAGCAACCTTTGCCCAAGCTGGCTGACCGTCCCGCCCGAACCAAAGAAAGTTCCTGATCAGCCTCTGTACCTGGCTGATGCAAGAGCTCGAGAAGATCCAGCAAGACGTGATGTACCACATGGTCGCTAAAAGCACCTGATTTGCCACCACCACCCTCCCAGCCAAGGATAGCCGAGCTGTACTCCAATACAAAAGCTTCTTCTGAATGCTCAAAAGAAGCAGGGCAATCTGTTGCTCAGGTGACAAATCTAGTCCAATCTGGCATCGCAAATATCGCACTGCTCTGCCAGGAGGAATCCATCTAAAACCGGGGTCTGGGCTCCATGCCGGAGTGGGAGCGCTACTGATCCAAAAGGCCACTGTCTTGCGCCAATTGATCAATGCTCCCGAAGCTGCACTAAAAACCTGGAGCGACTGCTCTGCCCGAAGAAGATTGGCCTCTTGGCCATGCAAAAATAAGCCCGTGTCGTCAGCAAACTCAGCATCGAGCAGGTCCTCCCCCGGGACTGGGAGCCGGAGTCCTCTCAAACCAACCTCCTCTGCCGTCAAATACATGCTCATAGCCTCAGCAAAGAAGAGAAATAGAAACGGGGTGAGAGGACACCCCTGTCGGACTGATCTGGTCAGCTCAAAACTCGGCCCCCGTCCTCCTGCAATCAACACCTGGCTACGAGCTGTGGAATACAGAGCCGCCACCCCTCTAATCCAACCTGGCTCAAAGCCCAGGCGAAGCATAGTGCCCTCTAAGAAACCCCAATCGACTCTATCGTATGCCTTCTCAAAATCGAGAAGCCTCACGACCAAGTCCTCACCAAGAAATCTAGCTCGGGCCGTCGCCTCCCAGAAGGTGAAAATGTTGTCAAGGATACTACGCTCCTTGACGAATCCTGTTTGGGTAGCATGAATCAACTTCCCCAGGAAGGGTTGGATCCTCAAACTCAATACCTTTGCTAAGACCTTGTAAACAGTGTTGAGGATCGTAATAGGTCTCCAATGTCGAATATCATCTGATACTCCCTCTCCCTTGGGGATAAGAAAGATCAAGCCCTCTGAAAAGCTCTGTGGCATCACCCCAGTGTCCAGAACATACTGAAAGCCCCTGTGGAGGCCTGGCCCCAAAAGGTCCCAGTAGCGCATAAAAAAGGTAGGCGTCAATCCGTCCTCCCCTGGGCAACTATGGCGCGGCAGGACCCTCACGGCCTCAGCAAGCTCAATCCCTGAAAGAGGCTCACCCAGAACTGTACGCATATGATCTGTGACCCTTCTCTGCACATGGGCCCACACAGTCTGTCTGCAAGCATCCCGAGCCTCAGTGGCTGGCTCCGCTGAAAGCAAGTCTCTATAGAACCCAGTGGCAATGGCTCTGATCTCCCCGGGCTCAGTAGCTACCGATCCGTCTGGCCTCCCAAGCTGACGATCCTGCTCGAGCATGGCGGGATCCAGTGATCTCAAAAAACTCCCCTTTCATTCTATCACCAAGCTGCGACCACTGAGAGGCCTGGCGACGATAGTAAAACTCATGTCTCTGCTCGTCTGCCTCTCTAACCTCCTGGCGTGCCTGGCTCAGCTGGGACGCCACCCACTCACATGCAAGCTGCTGCTCCTGAAGGCGCTGAAGCGAAGCAAGGCTGCGTCTCAGCCGATGCTCCCGCTCGCGAGTCTCTCTCAGCCGTGTCAAAGCTGCAACGTGCAAAAAAGAGCTAAGCTCGATGAGTCCCTGAGCACACTGGCCTGCTGCATCTTGGTCAGAGCACTGACTGTCATGCCAGATCCTCTCAATGTCCTTAGCGAGACTAGGATCTGTAAGTACCCTCTCTGGGATCCTCAACTGCAGGCTGGGCTCCCGTGTCCTCTCCTCAAGTGTCAAAATAACTGGCGCATGGTCTGAAAATGAGGTGCCAGCGAGAATGCCAACGGAGCCCCCTCGCTCCCTTGACTAGTCGCCCACATAAAAGCGATCAATCCGTGATAGATTAGTCCCTCCCTGCTGGCGATCCGACCGAGAGAAACTAAGACTGTCTTGAGAGCGGGAGAAGGCCCCATGCTGCCATGCATCAGTGATCCTCAGTGACATGCAAAATCGCTCCCAAGCTGCAAGCTCCGTGCCCTGCACTGTAACATGACTGCCTCCCACCCTATCGGCCATGTCCTCAAGCATGTTGAAGTCTCCCCCGACACACCAATGTGCGGCCTCTGGCAATGCATCCGTAACCTGGGTCCAGAACTCTGCTCTGGCACTAGCATGGTTGGGCGCATAGACGTTGAGCACGCCCAAGAGCTCATCATGCATCCTTAGAATGACATACTGTGCTCTACCAGGCACAACGATCCCTCGATCCACAATGGCCTGCCGCCATACATCTCCAATGACCATGCATACTCCTCCCTGACCACCCAAAGGGCCAAACCCTGCAGACCAAAAGGTGTCCCATCTACCAGGCATCACCGAACCATATCTTCGGATCATGCTCTCACCCAAGTGGTGCTCCTGCATCATCAAAATATCAATACTGCCACCAACCAGGCATATCTGCAGCTCCTGCCTCAAGCAACCACGATAGCGTATATACTGTGCTCCGCCAAGGCCCTGTACATTCCATGAGATGATCCTCATGGATGACCTGCTGAGGTGGAAGCTGTCTCAGCCGTACGGCGGGCCTTCGCCAGCGGCTTGGATGGAGAATAGTCCCCATCCGAGCGGCTACGAATCTGCCCACCCGGTGTGTTGCAAGAATCACGGATCAGGCGCCAGTGGCTGTGCCCCATGGCGACTGCCTCCCGCTCAGACAAAGCAACCTCGTGTATGCATACATATCCAGGGTCGCGTGCTAAGTCTGCCACTATGCGAACGACCAAATGACGAATCCCTGAGGCATCCACACTCCCGGGATCCAAGAAAAAATGAGCCAACTCCCACAGTCGGTCTATCACATTTGTCACCTCCAGATCGCTCACATGGTGGGAAAACTCAACTGCTTGAGTCTTCAAAGTGCTAAGAGCGAGCTCCAGAGTCCACTCCTGGTCGCATGGGCCACATAGAGGGAACGAGAAGGCCACCGTTGCATCAAGTGCCTCCTCCCCGCGGGCCGGAGGTATCACTACATGAACTCGGATGGGTGCTGGCTCGTGGGGGCTCTCTGCTCCAAAAAGCCGTGTGAAAGAGTAATCAAAAGCCTCTGAGCGCTGTCTAGTGCCGAGGCGACTCAACCGACTGCGGATAGATGATATCCGTGAAGCCCGAATCGGCATGGTACGTCTCCTCTGCGGTGCTCTCGATCAAGATCGGTGCTCAGAGCCCTCCGGACTGCAGGGGACTGCCAGGGCCTCCCGGGGAGCTGAGGCGGGCGGGGGGGAGGAGGGGGGGGGGGCGAGGGGGGTGGAGAAGGAGCCGCTGCCGAAACCGGAGTGGGGACGGGAGGCGGCGAAGGTGGAATCGGGGCGGTAGGGGGGGGTGGGGGGGTGAAGGAGGGGGTGCTGGCATCTCCTGGTCCTCAGTTGTCGCAGGGGTCTCCTCCTGCAAGGGAGCAGAGCTGTTCCTCACGGGAACCCAGTGATGCTGAGATTGTGGCTGCTGCTGCACCGGTCTCTGGGCGTGCTGCTGTGGCTGTCTCCCTCGACGGCGCCCCTGTCCAGGCTGCCACTCCGAGGTCTCTGTGGCATGAGCAGGTGTCTCGGAGGCTGCCTGCCGAGCCGCATCTGTGGGCGGGCCGTCATGGGCCTGTTGCTGTGGTTAGGGTCGGGGTCTCCTGCGAGGACAGGCCTTGGCCAGATGGCCGACCTGCCTGCAGATAAAGCACTGGTTCGGGAGCCCCGAGGTCTCCACTCTCTGATCAATCCATCCCCCCCCTATCCTAGGTAGTTGAATGACCTTCGGGAGGGAGGAGATGTCGGGAACCAAAACTCTGACTGAAGGTAGCCCAGCTGCTCTGGCCACCACTGAAGCTGCTGTGGGGCCAGTCTCTAGCACTGAACCCACCAATGCTCCTAGCCTAGAAAGGAGCGGCAGGTACTCACGGCGGCGGAGTCCAGGGAAGCAAACTGTAACATGGAAAAGGCGCTCTCCCTGCTCGACCGCCTGCTGCTGGGTCAAAGCCATGCTGCCAAGGTCTGAAGAATGGCCGAGCACCCCTGATGTCTAGGGGACTCATGGCTAGGACCTTGGCCAAGCTCTGGGCGGTCTCAAACTCGATCTGGTAGTGACCACGGCCCAGTAGCTGAACGTCTAGGATCTTGCCCACATCTGCAAGAAGGCGGGCCTGTAGAAGATCCCGGATCTCCCCTCTGCTGGGGCGAGTGCCTACTATATGGCAGATGGTGGAGTGTGCCTGAAGGCGTTCCACCTCTGCGACGAGGCTCGCTTCCTCTTCTGGCGAAAGAGAAAGCCTGATGGGGGTATCCTCAGGGGCGGGCGAGGGGGCTGCGGGAGAGTCCCTCTGAGGCGGGGCGGGAGGAGCCTCCATCAGTGTCTGAAGCTAAGTCGAAGGCGGAGCGAAAGCGGAGAGTCCTGCAAGAGCCGAGCTGCACACAAAGGACGGAGAGGGAAGGCGGAAGGCTAAAAGAAACAAAAAAGGAAGACCCCAGGGGACGGAGAGATCAGAAAAAAGGAGGTAAGGCGGCGAAGACAAAAAAAAACCCCCTAGGGGGGAGGCGGAAAAGCGCGAAAACAAGGGGCGGAGGGGAAGATAAGGCGAGGCGGCGAAAGGGGGCGGGGCGCTGAAGAGAGACGGGAGGGCGCGAAAGAGAGGCGAAGGAGCAGGGGGGGTGGGGCGCTACAGCGCAGGGGCGCGCAGGACAGCCAGGCGGGAGAGGGGGGGCAAGCGCGAGTGCAGGCGGGGGGGAGGGGGGAGCAGGCGCGATGGCGGGAGAGGGGGAGCAGACGCGATGGCGGGAGAGGGGGAAAGCGTGCAGTCAGCGCGAAGAGGGGGGGGAGCGTGAGCTTCAGCGAGCTTCTCCTCCAAAAAAGTTATCTGGAGCACTTCTTTCTAGTTAGCTGTCAATTTGCTTGTGTATGGGCAGCCATGAATCTTGTCGTAGACATATCCAAGTAGTATATCCCAATGTTGTTTCCATTTGCCGAGCGAGCATCTTTGATTTTGTACACATTGTTGCCACCATGAGTGCCCAAGGCTGTTCTTGTGCCAAAAAAGTATGTAGCAATGTTGCTTCTCTCTTTTTTTTTTTCTCGGGAAAGAGATCCTTCCATTAGTTACCGAGCAAAACACCTGAAATGGCAAAGTACAAACATAGCTCCATTGAGAGGAGCGAGAGTCTAGAAATTGAAAATGAGGAAGGATGCTCTTCTCCTTTGGCTGGCTGCTCTCGAAAGAGAAGGCTATCTGATACTTTTATTTTTCCGGGGGAGTGGGGGGAGGGACAAGTGGTCTATAGTGCCAGGTGGGCTCACTACCGCAGTCAATGCGAGAAAGGGATCGTGATACCAAATCCTCAGGAAGGCCTCACGGTGCTTTGACATACAGTCGGAGCCACGATGAAGCTTCCTCACTGTCCACGGAGGGTAGGAATGATGTATAGACGGACTCTGTTCGCGGGATGAGGGTGCCTTGGATGGCCTTGCTACAACGAGCTCTCCAAATGTGCCACGCAACAATACTGTTGCACATCTCCCATCTTTGGCTTGAATCGGGAGGTCAATGATTAGTGGATGGAGCTAGAACTGGCACTGCAAAAATACAAAGATGAGAGACCTACAGGGCAAGCCCGCCACCCTCCTCATATGCCATGGTCGCCTCGGCCTCTATGGCCCAAGCAACTATGCCCCAAGTAACTATGCAGGAGTGGGCTTGGTCCATTGTGAAAATGCAGAGATTCCGCCGCCAAACTTGCTGAGCCTACAGGCAATCCCAAAGGCAATGATGTTGGGACTCTTGGAAGGCCTCACGGTGCTTTGGCATACAGTCGGAGCCACGCTGAAGCTTCCTCCACTATCCACGGAGGGTAGGAATGATGTATAGACGGACTCTGCTGGCGGGATGAGGGTGCCTTGGATGGCCTTGCTACAACGAGCTCTCCAAATGTGCCACGCAGCAAAACTGTTGCAAATCTCCCATCTTTGGCTTGAACTGGGAGGTCAATGATTAGTGGATGGAGCTAGAACTGGCACTGCAAAAATACAAAGATGAGAGACCTACACGGCAAGTCCGCCACCCTCCTCCTCATATGCCATGGTCGCCTCGGCCTCTGTGGCCCAAGCAACTATGCCCCAAGTAACTATGCTGGAGTGGGCTTGGTCCATTGTGAAAATGCAGAGATTCTGCCGCCAAACTTGCTAAGCCTACAGGCAATCCCAAAGGCAATGATGCTGGGACTCCTAGAGATGGCCAAACTTCGAACAGACTGTTGGCCTACATCCTATGGCTAACCAGGTGTCAACTGTGATGCGCCAGCTCCCCCAAAAAGAGTGATCTTTTGCAGTCGAAAACTTTCCCACAGCCTCTTCCAAAAATCTGAGAGAAACTGACGAGTGAGGCTCTAAAATTGCCAATGCCTTGCTGCTGGTGTAGTGCCCTCAATCTATGGTATCTGAATTGTGTTCGGCGCAGCCATGTGGTGTAAGCAAATAAAGGGGTGTCGGGAGCCTCCTCCCTGTCATAGGGATCATGCCATCCATGTCCTTTCCCCCAGATCCCACTAGAGTCGCATGAGAGGGCGACCCTCTCAAATCCACAACCACCGAAATCTCTCTCTGGCCACCTTGGCCGGTGTAGGGTCTATGTGCCTCTCATGTGTATGGAAACCAATCACCCTCACCTTTTGCAAGGTGCATCCATTGAAATCCTGCAAAGGGGGCTTTGCCCTCTCAAGTCAACCATGTGGTTGGATAGAGAAGGTGAGTAAGGCGGAGCAGTCATTAGCGCCATGGACGGCCAAAGGTATGTCATGTTTGGTGAACACCCCCAACCATTGTGGGGGGGAAGTGTCGGGGATTGGGGCCAGCCACTCCGGGGGGGGTGGAAGAGTCCATGTCAAGGCCAAGTCTGTCCCTACCCTGTATCCCAGTGAGACTCCTCTCCTATGCCTTGGGGGGCAGCAGCTATCTGAAATAAGACAATGTTGGAGTGACCGAGTGGGGCCCATACTCAAAGCTCTCCATGATACGCGTGCAGGCGAGCCCCAACATGTGACCATTGGGCAAATAGACCAAGGGGTATGACAAATCAAAGGTTTACAGAGGTGCTCCTCGGATGCAACTGGAGTGGACTGTTGAAGGGCAGGCCTGAGATGATCCCAAGCACGCAAAAGGCTGGCTGCAATTTTGTCCTTAAATTTAGAGCTCAAGCCATGAGCCTGCATCTCTGTGAAAATCCATCTCGTACTCTGGGGCCAAGGACCTCCCAAAACCAAGCTGCGGGTAGAGATCTTGGCAAGGAGTCCTTCCAGGGCTTGCCACCCGGGAGAAGGCCACGAACTATCAACTTGCGCAAAAGGGTCGCAGCTCTCAATAGAGGGGATGCCCATACCCCTCAATGTCACAGTTGAATGATCACTCTCCAAGCCACCTTGGCCCACGCAAGCCTCTCGTCGCTACTAGCTCAAAGAAATTTCTGGATCAACCGTTGAATCTAACCAATGCAAGCCCGAGAGAAGGCCCAACAAGAGGTGATGTACCATATGGTGATGAGAACAACCTGGTCCACCGCCACAACTCGGCCAACTAAGGAAAGCCTAGCAAAACTCCAGTATAGCAGCATTCTTCAAAATGCTCAGAAGAAGAGAGGCTAGCTGTTGTTTGGAGGAAATCCAATGGTTAGCATGAGGCATCAACGTAGTGAGAGATTTCCAAAAGGAAATCCTCCCACCTCTATGGTTAGGAGCATAGAGGTTAAGAATACCAATGCGTGTAACACCTTGCATAAGAAGGATCCATTGCGCTCTTGTAGGTAATAGGACACCATGTCCAATGATACAAGGCAAGACCACATTTGAAACAGATATACAAACACCAGAGAAGGAGGCGGGGGGAGGAAGCGTGGGTAGGAGGCGGAGGGGGGTAGGAGGAGGCGAGGGGGCAAAAGAGAAGGCAGAAGAGGAGGTAGGGGCAACAACACGTGCAGAGGAGGCGATAGAGGCAAGGTTAGAGGAGGCGGCATGGGCAGAGGAGGAGGGGCGGCAACAGAAACGAGGCCGGGGGCAGCAACGAGGGAAGATGAGGCGGTGGGGGAAGGTGTGCGGGCTCATATTCTCTCGCTCCTTAAATAATTCTTTTTTTTTTTTGCTTGCCAATCTTGAATTAGAGTACTCAAATATGAAGAGCTTGGAATATGACCAGAGAAACGCCCAAAGACTCTATCATCATAATTGATAATCCAATGCGCATATGCATCTGTACGTAGTGCACATAGCTCCCAACATGCGTGCCCATGGCTTGACTTGCTCTATAAACCAGGTAGAAGAATGGTCCTTCTTGCCAATATATGATAATGAATATTAAGGATATTAAGCCCACCATGCATTTTGGGTGAACATATGAGCTCATGCCTTAACAAATGTAGTCCTTTTCTATCTGCTTTGGTTTTCCATAGGCATTCAATTGCTTTAGACATAAAATTATTAATTTGTTTGTGCGACCAAGGTAGTAGCGTAATAAAAAATTGCATATATGCCATTATTATTGATTGCACTATCCGCAATCGCACATGTAGAGGCCACGTAGTTAATTTCTAATATTTAATTTTACATTGCAATTTGGCCATCACCCATTGAGTCTCATCCTTCAAAGACAACTCCCAATAAATGGGTTAACTCGGATGCCTGAGTGGTAAGTATGGGTCAAAACCATGCCTTAGAATCTAACATTAATTTTTAAGTGAGTGTGGATACTTTATTAAGTTTTGGGCGACCAAAACTCACTTATATATTATGACCAACTCTGTTTGCAGACACTGACATCCCGAGGTGAGCAAAGCTCAATGCCGACCGCCCACTGTCCAAACCTTATCCGCATTGTTCAAAGAGAGCAACCAACGATGTGTCCATCCCAGTTTGCACCCAAACTCACTTGCCCTCTTTGCCTGACACCTAGCGTGGACATCTCATCATCTCTCTCTTCACTCTGTCTAGAAGTAGGCGTCTCCATGAGACTCTTTGTCCTCCCCAACACCATATCCAAGCTTGCTAGTGTGTTTTCCAAGCTTCCAAGAGTGTTTCTAGTCTTCCTTTCTCAAGTTGAGTGAACCATAGGGGAGGCTTTCCCAGGGTTCCTTTAATCCACTTAAAGACTTTTTTCTCGCGAAGGATTGTGACAAATGAAAGATTTCAACACTCCAGTCGTTTCCATCACGACGAAGACTTTCAATGTCATCAACTCTACTTGCAATTGGTAAGTTTAATGCTCAATTATGGAAGCGAGTAGTAGGAGGGAGGAGCAGGACTTCATGTTCACATACCCTATGTAGTCTTCTCTTGTCCTACATGCTCTCTTGCAGATTTATTGTCTCTACCGTGTGTTGGTAGAACAATAGAGAGTAGATGGTAGGGAAGATGGGCACTTGAGAGGGTAGTGTGAGTAGGAGATCTTTATTGACAACCATATTGTTTGCAATATTGTATTCATATGTGATGGTATGGAAATTTGTTCAGAAATGTCCATGACACTATGTACTTCATTTTCCCAAGATCAATAAACATTATTCGAGGGAGGGCCGGCCGTTCGGGCTCATTCTCTGTCTCTTGTCAATTCAGCAAATTAGATTTTGTATTGTGCTTGTTGTCCATTAAATCTAAATGTATTTACGTGTATTGATTAGCATTGTGTTCAACCAATCATTCCTCACCGACCAGTGGTATTATAGCTTGCATACTTCTAGACAGAAACAATGCATTGCAAGCATCAAAAGAATGAATGGTACTTGGACATGCATGAAAACTCAGGCTATGGATGCCTACCATGAATACTTTTCTCTCATGTTTGTTGCCTCTCTACTACTCTCGAGGAAGGCTCTTGATGCGCAAGAACTTTCTTACAATTGGTTATCCCTATCATCACACGGCAAGAGGCCAACAACATGGATGCGCCCTTCACAAATGGAGAATTGGATGATGCTATAAAAGGTCTAGGCAAATGGAAGTCTTCAGGCTGGGATGGCTTGACTGTGGAATTCTTTCAAATGTTTTGGAATATTTTGAAATCGCTAAATTTACTTATGGCAAATCACTGTTGAAATGTTGTACAGTTGCAATGCTCATAGAAATTACTGCCCAAAAAACAACTCAGCTATAGCGGATTGGTGTCCCATCTCCTTAATGCCTGGCATATATAAATTGGTCACCAACATGCTTGTTAATAGAATAAAGGGTGTCCCACATGCACATTTACATCTAGTGCAGTATGGATTTGTCCCTAGAAGACAAATCACTGATAATATAGCAAATGCATACATAGGCATTGAATATGTCAAGTATACACAGCAAGGTGTTCTCGTCATGTAGGTTGACATAGCCAAACTTGGCCTTTGACAGAGTGCATTGGGACTTCATAGCTCAGGTAATGGACAGAATGGGCTTTGGGTCAAGAATGAAAAATGTCATTTTCTGGCTTTACCAAGAGGAAGCAACTAAATGCATTTTGGGTAGAGAACTTTGAGTCTCTTGGTGTCTTGGGAAATCTGGTCGGCAGGCTTGTATGCTTAGTGTGCTATTGTAGGTCATTGTGACGCACGCAATGCTCCTTTACATGGACAAACTGACACAAGCTCGGCAGCTACCATGGTCTTTCCATGGTAGCTGGTACACAATTTGTGGCGCAGGTATATGTTGATGACTTTCTTTTTTCCCAAGAATATGGAAGCTGATGTAAGATTGCATTGTCTCCCTATGGTTTGGATGCAAGATTGCATCTAAATTTTAAAAATTCCAAGTTGTTTCCTTTGAAAAATTATGATTGGCATCAGATTTTGTGGCCCATTAGATCCGGCCACCTACTGAGATCCACCTCTCACATGCCACAACCATGTTAGTAGGCAGTTTCACACGGTTCATAGGCGGGCGTCCGCTTAGCTTGATTTACACATTGGTCAAGCAAGCATAAAAACAGCATGCAAATGCAATTTGCAGGCAAGCACATAAAGAAAGTCCCATTGGAAAGCCAAGTCCACGGTATAACATGAGTGGCATCAATCCCCAGCATATGCAACTCTCCTAGACACTAGTCCAATGTATATACATAATGAGAAAGCACGGGTGGCTCTATTGGGTGGCCAAATTGTGACATCCCTCCCGGCTTCTAAACAGTTGTCTGCAACTGAAAAGCATGCAAATACATCTAAAGCAAGTGGGGGCAATCTCTAAAGAACTCTTCATCTACCTATTTAGCATCAATGGGAAGATAGTTCTTGAACTTCACAAGGTAACACCTCACAACTTTGCATGCAACAAGCTTGCATTACTTGTGATACATTGGTTGCAAAATCTCCTCAAGCTTATCCGCTTCTGGTGGATCCTCAATGAGGGGTTCACTGGACTCCGGCTCTACATAATAATGAAGAAGGCTCACCTGAAAAGCATTGTGTATATGCCAGTGACTACGCAATGCCAACCTGAAAGCCAGTTCATTGATCTTCTTGATTACTCGAAAAGGCCCATAGTATGAGGTAGCAAGCTTAGGGTATGCACCCTCTTTGCTAGACGTCTTTGCAAGTCTTGCTTTCTCGAATTTTAGGAATACCCAATCATTCTCTTTGACATTAAATTGCCTTCTATGCTTATCGGCAGCCTTTTTATGTTTGTCTTGTGACCTTGCAATGGCTGTCTGCACGTGAGTAAAGGCAATATCCAAGTCTCTTACATACTCATCACTGCACGTGAGTAAAGACAATATCCAAGTCTCTTACATACTCATCAACTGCATATATCTCATCCTTTGTGCGAAGGATAGGTGGTAAAACCACCTTACCATAAACAGTCGCAAACGAGGCCTTTCCCATATATGCATGCACTGTGTTGTTGTATGCAAATTCCACAAGCGGTAAGTACTTCTCCCAAGAAGATCCGCCAATAACATTTCAAGAGGTCCAACACGGCTGAATTTGCAGCCTCACTTTGCCCATCCGTTTGAGGGTAATAAGTTGAAGAGAAGTCCATTTTGGTGCCCATATTATCAAACAAGGCCCGCCAAAAGAGACTTGTAATTGACTTGGACAGTCCATGATGCTTGAACACTTGTGCAAGATATATTTTAACCATATGCTCAACTCTGATGGTCTTCTTGACCAGCAAGAAGTGAGCTTGCTTGCTAAACCTGTCCACAGTTGTCCAAATAGCATCATTATCTTGTTGGTTCTGTGGCAAGTCCTTAATGAAATCCATTGTAATACTTTTCCATGGCTGCGTGGGAAGAGGCAATGCCTGAAGCAAACTTGGTGCCTTTTGCCTATCAAATTTCACCTCTTGAGGTGATACATGCACATGCATGTGCCTCTGTGTCCTTCTGCATACCTGGCCAAAAGAAATACCTCTTTGATCATGTGCGTAGTAGGTATTATGCCTCTATGACCAACATATGGAGGAGCATGGTACCCATCCAAAACCTTCTGCCTCGTGTCAAACACCACACGTAGGCAATTATCTTTCATAAGATAACGCTCTTTGATCACATATAAGGCATGTGCATGACTCGTCATCAAATCAACCCAAATAGTGGCAAAACAACATCCGTAGGATACAAATCACGCATGACAAGCAAGTGTCGATGAGAGGCAACCAAGATAGTTGCTACGTACAGCTTTCGTGACAATGCATCTGCCACTACATTCTTCTTTCTTAGGGTGTGCAACGTTTGAAAATAAAACATAGAGAGGAAATTGGCCATCTTTATATGCTTCTCTGACAATTTAGTTTGGGTAAGAAAATACCTCAAACTCTGGTTATATGTCTTCACAATGAAATCAGTCCCAAGAAGGTAATGTGTCCATACGGTTAGTGCATGAATTATAGCCTAGAGCTCTTTCTCATAAATGCCAACAGAGAGCTCTGCATCATGCAATGTAGGACTCTCATAAGCCACCTCATGTCCCTCTTGTTTAAGGACATCTCCTATCTCCTATGCAATTTCCAAATGCGTCACATTCCACACTGAATGGCTTTTGCAAATCCGGAATGATTAACATTGGACCATGTGTAGTCACATCTTTCAATTTGACGAATGCATCTCTCTCCGCATGAGACCATTTGAATATAGCCTTCTTCTTTGTCAAGTCATGCAAATTAGGGGTAGGAGTAGCTTGAGGAGGGGGCATGGCTGCAACAGGCGATCGCAATAAAAGTGATGGACATTCCAATTGCATATGCCCAAACTTTTTACAAATAAAACAAGAACTCGCAAAATTTTCCCATCTGAGCTTAAAGGAAACTTCTTGTGTCGGGTTTCCTTGAATTTCAATATCTATTGATACCTTGTCAGGGGTTTGTTCATCTGCATGCTATAGGATACAGAATCTGTTTACATTGCCAGAAGATCTGGGAGGGCATACAACCTTACCTAGTGATTCAGCCAAATAAGGCAATGCAGGGTGCATATAGACTGGCAGATTCACCACTTCCACCGATGCATGGCGTCTGTGCTTGATAAAATTCTGATAATATTTGTTGGGCGACCACGGGTAAACATGCCCCATTTGTTGTCCAAAGAACAAAGACGACTTTTCCAACAACTCTATCTTACACACACTTTTTTTTTGGGTAATATCCAGTGCAGTATATTTATATGCTCATAAATTTACATGATGGGAGGTCTCCGAAATGGAGAGTATCCCAAAGATCAGAAACATAAAAAGAAAAGCTCTATGCAAGAAGCATCCATATCACCCTCATGGCAGGCATCATATAAGGATTGCCGCAATGAGGCTCGGAAAGATTCATATGGAATCTGCCGACCCAAGTATGCCAAATTATGCTCACTCCAGATTGTCCAAAGAGCCCAATATCTCACCCAAGAGAGAAATAGTGAGTATTGAGACAAAGACCTCATAAATCTGCCAAAGAGCCAGAAATATTTCCCAAATCTGTGACTCGGGAAACAGAGCCGAAGATAATCTGAAATTCTCCTGAGGAGGTTTCTAGAACACGGGCAGTGCCAAAGCAAATGAAGAACAGTCTCTGAAGGAGCCTGACATCTTAAACATGTGGATGGTGCAATGCGACGTTTAGCAAGTGTGACCTCCACTGACAATGTGCCTGTCATACATCTCCAAAGAAAAAGTCTTTGTTTCAATGGCATTTTACACTTCCATAACATCTCGAGATTCTTCCGCCACCATGAGAGGGGCTTCCTTATATGCCACAGAGAATTGGCATGTTGCTGAATCCATGGAGCAGGTTGAAGAAGCCTGTAAGCTTTGATGGAGGTTAAGGCGGGAAGAGGAACAGGATAAGTGCATGTAGCATAGGGTTGCAATTGCCAATCCGTAAGCCTGTCTGTGTCAGCCACAGGAGGAACAGGTAGAAAAGGATGTAATAAATCAGCAATTTTCTTCCATATCGACCTATGATGCATTCCCAATGCATAGGAAGCAGTGGCCTGAGGAAAAGATAAGACATAGCCCTGATCATCTACCACATCATGTATGTATCTAATTCCCAATTTCATGAGATTGTATGCCCGAACAGGTTCTTGTAAAGCGAGTGGAATGTCAAAGATGGCACTCCAATGAATACTTTCTTTCCTCATTGAGTTTGTCCCCGAGCAATTATCAGGAGCCCATTTGACCTTAGAAAGTACTTGTTTCCAGTCAAGTATCAGAGCAGTAGAGAAAGGACAGCCAGGTATCTTCCCTACAAATCTCCCAATGATCAGTAATCCGATGACCATAAGCACAAGTCCTCATGTTGACACACATGGATGCTAGCATCAAGTCCATGGCTGTTGTTGGCTGAAAAAAGTATGCAGCATAGTCGCCTTCCTTGCAAGTACATGATATCTTATATTGAGGACATTAAGTCCACCATGCATCCTAGGAGAGCACACCATTTCCATCTTCATCAGTCTCAATGCTTTCACAGCAATTTTTGTCCTCCATAACATCTCCATAGCTTGAGACATAAAGGCTGAAATATCCTTGGAGGACCAATGCAGCAAAGGCAAATAGAACTGGACATAGGACATTACAATGGACTGTACTATTCTGAGCCTGACATGAAGAGGCCAAGTAGAAATCTTCCAATATTCCAGTTTATGTTGAAGTCTTTGGAAGATCCATTTTAGCTGCTGCTTCCTGGTGATATGCCATCCTATGGGATATCCCAAATGCCTGACTACATCTTTGGAATGCACCACCCGACCCGGCCAAAGAATAGAATGCCAGTCACATTGTTTCAGGGGAAGTAATTTAGATTTGTCAAAATTGACATGCAATTCCGCTGCCAAGCCATAGAATGAAAGAGTGGTCATAAGCATTTGAACTTCTCGGGAAGAATTCTGTGGCATAAAGAAGGAATCATCAGCATATGCTTGTGCTAAAAAAGATGCAGCCCTAGGGATTTTAAGACCAGTCATCTGTCCTGTGTTTGTAAGATGATCAAGATACATTAAAAGGGGATGGGTCGCAATGGCATAGAAGAGAGCACTAAGAGGACATCCCTGTCTAACTGATCGACCCAATGTCCATGACCGAGACAGATGACCCCCAAGAATGCACTGAGAAGTAGAGCTAGAATAAAGCCAGTAAACTGCATTTGCCATCTTGGGACCAAAGCCCAACTTGGTCATGATTTGAGAGATAAAATCCCATTGAACAGTGTCAAATGCCTTAGCAATATCCACCTGCAATATAAGCACATCTTGATGCGAATACTTAGCATATTCAATTGCAGTCACGGCATTGGATATATTGTCATGGATTTGTCTTCGCGGCACAAACCCATACTGATGAGGATGAAGTCCCGCATCCAGTATCCTGTGAAGCCTATGCACAATCATTTTGGTAATGAGTTTGTAAACTACAGGCATCAAAGTAATAGGCCTCCAATCTGACATATGGTCACACAGATGTTTTTTGTGCACAAGTTTGACCATGCCATGCTTCCAAGAGTGCGGCAACTGATTTTCTTGCCAGGCAGCATTGATCATTTGCAAGAGGACTTCTTTCAAATCATCCCAAAAAGAAATATAAAATTCCACCGTAAGGCCGTCCCAGCCAGGGGACTTGTATTTGCTGAGCTGGAACAATGCATTATGAGGTTCTGTGTCAGTAAAAGGTCTCTCCAAGGTAAGAGCATCATCCATTTCCACTATTCCAGAAACATATTGGAGAAATTCAGTCCTAGCCTTAGTCATTTGATTTGATGGGGAACTAGGAACGGAGAATAATTTCTGGAAATAATTCTGGCATTCATCTTGGAGATCAGAGAAAGAGTGCGTCCAAGAGCCATCTAGCTTCCTAACCCTTAGGCACGAGTTTTTCTTTCGAGTAGCATGCAAGCCCTGAAAAAAGGCTTTTGATGAGCAGCCCTTATCCATGAGGGGCTTCATTCTTGCCCTAATCTGCCATTTGTGCAATTTCCTCTGATCATTAACAGTCAATTTAAACTGAGCATGTGAAAGGGAATCCTTTTTTGAATCAGAGAGAGGTCTTAACTAAGAAAATTCAGTCAATTGTTGTGCTGTCCTTCTTGCCCATTTAACCTCATTCCTCCATTCAGTCATATGCCAGTTGCCATACTCCCTAATGACATTCTGCATACGAGAGACAAAGCTGTCCCAAGCATAATTCATGTCCTCTTGGGCATGCAAAGGCAAGGGATGAATTGCAAGTCTGATCATTTGCTGGAAATAGTGATGTCGGAAATAAGCCTGATTAACATGCAATAATCTACTGGAGAGGGGTGGCAAATCATCCAGAGGCATGCCAAGCTGCAAATTCATCCACAATGGGGCATGATCTGACAAGCCCAATGAGAAATCTATAAGGAGATGAGGGCTAAAATCTGCAAATTGTTGAGGGTAAAACAAATACCATTTGCCAAGCCTTGCCCAGTATGTAGTAAGTGCATTATGATGAAAAGTATATCCAGGCACTGACCCTTCAAGAAGCACCCATAAATCTTCAGCCTGCACAGAAAGAAGCATGCTGTCCCATTTCTGCCTTTCCAATGATAGCATATGAGATCTTGAAGTGGTGTTATCTCTTGGCAGAGGGGAATTATTAAAATCTCCACAGATGAATGCATTAGATCTCTATGGATATTTGCATAAAGAATCCCATAATGAAGCCCTCATGGCAGAGGTCTGGGAAGCATAAACTGATGCAAACTCAAGAATATCACCATTGCCATTACATTGTATGACCATCCATCTGCCACTGCTGTCATTGAAGGCTAACAAAGGCTCCAGCTCATGTCTAACCAGTATGCATACACCTGAGTAGGTAGTGGTACCGGCATAATATATATCATAACTGCCAAAATAAACATGATGACCCACCATGGAGTGTGGATTATGCTCTTGCAAACAAACAATATCTGGCTGCATTTTATGTACATAATTCCATAAAAGCCTCCACTTTGAGACATTGCAGAGGCTTTGTACATTGTAGGTAAAGCACTTAAGTGTTTGAGGCATGAAAGAGGTATATACAGCAAAGTATTAGATATAAAAACAAGACATCAGAGAGGCAAAGCCTATGCCTGCATGGGTTGCATTCCTTCATGACCCATGAAAGACATATCATTCTCCCCTTCTTCTGAATCACATATGGGGATGCCCTTCTTCAAAAACCCCACCCAATTTTGAAGGACAGGAGCTGAAGTAGAAGCCTGTCCTGGTGAGGGAGAAGAAGCATCCCATTGACGAGATTGAAGGGGGCGTTGCTTCAATACAACCACCTTCTTAGGTTGTTGAAAACCATTCTGATCAATCCCTGCAGATTCCTTCATCTTCTCTTTTCCTTTATCTTTTCCTTTTCCAGCAAGTGACTGCACTTGATTGATTGCTTTGGCATTCTTTGCTCCATTTCTATTTGCTGTCTTAACTTGCAAATTCTCATTCTTTTCCTGTGTCTGGGGCGGCAAGGCATTGGGAGGGGGCTGATGCAGAACCATTGGGCATTCAAAGGCTAGATGCCCAAACTTGTGGCAGGCAAAACAAGCTCCTGCAAACACACCCCACTTCAATTCAAAATACTTTTTTCCCAATTGCACTCCCTCAACTTCCACTGCAATAGAAGGAGGGGTAGGTGTATCAGTGTCCGAGAGAATGTAGAACCTGTTACGGTTTGCCATGGGGCGTGGAGGACAAATGACCTGTCCCAAAGAAGCAGCTAGGCCAGGCAACTCTTCACGCATATAGTCCTGGAAGTTAACAACCTCAACCCATACAGGACAATGATGTGGTATAAGACTTTGATAATCCTTGTTTGGGGACCAGGGCATAGCATGTACCATCTGCTTCCCGTAAAACAGGGGAGAGAACTCAAGAAGCCTCTGCTTGCACGAAGCATCTGATAAATGCACCTCATAAAAACCTCTGGAAGCAAAATACACTCCCTCTACAAAGCATCCTCCAAGGATGGACTTAATCCACTGCGCGACATCACTGGCCGCTGGGATTCTTCCTGGAAAGAAAATTATAACTGCAGTTTAAGACAACTTCCTGAGAGGATTCACGAGGGACGGCAATTTCAATTTGTACGTGACCTCTGGAACCGGTTTGCCCCATTCCTGTCGTGATTGCTGAAAGTCATCCTTAAGGGTGTCAAAGACGTACTGAGCTTCCATAGTAAGTTCATCATCTTGTGATGTAGGCTCTGATAGGCGGCGCTTAGCATCTGCAGGTCTTTCTTTTCGAGCATATGTACAAACATCCAAACCTGAAGCCATGATTGAAATACGACAAGACTCTCTCTCTCTCTCACACACACACACACACACACACACACACACAAGCCCTGAGGTAGAGTAGAAGCAGAAGCTCGACTATGAACAAGAACTGGCGACGACCAGCAAGTGGGAAGGACCAACAGGAGGGCGGAGGCGGTGGGGCAATGACATAAATGGGCGCCTCGGCAGGCGGTAGGCCTCTGTAGTAGTGCCGCCTAGATAGTCGAGCGGAGATGGCTGAGCAGCGCGGCGGCGGCGATTCTCTTCTCTCTCTAACACACACACACACACACACACACACACACACACACACACACAGGCAATGTATCTTACACACTTTTTTTTTTGGTAAATCATGTCATTAATTACAGGTGGGAAACCTCAAAACGAGGAAAACCCACTAAAAAGACCATTTACAAGGGAGACTAGTAGAGTGTTCACTATGTTCAGTGTGAACATAGTTAAACATCTAAAAAACAATCTGTAAAAAGAGCATACATAGATGAGTCAATCTCATGAAGAGAGAGACAGTCATATAAAGATTGCTGAAGAGAGGAATGGAAGAATGAGTAAGCATCCAAATGAGGCCCAGCAAAAACTATCCTGTTGCGAGACTGCCAGGTAGTCCATAAAGCCCAATAACGAACCCAATCAAAGAAGCCTTTATAGGATCTAAGGGGTGATGGGAGAAGACCGAAGATCCAAAAGTATTTCCCAAAGGGTGCCTGTCGGAAGCGGGCTCTCAAACGTGCAGCAATCTGATCCAAAAAAGTCATGGTGAGAGGACAACTCCACAAAAGATGAAAGACTGTCTCTTGAGAAGCACCACAACTATGACAAGTTGAAGGTGCCAAAAGTCGCCTAGCCAAGAAAAGCCCGACTGGCAAGACTCCAATCAAGCATCTCCATAAAAAAGGTCTACTTTTCAAAGGCAGACTGCATTTCCAAAGAGAATGAAGCCGCTGTTTCCACCAAGTCTGACTTTTATGAAGATGCCAGATCTGATTCGCATGTTCTTGAACCCAAGAGGCAGGCAACAAGAGATGATATATCGAACGAACCGAAAGTTTAGCCATTGATAAAGGGCCTCGTGCAGGTTGTTCTCTTCTAAGGCTCCAATCAACCAAACGATCAGAACGATCCAAATCTGCAATTGGTTCAAAAGGAGCAAGAAGCTCTCGAATAAGCTGCCAGATTGTTCTATAATGCATTCCTAGACCAAATTTTCTGGCGGCAACCACAAAAGAAAGCACATGGCCACCAGCATCCAAAACATCATCAATAAGATAAACTCCTTTCTTTGAAAGGAAATATGCCTTCCTAGGCTCACGTAGAGCCAAGGGTACATCAAAAGCCTTTGACCAATGAATACTCTCAAGGCGAAGCGAAGAAGATTGCCCATTAAGCCTGGGATTCCAAAAAAGATATTGCGTAACTTGTTTCCAGGCAGAAATCAACTTAGATGAAAGAGGGCAACCGACAATTTTTCCATCGAAATGGCTGAAAATTGCATCCCAATACGTAACAGTCCACTTTCCAAAAGCAGATGAAGACATTGACATACACATATGACCCAACATAATAGCCCATGGCTGGCGCTGTTGTACAAATTCCAATAGCAAAGTGGATTTACGAGCAAGCACATGAAAATGAATATTCAATATGTTCAAGCCACGATGTATCTTTGGAGAACACATTTTTGGCATTGACAAAAGATGAAGACCCTTTTTACGATGTTGAGTTTTCCACACAATTGCCATTGCCAGTGACATAAACCGATCTATATTAGCTTTCCTCCACATAATCAATGGAAGAAAGAACTGTATGTAAGCCATTACAATAGCCTGCACTATCCTGAGACGTACATGAAGAGGCCAAGTGGAAAGCTGCCAATAATCAATTTTGCGATTCAATTTTAGCATAACCCATTGAATCATTTGTGAAGATGACATCTGCCAACCCAAAGGGTAACCCAAATGACGAACGATATGTCCACCAGGAGGTATTCCACCGGGCCACAATACATGATGCCATTGCTGTACATTAAGCGCAAGCAAGGTAGACTTACGGAAGTTTACTTTCAAACCAGCAGCCAGACCAAAAAGTTCCAAAGCCTCCATTAATCTCTGAAGATCTTGTTGCGTATTCTTGGGCATAAAAAAAGAATCATCAGCATAAGCCTGAGCCAGGAAAGTATGCCCAGCAGGAAGCTGTAAGCCATGCAATTCATCAGTAGCTTGCAAAAAATCCAAGTAGCAAAGAAAAGGATGTGTGGCAATAGCAAACAACAGGGAACTAAGCGGACAACCCTGGCGAACTGAACGTCCCAATTTCCAAGAATCTGATAGAGAAGAGCTCAAAATCAAAGAAGCATCACTGTCATTATAGAGCCAATACACAATATTTTGCCACTTTGCACCAAAACCAAGATAACTCATAGTCATAGCTATATAATCCCAATGCACAGAATCAAAAGCTTTCTCAATATCAACCTGCAAAATGAGTACATCCTGCTTGGTGTATTTGGCATATTCAATGGCAATATAAGCATTAGCCAAATTATCATTGATTTGCCTGCGAGGCACAAAACCATATTGCGCAGGATGCAAACCATCATGTAAAAATCCTTTAATACGATTTGCCAACATCTTAGTCAGAAGCTTATAGATGACGGGCATAAGAGTAATGGGCCTCCAATCAGAAAATGCTTCACAAAGATCCCGTTTAGGGAAAAGCTTAACCAATCCTTCTTTCCAAGAAGATGGTAGTACATCATTTGCCCAAGCTTCATTGATCATATACAACAATGATTGTTCCAGCTGAGGCCAAAACGCATGGAAAAATTCCACTGTCAATCCATCCCATCCGGGAGATTTCCATCGACCCATTGAACGCAAAGCATCTTTAAGTTCAATATCAGTGAACGGAGATTCTAATTCCAAAGCATCATGTGGAGAAATAATGGGCCGAACATGATGCAATAAAGCATAACGAGCATTAAGTATGTCAGGTGAAGTTGTTGGCGGTTTAGCAAAAAGAGCTGCAAAATGCTGACTAGCAATGTACGAGAGCTCCAACAAAGAATGAGTCCATTGACCATCAGATTTTTTCACCCTTCTGATGCATTCCTTTTGTCTTGAAGCATGTAGATTTTTGAAAAAATCTTTGGAAGAGCAACCCTTATCTATGATAGCTCGATGTCGTGAACGTGTCGACCATTTTTGCAATTTTCTTTGATCATTTAGCATGAGGAAGTGCTTAGCCTGCATCAAAGATTCTTGTTCATTGGTATTTAAAACCCGAAACTCAACAAGATCAGCCATAGATTGACATGTTTCTTTAGCCTGCAAGATCCGCTTCCGCAAGTCGGCCATGTAATAACGACCATAATCACAGATCCCAGCCTGCATGCGCTGAACAAATTGAAACCAAGCAATGTCAATATCCTCATGTATTTGAAGGGGCAAAGGCTCAATGGCTTGGAAAACCATTTCCTTGAAATCAGCATGCACAAGGTAACTGTTGTTTAAAAGCAACAGCCTATGTTTCTGAAGAATAGAAACATCCTGTGGCATATCAAAATAAAGGCCTAACCATAAAGGAGAATGATCAGAGAGTAACATGGAGCGATCAATCCATAGCTTGCAAACAAAATCATCGTATTGGTCTGCATGTAATAAGTACCAGCGATCCAGACGTGTCCAGATATGCGGAAAAGCATTGTGATTAAAGGTAAACCCTTGCAGACGAGGGAATACATGTTGCCATAGGTCCAAAATATTGCAGGAAGAGAGCAAATCATTCCATGTTCTGCGTTCAGCTCCAAGCATATGAGTTCTTCCAGTGGAATTAAATTCAGGAGATGGAGCATTATTAAAATCTCCACAAAGGAATGCATTATGGAGCCAGGGATAAGCCAACATTTGCGACCATATATTTGCCCTGTCAGCTGAGCTTTGCGGCGCATAAACTGTTGCAAATTCATAAATTTGTCCATACAATGAACATTGAATGACCATCCATCTGCCAGCAGAATCATTGTAGGCCAACATTGGTTGCAGATCATGCTTAACAAGCATAAAAACTCCTGAGTAATGCTGAGTGCCTGCATAAAATATATCATAACCAGCAAAGTGACCTGATTGACCCACTAAGGTATGCTGATTGTGTTCTTGCACACACACCAGATGAGGTTGCATTTTATGTACATAGTGCCAAAACAACCTAAATTTACCAGGATCACAAAGTCCTCTAATATTGTATGAGAGACATTTTATTGGAGCATCAAACATCAAATCTGTACAAAGGTATATACAGTGAACAGCCAGCCAAAATCAATGCTGCATAACAGCAACTGAGTCAGGGAGAGAGCCCTCACCCTGAATCAAGAGAGACTCATGCATATTCGTATCAACACACATATCCAAAGGATTTACATCGGCATCCATACTTGAGGAAGCACCTCGAACTACATTTGACCATATTCTAGAAAGCATAGTCGAAGAAGTGGAAGACTGTGCAATAGTGGCAGATGCAGTCCAATTACGTGAAGGAATGGGAGCACGACGAACCATAGTAGCTTTTTTCGGAGTTTTCCATTCAGCCGAAGATATTTTATCTTTTCCTTTATCCTTGGGTTGATTAGGCACGGCCAAAGAAGAAACAACTTGTGGAATAACTTTAGCTTTTCCTTTTTCTTTCTCCTTTTGAGTGTTTCGAGTGGCTTGATTTGTTGGTATCTCCTTAATTTGAGTAGGCTGCACATTCGCTGAAATGGGAGGTACAGCAGATAATGGCGGAGGATGCAGCAGAGAAGGACATTCAGAAGCCATATGCCCAAATTTATGACAAGTGAAACAAGCACCTGCAAAGACTCCCCAATTTAATTTGAAATAACGTGCACCCATGCCACGCACATTTTCTACTTCAACAGCAATTGCAGGTGGTTGCTCATGGACTGTATCCCACAAGATGCAAAATCTGTTTTTGTTTCCTGTAGGACGAGGTGCACAAACCACTTTGCCTAGAGTCGCTGCTATACCTGGCAAGTGTTTCCTCAAATATTCCGGAAAATCCACGACCTCAACCCAAACAGGACAACGATGCCTAATCAAGGACTGATAGTCCTTGGTCGGGGACCAAGGTAACACATGTACCAACTGTATACCAAACATAAGGGGAGAAGTTTCAAGTATCTGCTGCTTATATTATATCTTACACACACACACACACACACACACACCCACCCACCCACCCACCCAAACACACATAACACAGCAACAAGAATCCTTTTGCAAGGTAGCCAATTTTGCAGAGCAGCTGACTTGGGGTTATTTTTAAGACTTCACACGCACACACTTTTTTTTTTTCGGGTGAAAACACTATTTATATTAAATAGCAACTGTACAGTCATAGCCATTGGAAGCAGATGGAGATATGAGAACAAACTAAAAAAACTGGGAAAATTTTTTAAATGTTGGAGAGAAAGCTCGCCAAGACCATAGCAATCTCGAAGAGATCGGAGTAGAGTAGCACAAAAATAGGGTAAGGGATGAACAACATCACTAGAGAAGTGTAGATGATTTCTGGTGGAATAGATGGTCCAAAGAGCTCAGAATCGCTCGCATGCAAAGAAATCATCATACCTTGGTAAGGCCGGGGATAATTTGTCAAAAATCGAAAAAAGTTGCCCAAAGCGTTGTCGAGGAATCTATACTGCAGCAGTGGTGTCAACTAATGAAGAAGATCGCGAGAATGCAAGCAACTCCACAATAAGTGAGGTACGGTCTTGGGCATAAGGCGGCAACACCAACATAAAGCTGGAGCAATACACCATTGAGCTAGTAGAGTACCAACCGGTAGCGCGCCTGTAATGCATCACCAAAAAAAGACCCGTTGCTTAAGTGGCAACTTTGACTTCCAGACCTTTTTTAAAGTCAATATCCACCAGTGCAAAGGCTTATCCAAGTGCCATAGCTTGTTCCCATGTTCCACTATCCAAGGCTGAGGAACAAGCAAACGGTAGGCGTAGGCCTTGGAAAGCAGTGAGGAGATGGAATGGGAATGAGGCATAACCCGAGGCATAACCCGGCTGTTGACGATCAAAATGCCAATCCTATAATGAATCCTCCTCCTCAAGAGGGGGTACCGACTGAAATGGAGCTAGAAGTTCAACTATGGCACGCCATATGGGCCTATGATGCATGCTCAGATGCCATTGCCTAATGGCCAATGGGAAAAAAAGAACCATACCATACTCATCAACCACATCCTGTACTATACGTATTCCGAAAGTCGATAGATGATAAGCCTTTCTTGGGTGATAAAACGCTAAAGGCCGAGGAAAGGCACGCCTCCAATGAATGCTCTGAGATCGGAGTGAGCTCCCTCTATGTGGAGGTCTACTTGACCAGTGGATGAAACATAAGATCTGCTGCCAAGCTGTAATCAAAGAAGTGGCATAAGGGCAACCTGGTATGCGCCTAGTAAGATGACCAAAAAAGACATTCGAGTGATCCAAAACCCAGTGACCATAAGCATCTACTTTCATGCATGCACACATGGCTGCCAACATCTTTGTCCAAGGCTGCGTTTGACCGACAAAGTCAATAAGCAATGTGGCCTTAAGTGCTAGCATGTGATAGTGAATGTCGAGAATGTTCAGGCCCCCATGCATGTTTGGTGAGCACACATAAGTACGTTTGAGCAGATGAAGCCCTTTGCGATCCGATTGTGTACGCCAGAGACAGGCAATGGCACGAGACATAAATGCATCAATATGCTTACTAGTCCAGGGTAACAAAGGAAGGTGAAACTGAATGTACGCCATGATGATCGACTGGATAATTCTCAAGCGGACATGCAAAGGCCAAGTGGATAGCTTCCAGTAATCAATTTTGCACTCCAATCAAGTCAGCACCCATACCATCTCATCTTTTAGAGAAACATCCCAGCCAATCGGATATCCCAAATGCTTGACCAACTGACCGGGTGGAACATCTAACGTGGCCAAAGATTAGAATGCCAAAGATAGTGGCAGGCTGATAACAGCTTTGACTTTTGAAAATTGACATGCAACCTAGCTGCCAACCCGTAAAGCAAAAGGGCATCCATAATCCGTTGCAAGTCCGTTGGTGTAATTCTAGGGAAGGAGGAGTCATTAGCATAGGCCTGTGCCACAAAGTGAGAACCATCCGGCATCGCAATACCATGCAAGTTGCCCTGCTGAGTAAGCTTGTCAATATATAACAGCAAGGGGTGTGTGGCAATGCCATAAAGCAACGCACTAACTGGGCAGCCTTGACGTACCGATTTACCCAAAGTCTAAGCGGCAGAAAGTTTCCGACCAAAAATGCATTGAGCAGTACCCCCTTGGTATAGCCAATAAATCACCTTTTGCATTTTGGGTCCGAAACCCATCCGATCCATCACCCCAGCTATGAAGTCTTAGTGGACAGTGTCAAATGCCTTAGCAATATCTACTTGCATGATTAGGACATCTTGGTTGGTGTAGTTTGCATACTCAATACCCATGTAGGCATTTGCTATGTTGTCCATAATTTGCCGCCTAGGAACAAAGCTACATTGTGCCGGGTGGAATCCCGAGTGAAGGTAGCCCTTAATGCGATTAACTATCATTTTGGTGACCATTTTATCAACAAGTGGCATAAGAGAGATGGGCCTCCTATCACCTAAATTCTCACAAAGTTGCTTTTTTGGGAGCAATTTGAACAAGCCTTCCTTCCAAGAATGAGGCAACATATCGTCACGTCAACATTGATTAATCATGCATAGCAATGGAAGCTTCAATTCCGGCCAAAATGTGTGAAAGAATTCAACTGTGAAACCATCCCACCCGGAACACTTCCATTTGCCCAAACCTCTAAGTGCAGCTTGTAGTTCTTCCTCCATAAGGACTCTTCCAAGTCTTGGGCCTCATCAAGTGATAGGATTGGTGTAACCTCATCCAAAAGCATAGTGCGAGTAGCCAATGTATCTTGTGTAAGTGGCATAGGACGGGCAAACAAATCCCAAAAATGAGAGTGTCATATTTCCACAAGCTGTTGCTTAGTTGAAGTCCACGTGCCATCAGACAACATAAGACGTGCTATGCCTTGCTTTTGTCTAGATGCATGGAGACCTTTGAAAAAAGACTTGGGAAGAGCATCCCTTATCAAGCATTGATTTTTGCCGACCACGCACTTGCCACTTTGCAATCTTTCGTTTATCATTGTCCTTGATACAAGATTCAGCATCCATGAGTGTGATATTTTCCTCGACAGTCAGTGGTCTTGTATGACTAAGTTCAGTGTAAGACTGCACAATCCTCTTGGCCTCTGCCACCCTCTCCCGTAAAGCACCCATGTACCACTTGCCATAGTCCCTCATTAGCATTTCATGCGTGAAACAAAACAACGCCATGCAATATCAATATCCTCATTCAACTGCAGCAAAGGGGGTTGCACAGCCGAGCGTACCAAAGCAGCAAATGCATCATGAGTGAGGTAACTATTGTTGATGAGAAGTAATCGTTTATGTGGCAAAGGTGGGTCATGAATCCCCATTCCAAAGTATAGAGCTAACCAGAACGGACATGATTAGACAGACACATTGTGTGGTCAATCCATATGCGGCATGTAAAGGCATCATACTGATTTGCATTTAACAAATACTATCGATCAAGAAGGGCAAAATAGTGCGACTGAGCATTCTGGTGGAATGTGAATCCACGAGTGTTTGGCACGAGCCGGCGCTCTAGAGATCCAAAGCATGCAAACCCTCAAATCATACTATGCCATCTGCTTGTTCAGCCCGCAACATATGGGAATGATGTGAGGAGTTATCCTCATGGCTAGGTGAGTTATTGAAATCCCCTATGAGAAACACATTTGTAACCCATGGGTAACACCAGATGGAGCGCCAAAGTTCCGCTCTACAAAGCGATGTCTGTGAAGCATATACACTAGCAAACTCGTAAACCTCGTCAGCAATGAGACCTTGCACCATCGTCCACCGTCCATGTGAGTCATTGTATGCGACACATGGTTGCAAATCGTGTTTAACCATGATGAAAGTACCCGAAAAGTTGCTTTTGCCAGCATAAAAAATCTAATACCCCGAGAAAGCACCATTTCTACCAGCAAACAGGTGTTGATTGTGTTCTTGCACACACACTACATGCGGTTGCATACTATTTACATATGCCCAAAAGAGCTTCCAGTTATTGGGGTTGGAGAGGCCCTGTATGTTAAAGCTAATGCATTTCAATGGTATATACATATGGAAATGATGAAGGATGAAGAAACTCATGATTCCATTTGCATCGGCGCCTGACTCCTTACATCACCATGTGAGGGGACAGGAACCTCAAAGCCCATTGAAACATTACCCACATATAAATGTTATCGGCAAAGAACAGACCCTCTTTAACGACCGCAGCCCATAGTCTTCCCACACCACTAATTTCAGCAGAGCGACTAAATTGACCATTAGAGGGTATTGAAGCGGTCTAGTTACGAGTGGGGACCACACGGGGTTTTGCAAGGATTGGCTTTTTAGGCCGTTGCCATGCTGATGCATCATCTTTCTCTACACTTTTGGCCTGAGTAGAAATAACATGTGGGACTGCAGGCATCTTGCCTTTTCCTTTATTGTGAATTAGATTCCCAGTAGCAACCGGTTTGCCATTTTGTTGCTGCTGCGTTTGAGTTAATTCAGCCACTTTTGAAGGATGCATGGCTGCAACTGGAGGTTGTTGGAAGGTCTGAGGGCATTCCGAGGCCATGTGACCAAATTTTTTTGCACGTTTTTAAGCACATGCAAATGTGCCCCATTTCAACTCAAAAAACGCAGGACACATGGTAAGGTCATTAATCTGTAGCATAATCGAGGGAGGAGTGGGTACATCTGTATCCCAGAGAATGCAAAACCTATTCCCATTGCCATTAGGCCTCGGAGGACAAATAACTTTTCCCAAACTGGTAGCAATCTGTGGCAAAGCAGCCCCCAGGCATTTGGGGAAATCCACAACCTCCACCCACACTGGGCATTTATGACGTATCAAACTTTGATAATCCTTTGTAGGTGACCAAGGGAGTACATGAGTCATTTGTGCCCCAAAGTACAACGGTGATTTTTCCAACAGCATTTGCTTAAAACGAGGCTCAGAACACAAAACCTCATAAAAGCCTCGTGCTGGAAAGTAAATACCATCAACACAGTGTCGACGTTTAGGTTCCACACTAGTTGAGCGGGCACCATAGTTTTTAACATACGTGAAGCATACACATACGCATACGCATACGAGTATGAAAGCATGTTTCAAGTATGTATGGCTCACATGGGCTGAAACATATGCTCACTATCTCGGCTGTACACTGCAATAGGCTGCGAAGAACTGGAAGCCATTTCAAAAAGGAAAAAAAATGCAGCTGCTCCTATGCGCACACTTTTTTTTTTGTTGAGAAACTGCTCCTGCGCACACACAGTCACTGCTGTATACACACTGCTTGCTGCACACACACACACACACACACACACACACACACACACACACACACATCTTGCAGCAGAAAAGGCAGACGAGGACTCTCACACACATTCAAGCCTTGATGCGGAACAGAAAGCAGAAGGCATGCTTTGAGCAAGGAGGAGCAGCTAGCAGGTTGGAAGGGAAGAACTGCAGAAAACACGTGAAGGCCACAGCGAGTAGGTTAAGAAAGCGAGCAGGAAGTATAGGCGACATCAGCAGCAACAGTTGGCAAAAACCCTCTCTCACACACACACACACTCCCCCCAACACCAAACACCAGCACACGTACACACACAAAATTGTTAAGTGCTGCCTTAAAAATTATTTATTTCAAATGTATTTTTCATAGCTGTGTTACCTCAATGTATTTGGTTACTGTTTCAAAAATTGGTGAACAAGCTTCTACTAAATTGTGGCTTTCTTGATGCAGGTTTGGGTGCGTGGGGGTCCAAGCATTGGAGTTTCCATAAAATTTTCAAGCTCCAATGATACAATTGTTTCTGTGGAAAACTCAGTGGGCATGATCGCAGCAAATTTTCCAGGCAATGTGGTAACTATGATGATGCTATCTTGTTGCCAAACTGCCTATTGTGCGTTTAACCATTGTTCAGTTATGTCAAATCCTGCAAGTTCTCTAGGCAAGAAAAGAGATCTTCAAAAACAATTAGACATGCCCTTTTGTGGGTTGCCTGCAGTTTATTTATGCTGAAGCAATCACTCACAGTGGCACAGTTGTTTGTAAAGCGGCATTAGAAATCAGAGTGCATGTCCCTACCTCGATGATTCTAAATGTTCGTGGGGGGCAACTTGCTCTAGGACGGAAAATGTCTCTCTTTCCAACAGGAACACAGGTAAGTTTTTCTTCCCCCTTCCCCCCACCTTCTTTTTAAGTAGGTATTTCTGTAGTTTGCAATTTGTTACCCATGGTAGTTTTTCCGCCTGGAGTGGAGGCGGAGGCGTTACAAATTGTGGTCACAATACAAACAGGGGCCTGCGGGGATTTGTTGAACTGGGAACCTCCCCTCCCCAGTCACAAGCCCAGACCGATAGGCTACATGTATGCCTCTAGCCCAATTTTTTTGTTTCCATGGTGTTTTTTCAACTTGTAACTTTGTCAAGGGTTTTACGTGACTGAATCTGTCATGTGCATCCAAGTATATGCACTACAGTTCTCACCATGAGCGCATTGGAATGTAGTGTCCCAACACTCTATGCGAATAACCTATTTAGAAGCATTATGAAGTCTCAAAATCAATACATGGGGTTGGTGAGTGTGGTACAGTGTCTTCCCTTGCTGTTCTGTGTACTCTTTTCTACCCCTCTGGTCTTTCTTTTAATGGCAGACTACTATTGGCAATCATGCAATGCCTTGGAATAGTATACTAGTGTGACAGCTCACCTGTCAGCCATCATAAGTTGTTTGCTATTCTAGTCCAGTGATATATGAGCATAGTATTGTACAAGCATTCTGTGTCGTTTGTTTTGACTCTCTATCAGATCATTTTCCTCTAGAGCCATGATGAAAGTTCTCCTGCAGAGGATGTTCTTGTTTACAAGACTGTATTGTCCACCTCAATGATGTCTGGAACCTGCTCTGCTTCTCTATTTCTTCTTGAGAGACAAGCTATCTCTGGACTGGACCACTATGATGAATTGCTGTGCAAGATTGCAGAGAGTAATTGTATCCAGTAAAAAATCCCTTTCCAAGATCTTTCTATAGGAAAAAAGTTCAACCCTCTCAACGTGGTAATGATTGCAAGAGAAAAGTGAAGGAGATGGGTGGTAGTGCCAAGAGATGCCATTCTAGGCATTGAACGGAAAGGGGCTGGGGCTCCATATGCGTTAAAAAATGTATCACCTGTTCTGCATATCCTGGGAGCTGCCCTGAATGTGCTCTCAGGTGAAGAGTGTGAATGAGATTGGTTCAGATAGCTTGATCTCTGCAGTTTTGTATGCACTTTTTGATAGTTCTTCAAAACATATAACTCCTACTCAAGCTTTTATTTTTAAAAACCTGAACGCATTAACAAATCAGGCAAAACAATGTGTTGATAATGGATTACTCTTTGAATCTTGCAGGAGGACTTATTTTCCTTCTATGAGCTTTGCAGAAACTACAAATGGACTGTTGGGGATCCACAGGTTGTCTTTTAATATATGGTTTGGTTCAAGTTTATTCTTTTAATAATTCCTACTTTTCTCTGAGGATCTCTGCTTCCAGTAATGCATCTTCTCCATGATCATGATGATTGGATCCTCACGTATATTTCACAACAAATTTTATTTTCTTGCTGCAACTCCGGTGCCCTTGGGCCTTTTGTCCCTCTCTCACCTCTGCCCTTTCCCTTCCATTTGAGCCCTCTGATCCCCGGCCCTTTTCACGCCTGTGCCCCATGCATCCCCTTTGCTCCAGCGCACACTCCCCTGGTTGTGGGCCGAGAAGTAGAGCGCGGAAAACCTCTAGATCCAAGAAGCTGAAAACTACATCCACAGCAGGGGCTAGGTTCTCATATAGGGTGCGCAAGGTGATGGCTTCCTGATCTCTCGCTTTGTGCGGCAGGGTTGCTATTTTCTCTGGGCGCAGGACATGCTTACAGGGTATTAGCCTTCCCATCTGTACCCTTGAGGAGCTCCTGGATCCGGAGTGTATGGATGCCACAACAGTGTACTTTTCCAGGGAGGAGGGGAACCTGCAGCACTTGCTGATGCCATCGAGGAGTTCTGCCTGTCCTCGGGCACACACATCAACTGTCACAATTTGGGTTGGCACATTGCTTGCTGTGACTTGGCGTCCAGTTGAAGATTTTCTGTGAGTTTCCCGGGGCAACATAGTTATCTCGGATGCCATGTGGTGATTGACATTACTTCAGAGCAGCAGATTGCCCTCCTAATTCTAAGTATTTAGATGAAGCTACTTTATAGGAGCTCTACCTAGGACTCTCTTTGGCTTGACGGGTGGTGATGGCCAACCGTCTTCTCTTAGCCACACCATGTTATATCGCATCATGTTGGGCGGTCTCTCGGTCTTGCATTAGTCCTGCATTGGAGAGATCCAACAGCTCATTCAGAACTGTTGTGGGCAGGTAGTGATGGACGGGCTCCCCGAGTCAAGGTGGCTTGGTGAGTCATTGTACAATCTCCCAACACGGGAGGAGTTGGCATGATTGATCCTGCGACCTAGAGCCAAACTTTGCTAGGGAAGCTCCCTGCCAGGAGGACAACCATGGAATGACTTCCTCCTCGCCCACATCCTGGCTCGCACCCCCTCTCGTACGGGACATTGGCCACCTGGTGTGAGATGGATCGTCTCGTTCGCATGGTTGGTGCCTTCTCTTGGGACACGTTTCCGGCTAGCCTCTTGAGAGCTTGGGTGGCTCTTCCATCTTCAGTCTTTCAATAGCTGTCTATTTGTGAGGAGGAACACCATCAACAGCCTCTGTTGTAGAATGAGCTCACCCTTGTCCCCTCTTGTCACCACCCTGAAGCTTGCTCACACATTGCATGGGGATGCCTGTGCTCAGGGCTGGCAAAGACCATGGGCACTGGGCTTAGCCTTTGCGAGCGCCCCCCTCCCCCCCTCCCCTCTCCCTCTTGCAGCACGACTAGTTGTCCAGGGTCCATGGGGGGAGGGAGGAAGAGGACTCCTGAGCCTCACCATGGTCTCCACCATTCCTCCCGATTGGTGCACTCCCTATGCCTCTCCACTCGACCTAGAGTTGGTAAAATTCTTCTTGCTGCATGAAGTACCGCTGGTGGCCCTTTCCATTTGGGACCATGGTCATTTTTTACCTAGCCTCTCCGACTTCTCTTCCTGTATATAAGGTGTGCTAGGTGTCGACAGAAGGCCGATTTTAGAGCTATTGCCTGATAATTTTTGTCTCAGTTGTGTTGGAATCAAATGGAGAACATGTCGTTTTTTGGTCGCCATTTGGTGTCCTAGTGTCATTGTGCCATACTCTACAAAGTACGGGTGGTGTTTATGCGGAGTACTTTACTGACGGGGTGGGAGATCACCATATGAGTGGGAGGTCACCATATGATGAACTCAAACAGCTTGTTACTCCTCTTATAACACGGTTTATTGTTCTTTTTTGTTACTACTTGCAAAGTAAGGTATGCGGAGTATTTTAATGATGGAGTGGGAGTTCACCATATAAGTGGGAGATTACCATATGCTGAATTCAAACAGCTTGTTACTCCTCTTATAACATGGTTATTGTTGTTTTTTGTTACTGCTTGCCAAGTAAGGTATATAGTAAGGTGTGATTAGTTCATTTGACACGGCAATCTTTTTTCCAATGACATCAGGTTATGACTTTGCACACCTTAGATGATTTGAAAGGAGATAATGGAGAATTTGCATCGACTTCTATGTCAAGCAAATATGCTGAGAGCAGTGCTGTAGATGCAAGGTTTTCTGTGGTGGCAGTTGGAAGGTATGATGTGAGGTGTTTGATCGCATCCCCCCCTTCTTCCCAATCTTCCCCCTTACCGTGTGTATTTTCCTGCATGATGCTGACAATTTTGAGGAACACGTGTGTGAAGGCTAACTTGCCTTACCAGCTAGTCATTAATGTGAGTGCATGGGGTTTGAGCAAACTGAAAGGATGATTATATGCATCTTATTGCTGTTAAAGCTGTGTGAACTGTAGGCCACATTTGATCGGGTTTGCTTCTTAGTGCCAGCCTTTGCGGTGGGTGAGTATGAGTCACGTGGGGAAAGGTATTAAAAACTGAGTACGATGGTCATCTACAAATGGTTGTCTAAAAAGGGTACTGATCGTTTATATGTAAACCTGCATGGACTCTTGGGTGCTGATGTCACGAATGAGATATCATAGCATGTGCTCTACACTATAAATGATCGAGTTGATTCTCTGAAGATTTTGAAGTGTTAAACTCAAGATTGTACATACATTCTTGTTATGTTCGGGACATAACGTCAACTTTTTGTGGATTTGCAAGATTTTGATTATGCTGGAGTGTCATGTGCTCCAGGTCTGCAGGGAAAACTGATATCACCGTAGGATTTTCATGCCATTTTCGCTCAAAGATAGGCTATTCTAGTACACATTTCTACACAGCATCGGGCACAATTCAAGTCATCCCTGATCCACCGTTAGCTTTGGGGATGCTGGCAACCTGGTTGTTACCTCCAAACTATAAGACATCAAGCCTATTACCTCAGTGGACAGAATCAGGTTCAGACAGCACAACTTCAGGGAAACGCAGCATCATTTACTCCATGTTACAGGTTTGAGCTGTCGAAGAACATTTGAGACTACTTGTGTCGTGTGTTTCATAGGAAGGTGGTCAGACAATCTGCTCTTTTTTGTCGCACTGGGTGCAGGATTATGGTAGAGACTCTGTAAGCATTTCCCTAGAAGGCGCACATATCAAGACATCAGAAAGACAAGATCTCGCATGTGTTCAAGCAAGGGATCGAAGAACTGGGCGCTCTGAAGTGGCTGTCTGTTTAAGAGTGGCAGAGGTAGGTTTTCTCATAAACCATCAATTTGCTGATAATTTGTCAAAATTCAAAAAGAATGAACTTTAGTTATATTTCAATCAAATAACTCAACTAGTTACTTTTGTGTCCTGGATGTGACTAGGAATATATAGTGCTGGGCTTTATCTGAAGACAGTAAGCTATTGTTTTCTGTATATCCATGTATTTGCATAAAACATTACCCCGACATGCTGAACAGGGTTAGGGTAGAAGGAGAGCTAAAGTGCAAGCGGACATACCCCATTTGAAAGGGGGAAAGGTGCCAGGGTAGTGAGGATTAGGTGGGCTACAAGGGGATAGTTGAGGGAGGGATTCAGGTGACCAATTTCTAGGCAGAGGTTGACAGAAAATGATGGAAGAGATAGTCAAATACAAAGCATATTAAAGGATCAGAATTGAAATGGTAACAAAAGTAAATCGGCCGGCAATAAAGCAAGACCAAGCATGCGTAGTCTGCCAATACATAAGCAAAGGAAGGGGGGGTAAAGCTAGGTCATGGTATCCCTTATATAGGGCAGGGCAGCAAGCAAGCTCGGTTAACCAGCATCAAAGACAGCCAACAGCTACATTTACTTGATGATATCTTGTTCCTTCTGTGTTTAGTTTTCTGTTGCACGATGTCAAGTGTTTGGTCCATTTTTTATTGCAATTTGCAACAACACGGAAGTATGCGATTGACAATAGTTCACAAGTAGTGACAAGCGCTGGTACATCACCTGTATTTATGGGATTCCCTTAAGGATGTGCATGTAATTCGAGAGCCTCTAAGTTGGCCTGCTGGCCTGTATTTTTCTATGTGACTGTGTCTTGTTGCTAAGGTTCTCTTTTGGTTTGGACCCATGGTACCTGAAAGAGTGAACTGAAGCTTCATAGAGGCTCTTAAAATGAAAATATAGTTGAAGCTGAAACTCAGCAAGCTGACCCTAGCCTAACCACAAGCTTGTTCTCTCATGAAACAGGTCTCTCAGATGATCGTTGGGAATTCAGAGCCGTGCATTCGCAGAATGGAAATATCTGTAGGGGCATATCATTTATATTCCATCACACTTCAAGATGACATTGGTAATCTTCTTTGCTTTTTTCAGTTGTCGTTTCTCTGCTAACCTTCAATGTGACGGGGAAACATAGAAATGGTGCAAAATTGCTTGTGCTTTTGCTGATACCTCCATAGAAGTGCTGAAGGAGTCTTTCAAATCAGAAGCAGCAAGTGCCCATACAAACAAGCCTGCAGTCACACACGTACATATGGCCCATACTTATGCCTGGGAGGACCAGAAAGAAAGTTACATTCGTATAGATTTGGCAAGAAAGTCTTACTTGGAAGCATTCGTGTAATCATCAGTGCATAATACCTTGTCAGATTATTAGTGCAAAAGTTGAGAGAGAGACTTCACACGAATACACTCGATGTTGGAATTACCTAACCCACAGATTCGCACGTGCACGTGCACATGCTTGTATGCATGTATGCTTGTGTAGCAGGTTTGGTTGCCCAGTATGGTGTGGTGGTTCTGCTCTGGACAGGATGTCTGGACTCCTCAAAATACACAGCACAATGCCCACATGAATAGATAGATTAGAATACGAGCATAGCACAATGACAAGAATAGTGTAAACAACACTTGCATTTCTCCAAGACACTGTTACAGGCCCTTCACTGTACCGTGCACACCCGGCTGTGGTCACAGTGAGTTGGACAGCACCCAGGTGGCAATGACAGATGACTACATCACTCAATGAGTAGACTCAAAGAACAGAACCCGATGGGAAAGGTTAAGGATAAACGATGTAGGATGAAGGATGTCGTCAAGGATTAGCTGAGGGCCATTTAAATGATTCTTGCAAGACGTGGTGGAGTTGGTGGCATCTCCTATCTTTGGTAGATGCCATCGGAGTGGTGGGCCTTGCTGCAATGTCCTATCTCTGGTAGATGCCCGTTGGAGTGACAGTGCAGTGCCTTCAGTGCCGGTGGGTGCACCTCTCATGTATCTGTTGGTGGTGCACTTCCGTTTTTGGTTAGTCCACCGAACGCTCGGGGATTGTCCAGTGTTGAGGTGATCCACTGTGGCAGTGTGGCGGTCCAGGTTCGGGATGATCCATTGTTGTGACATCTTGCGATGTTCTGGCCGAAACAGTCCAGTGTGGGCACCCTTAGTGGCTACAGTTTGCATGTATCTATTGCGTATATGAATGACCGAAAGCAGTAGAAGGTATAGAACTTCTGTGTGCATAAGCAATGGCAGAAGGTGGTGGCAGTTTGGCAAGATTAAGGACATACTGCTGGAAAAGTTCTGTCTTCTTGCACCTTCACCATATGGTTTGGCTTGTTGCACTGTGTACTTCCCTTCCATCCCTGTTTGTGCACTTGTACTTAGAGATTGGTGATGTATGGAGGCTGACTTTGATTTTATGTGCTAATTTAAAGTGTTGAAATTTTCTACTTATGTATTACTTGATTCTTCGTAAATCTCTGTGTTTTTGTTTAGATATTGTTGATTAAAGACACTATTTTGGGGAGGGTTTGCCCATTTTGAACTCCGTAATCTGTGTGTTTATTCCTATCTGCTCTTATTATCTATACGATTTTTTTTTTAAAAGTTCTTGTCATAGGTACGAGTCATAAGTATGTGTGCTATTTTGTTGAAGCACAATGTCCAAATACTAATCTTAATGCACATGGAGTCGTATTGGGAAGTTCCAAATGCACACTTTTGCACTTAGTGTGTCATCTTCGAGATTAAGTAGGGGAGTCATAAGTGCGGATGCTTCATATTCAGATTACTCAAACATAATTACTATAGTATGTTAGCATATTCCAACACTGGAGTCAAGTGCATGATTGGATGGGAAGCACCATCCAAAAATGTGGCAGATGCAAACCTAAATAGATTTTGAAGGAGTTTGAGGAGGTTCCCGTGGTTGCAAGGAGAAAGTATGAGGCCACTGCAGCTGTAGAAGATGAGGAATGGCTTCTTCCTATACTCACGTGGAGGCGGTGACAAGTTCAGAAGCTGGGCAGGGAGTGGGATTGATTTTAAGAGGATGCATGTCCTTCAGCTCCTCGCAAACATAAGCATGTGGCCATGTAAGATTAGCCATTCTTTGATCCTCTACTCTCTAGTCAAGAAGAGTCGGTTACAAGCTCAACAGTTCCATTGGCTGAGGGCACCTAGTAGGGAGTAGTCTTGATAATCAGAAGATACAGGTTCGTCAGCTTCGTTTGGATGAATCATTCTTACGCATGAGTAGCTACTCTTGGATGCTATCTGCTCGGCCTTACTTGTAACTCACCCGGGAAGCGCGGGAGTGGGTGTGCATCGCTTGACCATGAGCGCAATTAAACATATCGGCATTTAATCATAGCCATTAAACAATCCACAAAGCTGGAAATAAAAGTTGCACATATAACACAACATAGAGTCCGGAATGGGCTGATCCCCCCCACATCCCCCCACCCCGCCTGCTCTTGGAGTATTTCATTATCCAAGGAGAAATATATCATGTACAAGCTTTGAGGGCCTTACTCTCCCCATGGGAGATGCCAGATTATCATGATGCAATCTTAAACTTGTTCTTCAAAAAATGTAGCTATCGAACATGTCCTTCCATAGGCACACAAACATGTATAATAACCCACATGGCTTTTCCATACGTGCATAAATTTGTATGATAGCCCATATGGCTCTTCCACAAGCACATAAACTTGTAAACCAGCCCATGTGGCTTATTCATGAACTCATAAACGTGTAAACCAGCCCATGTGGCTTATCCATGAACTCATAAACTTGTAAACCTGCCCATGTGGCTTATCCAGGAGCGCATAAACCAATATAACACGTTGTATATCGCATCCATGAGCGCCAAAACTTGTAAACCAGCCCATGTGCCTCATCCATGAGCGCATAAACCAGTTTAACAGCCTCTATATCGCATAAAACTAGAAATTTCATCAAGGTTTAGGAGTATTTTGGTGAAAACAACCATCCGAAGTGTGCAAGATGGTGTAGAGTAGTGAAAATCATCTTCCCCAAGGATATGGCTATGGTGGCGGGCTTAGAAATGAAGAGAAATGGTGAAAAATCAAAGTTTTCAGTCTACAAAAACTTGCTTGAAGCTCAAACTCGCCCAAGAGATAACTCTCTTCTGTTCAAATAAGCAAGAAAATGCTATAATGCCATGTGTAGAGGTGAATTGACAAGTGTGAGGACACTTGTCTCACTTTTATCCTCGTATCTGCCACATGTCCCAAATCCAAAGGTGAAAATTTCCACAATCCCAGGCTTTAAAATTATGCCTGATTTTCACAATGGCGCTTTGGCAACACTTGATCTCTGTCGAATTCCAGAGGTAATGACGCGAACGAAAATTCCATCAGAGATTGCCAAAAATAGCAACTTTTCCTAAAATGTAGGAGATGATCGCTTTGTGTTCCACCACATGAGAAATCCATATAAGCACCATGTAGAAACTTGTTTCATTGCTCGATCTCTCCCAATTCCTCAAGAGTTCGCCTTACATACTTTCCACTTGACACTTGAGTTTCAAAACCCATTTCTATGTCCAAGAAACTGTCTGGACTGCTTGGACCATGTTACGAACACTTGGTCCTCTGTACTGGATAATCTCCCATTCCTGAAGCTTGTACATTCTTGATCTTTCGGGCATCCAAAGCCCTTCCACACACCTGAATTCTGGAGATGCTCAGAATGGTGACATTCCCCCAGCTTCATAAAACTTGTCCTCAACTTTAAAGCTTCAAACCATATATCAAGATGTAACCATTTTCTAAAATAAATGGGCAAGAACTCCGTGGAAAATATGATAGAGACAGGCACAAGAGCCAACTGTGTCTCAATAACCAATATCAATGAGATAATCATATGCCAATGAAAATCGCCAACCACGTCCTAAGACACTCAAACAAGTGCCATACACAAGAAACTAGTGCCTCACACAGATACATGTGCTATGCACACAAACTGGTGCCATTCCAAAGCACAAACCGTGCTAACAGACAAGCTGGTTCTCCATAGTTTTGGCAATCCTTTCTCCCAATCCCAACGGTCCCCGTTTTCTGCCACACAATCCCAACTTTGATTAATGAGCGTGGTGTGGAAACAATGAAGGACTCACTCCACAATACCAACATGAATCCATGTGTATGGTGGAGTATTCATTGAATTCCTTTCTCACAATCCCAACATAAATCCACATGTATGGTGAGATGAACAATGAACCTCTTGGCCTCCGTTTGGGGAGATAGTGATTCCAATATGATTGAAAGAATCCATGTCCCAAATAAATGGGAGAGACTAGATAAGTCTCCATAATACAAATATCAAAGTCATATCCCAAATAAATGGGTGAGACAAAACAGTTCCATAAGCCCAGATATCATAATCATGTCCCAAGTAAATGGCCGAGACAAATCAGTCCCCATAAGTCCAGATTCCAGTTTAGTGACACTTCGTGTAGACATAGTCCCCTGCCAAAAAGGTGTCAGTCCACATGACCCTTGGCGTAGACATAAGTCCCATGCCAACTTGGCGTCATGTCTACGCTACCAGTTGCACTCCGTGTTGGTACACTAACGACACACCTTGGATGAGAGGTGCACTCATGTAATAAGATGAAACAATCACTCACAAGCATAAATAGCCTGGTGTTCCATAAGCATTTCTGCTTCACATAGTTTATAGGCATTTCAACCTCCAACTCACAGTACCCGCTCAAGTGTCCATATTCCCTTCCATCTGCTCTCTATTGTTCCATCCACACATGGTAGAAAAACTCTTCAACAAGAGAGCACGTAGTACAAGAGAACTAACTCTACACAGGGTATGTTGTGTTTCACACTACCCTCTGAAGTGCCCATGTTCCCTTCCATTTGCTCTCTATTGTTCCACCCACACATGGTAGAAACAATCTTCAAGAGAGCACGTAGGAGAAGAGAACACTACATAGGGTATGTGAACCATGAGTTCCATAAGTCCAATGCATCGCAAATAAAGGGAGTCAAAAAGAATAATCCATCCTAGTAAAAGGGAGCCATAAACATAATCCATAAACGTGAGGATGGATCCAAATCCCTAGCAAAGAAGTCCAGTAATCCATAGACCTGTATACCATAAACTTACCATATCTCTTATAACATGTTCCGTGCTAACCACACATCTCGGAATAGAGGTGGACTTTATATACGTATATACGTATATATACATATATACATATATACATATATATACGTATATACGTATATACGTATATACGTATATACGTATATATACATATATACATATATATACATATATGTATATATGTATATACATATATGTATATACATATATACATATATATATATATATATATATATATATGTATATACATATATGTATATACATATATACATGTATATATATATATACATATATCTATATATATATATATATATATACATATATGTATATATATGTATACATATATACACACACACACACACACACATATATATATATATATGTGTGTGTGTGTGTGTGTGTGTGTGTGTGGAGTGGGTCGTGAGAGAGAGCACCCTGCTGCCTGCCTTCAAGACGTCGACAGAGGATACCCGCTGCAAGCTCTGCCCTGCTAAACGCGGCCTGCAGCATCCGGCCATCGTCTCCTAGACTGCCGCTCATCATCCTCCCTGCTCCTCGTCTGTCTGTCGCACCTGTGCTGCCCTCTTTCACTGTTTACGCTTCTGTTTTCTGCCTCGCAGTTTTTTGTTCCAGTTTTTCTCCTTTTCTGTTCTGCACTCTGAACGCCAAATAGCCCTCAATCTTCCTCCCCTATCTGTCCACGTACCTGCGTATCCACTTCTGCTGATTCTGCCCTCTGCTCGAATTCTCTGTCAATATTTCATCTGCCTCCTTCGACAACCTTTCTCTCCTTTTCTTGCGTGCTTTGATTATGGCTCAAGGAATGGACGTCTGTACATATGCCAGGAAAGAAAGAAATACAGATGCGAAACGTCGCTTATCAGACCCTCCTTTGTTGCAGGAAGAATCTACATCAGAAGCTCAATATGTATATGACACTCTTAAAGATGACTTCCAGCAGTCTCGCCAAGAATGGGGCAAACCCATTCCAGAGGTCACCTATAAGTTGAAATTGCCATCCATTGTGAATCCCCTCAGGAAGCTCTCTCAAACTGCGGTCATAATATTCTTTCCAGGAAGAATTCCCGCAGCCAGTGATGTTGCACAATGGATCAAATCCATCCTTGGAGGATGCTTTGTAGAAGGAGTATACTTTGCTTCCAGAGGTTTTTATGAGGTGCATCTATCAGATGCTTCATGCAAACAGAGGCTTCTTGAGTTTTCTCCGCTGTTTTATGGGAGGCAAATGGTGCATGCTATGCCCTGGTCCCCCAACAAGGATTACCAAAGCCTGATACGGCACCACTGCCCAGTATGGGTTGAGGTTGCAAACTTTCCGGATTATATGCGTGAAGAGTTGCCTGGCCTGGCTGCCACTTTGGGACAGGTTAGTTGTCCTCCACGCCCCATGGGAAACCGTAACAGATTCTGTATACTTTGGGACACTGATATACCTACCCCTCCTTCTATTGCAGTCGAAGTTGAGGGGGTGCAATTGGGCAAAATGTATTTTGAATTGAAGTGGGGTGTGTTTGCAGGTGCTTGTTTTACCTGTCACAAGTTTGGGCATCTAGCTTCTGAATGCCCGATGGTTCTCCATCAGCCCCCTCCAAATGCTTTGCCACCTCAGCCCCGGGAAAAGAATGAGAATTTGCAAGCTAAGGCAGCAAATACAAATGCAGCCAAGAATGCAAAATCAGCTAATCAGGTGCACTCGCTTGTTGGAAAAGGAAAAGATAAAGGGAAAGAGAAGCTGAATGAATCTGTGGGAATTGATCAGGATGGTTTCCAACAACCTAAGAAGGTAGTTGTTCTGAAGCAACGCCCTCTTCAATCTCGTCAATGGGATGCTTCTTCTCCTTCGCCAGGACAGACTTCTACTTCAGCCTCCGCCCCTGTCCTTCAAAATTGGGTGGGGGTCTTGAAGAAAGGCATCCCCATATGTGATTCAGAGGAGGGGGAAAATGCTATGTCCTACATGAGTAGTGAAGGCATGCAGCCTATGCAGGCAGAGGCTTAGCCTCTTTGAAGTTCTCCTTTCATCCTCACTTTTTTGTACATACCCCTTTTATGCTTCAAACACTTAAGTGCTTTACATATAATGTACAGAGCCTCTGCAATGTTTCAAAGTGGAGGCTTCTATGGAATTATGTACATAAAATGCAGCCAGATATTGTTTGTTTTGCAAGAGCACAATCAGCACTCCATGGCTGGACATCATGGCTTTTTGCATGGTTATGATATATATTATGCTGGTACCGCTACCTATTCAGGTGTATGCATACTGGTGAGACATGAGTTGGAGCCTCAGTTGGCCTTCAATGACAGCAGTGGCAGATGGATTGTCATACAATGTAATGTCAATGGTGATATTTTTGAGTTTGCATCAGTGTATGCCTCCCAGACCTCGGCCATGAGGGCTACATTGTGGGACTCTATATGTAGATATCCATGGAGATCCAATGCATTCATCTGTGGGGATTTTAATAATTCCCCTTTGCCTAGGGATAACACCACTTCACGGTCTCATATGCTATCTTTGGAAAGGCAGAAATGGGATGACATGCTTCTCTCTGTGCAGGCTGAAGATTTATGGCTACTTCTTCAAGGGTCGGTCCCTGGATATACCTTTCACCATAATGCACTTACCACATATTGGGCAAGGCTGGACAGATGGTATCTGTTTTATCCACAACAATTTGCAGATTTCAGCCCTCATCTACTGATAGATTTCTCATTGGGATTGTCAGACCATGCTCCATTGTGGATGAATTTACAGCTTGGCATGCCTCTGGATGATTTGCCACTTTTCCCGAGTAGATTGTTGCATGTTAACAGCGCATATTTTCAGCACATATATTTCCGGCAGATGATGAAATTTGCTATTCATCCTTTGCTATTGCATGCCCAGGAGGACATGAATTTTGCTTGGGACAGCTTTGTCTCTCGTATGCAAAATGTCATTAGGGAGTATGGCAAGTGGCATATGACTGAATGGAGGAATGAGATTGGGGGGCAAAAGAGACAGTGCAACAATTGACTGAGTTTTCTCAATCTAGGCCACTTACGGATTCAGAAAAGGATTACCTATCACGTGCTCAATCAAAACTTTTTGCTAATGATAAGAGGAAATTGCACAAATGGCAGATAAGGGCGAGAATGAAGCCCCTTAGGACAAGGGCTGCTCATCAAAAGCTTTCTTTCAGGGGTTGCATGCTACTCGAAAGAAAAACTCATGCTTAAGGGTTAGGAAGTTGGATGGTTCTTGGACTATTCTTTTTTGGATCTCCAAGATGAATGCCACAACTATTTTCAGAAATTGTTCTCTGCTCCTCCTTTCCCATCTAATCAAGTGATTGATGCAAGGACTGAGTTACTCCAATATGTTTCTGCAATAGTTGAGCCGGATAATGCTCTTGCTTTGGAGAGGCCTTTTACTCACACAGAACTGGATAATGCATTGTTCCACCTCAGTAAATATAAGTCCCCTGGCTGGGATGGCCTTACGGTGGAATTCTACATTTCTTTTTGGGATGATTTGAAAGAGGTCCTCTTGAGAATGATCAATGTGGCATGGCAAGAAAATCAGTTGCTGCATTCTTGGAAACATGGCATAGTCAAGCTTGTGCCCAAAAACCATCTGTGTGATCACATATTTGATTGGAGGCCTATTACATTGATGCCGGTAATTTACAAACTTCTTGCCAAAATGTTAGTGCATAGGCTTCATTCTATATTCCATGCAGGTCTTCACCCTCATCAGTATGGTTTCTGCCGCGAAGACAAATCCATGACAATATATCCAATGCCTTGACTGCAATTGAATATGCTAAGTATTCTCGTCAGGATGTGCTGATATTGCAGGTGGATATTGCTAAGGCATTTGACAATGTTCAATGGGATTTCATTTCTCAGATTATGACAAAGCTGGGCTTTGGTCCCAAGATGGCAAATGCTGTTTATTGGCTATACTCTGACGCTACTGCTCAATGCATTCTTGGGGGCCATTTGTCTCGATCATGGATATTGGGTCGATCGGTTAGACAGGGCTGTCCTCTTAGTGCTCTCTTCTATGCAATTGCCACTCATCCTCTGTTGATGTATCTTGATCATCTAACAGACTCAGGACAGATGACTGGTCTTAAAATCCCAGGGGCTAAACCTTTCTTGGCACAAGCATATGCAGATGATTCCTTCTTTATGCCACAGAATTCTCCTACGGAACTTTGCAAGCTTATGGCCACTCTCTCATTATATGGACAGGCAGCTGGATTGCATATTAATTTTGATAAATCTAAATTGATACCCCTGAAAGAATGTGATTGGCATTCTATTCTTTGGCCGGGGTAGGTGGTGCATTCCAGAGAAGTGGTCAGACATTTGGGATATCCCATTGGATGGCATATCTCAAGAAAGCAGCAACTAAAATGGATTTTCCAAAAACTCCATCGTAAGCTGGAATACTGGAAGATATCTACTTGGCCTCTTCATGTCAGGCTCGGAATTGTGCAATCCATAGTGATGTCTTATTTTCAGTTCTATTTGCCTTTATTGCATTGGTCCTCCAGGGATATTTCAGCCTTTATGTCTCAAGCTATGGAGATATTATGGAAGACAAAATCTGCTGTTAAAGCTTTGAGACTGATGAAGATGGAAATGGTGTGTTCCCCAAAGATGCATGGTGGACTCAATATTCTCAATATAAGATATCATGTACTTGCAAGGAAGGCTACTATGTTGCACACTTTCTTCTACCAACAACAGCCATGGACTTGTATGTTAGCGTCCATGTGTGTCAACATGAGGACTTTAGCTTATGGTCATTGGATTACGGATCATTGGGAGGTTGTTATTGGGAGATTTCAAGGCAGGATACCTGGCTGTCCTTTTTCCACTGCCTTAATACTTGACTGGAAACAAGTTCTCTCTAAGGTCAAATGGGCTCCTCGTAATTGCTTGGGGATGAACTCCATGAGGAAGGAAAGTATTCATTGGAGTGCCATTTTTGACACTCCACTTGCCTTGCAGGAACCTGTTCGGGCATACAATCTTATGAAACTGGGAATTAGGTACATACATGATGTGGTGGATGATCGAGGATATGTCTTATCCTTTCCTCGGGCCACTGCTACCTATGCATTGGGAATGCATCATAGGCCAATATGGAAGAAAATTGCTGAAATATTGCTTCCTTTTTTACCTATTCCAACTATGGCTGACACAGACAGGCTCATGGATTGGCAATTGTGCTCATCTACTGCAAGCACTCATCCTGTTCCCCTTCCAGCCTTGACCTCCATCAAAGCTTACAGGCTTCTTCAGCCTCCCCCATGGATTCAGCAACACGCCAATTCTTTGTGGCATATGAGAAAGCCTCTCTCTTGGTGGCGGAAGCATCTCCGCATGTTATGGAAGTGTAAAATGCCACTGAAGCAAAGACTCTTTCTTTGGAGATGTTTGACAGGCACATTATCAGTTGGGGTCACACTTGCCAAACGTCACATTGCACCATCCACATGTCTAAGATGTTCAGCTCCCTCAGAAACCTTTCTTCATCTGCTGTGGCAATGTCCTTGTTCCAAGACCCTCCTCACCAGAATTTCAGGCTATCTTCGGCTCCGATTCCCGAGTCACAGATTTGGGAAACATTTTTGGCTCTTTGGCAGGTTATTGCAGTCTTTGTCCCAATACTCACTATTTCTTTTCTGGGTGAGATATTGGGCTCTTTGGACAATTTGGAGTGAGCACAACATGGCATACTTGGGTAGGCTGAATCAACAGTCATATGAATTCTTCAGAGCCTCATTGCGGCAATCCTTATATGATGCTTGCCATGAGGGTGATATGGATGCTTCTTGCATAGAGCTCTTCTGTTTATGTTTCTGACATTTGGTTTCCTCTCCTTTATGGAGATCTCCCATCTTTGTAAATTTGTGAACATATAAATATACTGCACTAGACATTACCAAAAAAAAAAGTGTGTGTGTGTGTGTGTGTGTGTGTGTGTGTGTGTGTGTGTGTGTATGTATATGTATATACACATATATATATATGTATATGTATATAACCATGTCATATATTGCAGTCCTCGAGCATCGTGCTCACAATAGAGATGACCTCTAGATACTAGGCTTCTCAGCCACACAAAAAGCATTTTTCTTGAAACACATTCAAGAAAAACATACAACACTTCTCCTTGCATTTATAAACAAGGGTTAGGTGTTCAAAACACATAAACAATGAAGAATCAAAAAGTGATAGCCTTGTAACCTCAAAGAATACTTAGCTCTCTCTCTCTCTCTTTTTTTTTTTTTTGGGCCCAAAACATCATGAAGTCATGACACAAATAGAATTCCATTATAGCTTGGTTTGAGCTTGAGAAAAAGCTTCCATAATACAAAGATAGAAGATAGACGCCTCCTCACAGACTAGGAAACCATAATGTTCACTTCCCATTTATGCTTGGTATTGCTATGTATAATTCTAACAATGGTCATAGTATGCACCTTAATAAGATCGTTGTCACATAAGAATGAGAGGAAGCCTTATGCTTTGATACCAATGCAACTCGCGTAGGAAACGCGGGAGTGGGTGTGCATCGCTTGACCATGAGCACAATTAAACATTTTGGCATTTAATCACAGCCAATAAACAATCCACAAAGCTGAAAATAAAAGTTGCACATATAACACCGCATAGATTCCTGAATGGGCTGATCCCTCCCCCCCCTTTGAGTATTTCATTATCCAAGGAGAAATATAACATGTATAAGCTTTGAGGGCCTTACTCTCCCCATGGGAGATGCCTGATTATCCATATACAGTCTTAAACCTGTTCTTCATCCAATATGGCTATACAACATGTCCTTCCATAGGTGCACAAACATGTATGATAGCCAGATGTGTGTTCCATACGCGCATAAACTTGTATGATAGCCCATATGGCTCTTCCACAAGCACATAATTGTGTAAACCAGTCCATGTTGTTTATCCTTGAACTCATAAATATGTAAAGTTTAAACCAGCCCATGTGGCTTATCCATGAACTCATAAACCTGTAAACCAGCCCATGTAGCTCCCTTTCTCTAAAATGTAGGATATGATCTCTTTGTACACGAAGACCAACAACGACAACAAGTGCTGCAGCTATACCTTGCAGGCTTTCACTATCAAACAGCACGGAGAAATGTTGAGCAAGGCTTTGAGCTTGTCCAAGATCCAACAGAGTGGCAGCTTCAGAGGCTCTAGGGAACCAACCTCCTACAAGACCCTTATCACCTTTGGAACCTCTTCTCTGGGTAGACCCAAACTTCCTCAAACAAATCCCGCGTCGGCTTCTTTCCAAATTAAAACAGAATTCAATAGCAAGCTATCACAAAGCTACTCCACCAAAACGCCCCTTGGCTCTCTCACGACTCTCTTCTTTGCAACAATGCTCTCACCCAATACAATTCTTCTCCCCAAAGCTTCCCACAACTATCTAGTTTCTAATTTATTCGAGCATCTCTCCTTCCTCTACTCCATGCAAGTTCTCTTTCTTCTCTTGGCTGGTGCTTATAACAGCTAGTTCTATAATAGAAGGTGGCCACGCAACAGTCGCCTTATTCCTAAGGCTTCTAACCTTACTCAATGCGCTTAATCTTATTCCTGGGGTTGGGGTGGACATATCTATTCGGTATCATATCTTGACACAAGAAAACCTATCATAGTTCGCAGAGCCCGAGCACTCATACTACCACTTATTCTGGCAACAACTTTATTCCAACACTGGAGCTAGCCGCAGCTCTTACTGGCTGATTCTCTACCTGGATCAAACAGCATATGAGGGTGCAAGCCATGCATCTTATCCACATACTCCATCTCTTCTGGATCAAATAGCATGTGCAGGGCTAATTCCTGCGTCATGTCTTTATCTATGTAGTTCTCAGCACCTTTTTGACTGCCCTGTATATCCAATATACCACTCATAATCATTAATGGCGCATCAAACACTAGTGGGATCCCATAATATTGAGAGGAATCCATAGAAGCAGCCAACATGTCATCAATATCTTCACAAACATCACCATCAACCCAAGGCAGACTATTGCACTGGCTCCTTAACATAGCAAACCTGGTACATGCATGCTGCACATTCACTTGTACCTCTAGCTCAAGCTCCATGTCTAGCTTATTCTCATAGAAATCATTCATGTCCCAGTCATCAGGCATACTTACCACCATATCATCTAAGAAGCCAAAAACAGGGTTATTTTGTACATCACTCTCCACAAGCACTTCAGGTGCATCCTTCACCACTGCATTCCCAGCGCTCTTCAGGCCAGTGGTGAAGGATGCACTTCAGGTGCATCCTTCACCACTGCATTCCCAGCGCTCTTCAGGCCAATGGTGTAAAGACCAGGGTTCACAAACCCTTCCAAATCATCATCCAAATTAGTAATGAGGTCTTCATCAACCTCTGGCTCATCTCCATGGATATAAGACTCCACACACATACCTTGCTGTGTCTTAGCCAGACCCAACACCTCATGTGTATCAACTAGATCATCTTCCTGGCCTACAGAAGACGCATAGACCTGCTTGGAATCCATTTCAAAATCTTTTAGGGCATCATCCAAGATAGCATCAAGGTCAGCATCACATACATCATGAACACTTTGTGTTGGGTCTACCACATTGTCATCACACGTAATCCTGCTCATAATCCTGGGAGGCTCTTCTGACACTAGATCATCCAAAAGTATGTCGAACTTTTCAGCTGCGTCTTGGTCACCTGGAACAACTGTAGCAACATCCTCATAACCTGTGTATAGATCCATGTACATATCCTCAGGATGCATCTCCTCTTCTACTCTCACACATGACTCATGATTACCACTCCATGAGCAATCTTCCAAAATCTTGTCCGTTTCGTTTTCCTTGGGCATCCCTTGCTGCAGACCAACAGAAGGCTCCGCTGGCCCTACCAAGAGGTCCAGTTCTGGCTCAAGAAGTTGGACCTCGCCTCCATCATCTTCTGAGCTGACTTCTTCTGTTTCTGAATCCCATAGAGCTGGTAGCCTGGTCTCCTCATCTTCTTCTTTGGATTTACTACTCTCTGGAATCAGGTCCTTGTCCTTAGCCACATATCATATCTAACTTGTTTGCTCATTGGCTGGTCCATCCAAAAAATTAGAAGTCCTCTCCACTAATCTTGTTCTGCCTTCGTTGCAATCAGCGATGACCTCCCAAGAATTAATGGGTATGCTTTTGACTTTGCTGGCATCACATGTACATCTAGTTCAGCGTCTTGTCCCAAAACAGTCACCTGCAGCTTCTTTACAATTCCCAAATATCTGACTCTAGCACTGTTTGCCATTCTGACTCTAAATTTAGATGGTGCTCCAACCTTTAGTCTCAAAGCCTCCATTGTCTGCTGGGTCAGTATGCATACCTATGCACCACCATTAATATATACTTTGGGGACTCTGTGCTTTTTCACCCAGGCATCCATAACTGGCAAATAATCTTTATCTCCTTTTACTTGCACTATATTCATATGACCTTCCTTTTTCTCCTTCCTGGGGTGTCTTGTGCTGACCACTTTCTCCTTCAGGAGTTTGTAGAGTGCTCAGGTATCCGCCTTCTTGAGAAGAACAGGCGGGTGCTCTGTTCTCGGGGAAGTGTCCCATCTTCCCCACAGGTCTTCAAAATGGTCCACAAGTCTGTCAAACACATGAGATAGATTATGCTTTAAATTCTGAATCTCCGCCCATAGAGCTTCTGGGGATTCAGTGTGTTTATAATATTGCACCAAAGCCTCTTTGATGTCTTCATATGCCCAACCTTGATTTGGCTGAGCTCTCCATGTTTGCAACCACCTTCTGGCATCCCCCTTCAGCAACATAGATAACAATGTCAACTTATCTTTATCCTTATCCTTCCCAAAGGTGAAGGCTGCCAATTCCATCCTTTCCAAAAAACTCCTCTGGATCCTCACCAACATGACCATGGAACACTGGATAAGTTATCATGGCAACCATTTTTACTACTGAAAACTTTCAAACCTTGAAACAGATTGAAGGGTGCTTCCAAGCCCTCCTTATTGGGGGCACCAAAACAATGATGGGTCGGGGGAACCTGCCTCTATAGCACGTCCGACCACACCACCGTCAGGAGGAAACTAGCTACCAACACCACAACACCAACAGAAAACACCAAGTAAAGCACTAGTCCACTCAGCTGATGTCCCTTGATGTTCAGCTGACACAGGCGGATACCTGAGCACTCTCCAAACTCCTCAAACTAACCTAGTTGACTACTCCGTGTCCTCCTAGGTGAGCTCTGACGTCCTGCAGTTCTGATCTTCACTAAAAACCCCTCAGCTGACCTTAGCTGATCACAAGCTGACCAGAAACTCTGCCAGCTGACACAAATTGATTTGATGTTGACTGTATGATGATTTAGCTTCCGGTTGCTGACCCTAATTAGAAGAATTTCCTCTAAGCAACCCAAGATGTCCTCCAAACCCAACTAACTTCAAAATACTTGCCTTAGGGCTGTCCAATCTCCAAGGAACATGGCTGGTAAGGTGCCCCATGAGACATGATGTCCGGCCCCCAACATGTGGCCACTAGGTAAACCAATTGGGGGTTCCAAATCACAGGCTGCAAAAGCCGCTCCTCTGACGCTACTGTAGCTATCTACCTAAGGGCTAGCCTGAGGTGATCCCAAGCTTGAAGTAAGCTGGTTGCAAATCTGTCCTCAAAAGCTCGGTTTAAACCTCGGACCCGCATCTCTATGAAAATCCATCTGGTACATTGCGGCCAAGGGCCCCCTACTCCGGGTGCGGGCTTAAATCCGGGCCAAGAGGAAGTTCTTCCAGGGCTCGCCACCAGAAAGGAGTCCGCTAATGATCAGCTTGCCGAGCAGGGCACGGCTCTGATTGGGCGGGTCAATGACGCCTAGCCCTCCTCTACGACATGGGCAAATGATCACTCTCCATGCCACATTGGCCCCCCTACACGGACTATGAGTCCAAGGAGAAGTATCGTGAAACTGAAAAAAGAAAGGCTTTTCAAAGGATTGAAGGCATGAATCCACTCGCACTCTCCTGGATCCCATTGAACATATCTGATAGGACTGCCACCATATAACCACAAACATCAAGAGCCATGGGACACTATCTGAGGAGAAGGGTCAATGAACCATTGCTTCCCCGAATGACCAACAATCCTCACTGGACTAAGTCTAGTATTTGGGATGATCTCCTCCATATTACATCTCCTCAATCTCTCTCCAGGCAGAGTAAATGATGCAATCTGTAGACTCCTGGCCCGGGAGAGCAATGGCCTGCAGAGGTATGCCTATCCTCGAAAAAACTCCCAGCCAACTCCAATGATAGTCTTCGTGAAAGGTCCCAGAAAGCCACTCATGCGGAATAGCTGCATGAATTTGATCAATATGAATGCGAGAGCCCCTAAGATGCTAAATGGATGCAGCTCTCCGATCCTTCGGAAGGCTCTTAAAGGTCTTCCAAGCAAGAACTGTGTATGCGCATCTCTCCCATCTTGACCACTGCATATAAGGAGATGCACCAAGTGGCCGACCTGCATCATCCCTAATGAGCTTGTTCCACATAATATGTTGTCGCTTCTCCATGCTCTGACAATGGCTGCAATAAGAGGGGAAGATGGTGCCCTGATATCAGCCTCTGTGAACAAAAAACGTGTGCTGGGCATCCACTCTCTCCCGACCCTGGGTGTACATCCTGAAATCTGAGACAAGAAAAAATCCTTCCAAGGCTCACTGTTGCTTGGTAGGAAACCTCTGACCACAAGTTTGCAAAGCAACGCCCTGCACTGAACATCCGGATCGATAATATTCAAGCCCCCCTCTCGTTTGGGCTCAATAACTTTGAGTCAAGCTACCCTGGCAGGAGTGTCTGAAGTGCCATCCAAACCCGACCAGAGAAAATTGCGGATCAATCTTCCCAGTTGGCCAATGCACGCACGAGAGAAGCACCAACAAGAGGCAATAAACCAAGCTGAGGCAAGCAATACCTGATTAACCACCAAAGCTTTGGAAGCTAAATCTAATGTCCTGGAGCTCCAATGGAGGAGCTTCTTCCGGATACTCATAAGAACCAGAGCAAAATGCTGTGCAGGAGAAATATCAATCCCAACTTGGCACCCCAAATATCTAGCAGTGCATCCTCTGCTGATCCAAGTAAAACCAAGCTTTGCACCCCAACTCTCGGTGAATCACTAACCCAAAAACCAACAGATTTGTGCCAATTAATGAGTGTCCCTGCTGCCAAACAGGACTCTAGTGCTACCCGAAAGGAACATAAGTATATATGTGAAGCCTCCAAGAACATGGCTGTGTCATCGGCTAACTCAGAGTCAACCAATTCCTCTTGACTACGAAGAGGCAACCTCAATCCCGAAATACCCACAGTGGAGCAGAGAAAGATGCTCATGGCCTCTGCAACTATGATATATAATAATGGGGCTAAACAACAGCCCTGTTGTACTGAACGAGAAACCTGAAACTGCTCTCCTCTACTATCACCGCAAGCGAGAACTCTACTGTGGGCATCACGATACATGCATGAAACTCCCAAGAGCAGAATGGCTAAGGGTTGATTTCTCGCTATAGCCCATTCGGTGGCCTTCCAAAATGAGAAAATGTTATAAAAGATGCTCCTACTGTGTAAGAATCCATTCTGAGTATCATGAATGACATGTTGCAAAATCGGCTGCAATCTGATGCTCACTACCTTAGCAAGAATCTTATAGGCAGTCCCAAGTAAGGGGATAGGTCCTCACTGGCCAATCAATGTCTTATCCCCGCTCTTAGGAATAAGATAAATAAGCCCCTCTGTGAGAGAAGAAGGCATAGAACTTGTGTCCCACATCTCGTGCAGAGCTGATGTGATCTTATCCCCAATCTCATCCCAAAAAGTAATGAAAAAAATAGGGGATAGGCCATCCTCCCCTGGACACTTACCATGAGGTAAGGCATGAAGAGCATGATTGAACTCATGCATAGAAAAAGGGGCATCCAGAGCGGCACACATCTCCTCAGTGATCAAATGTGGCAATGCATTCTAGAACTTTCTCTGTGCCTTGTGTCTTAAATCAGAGTGCTGCTCAGCACTAAGAAGCTGGCAATAGAAATCAGTGGCGATCTTTCTAACCGTAAGAGGATCTGAGTGAAGAGTGCCATGTGAATCCTGCAATTGCCTGACACTATCTCTGGCATGAGATGGGCCGTGAGAAGCAAAGAAATGTTTGTTACATTTGCCACCCATGTGTGTCCAAAAGGATTCTTGGGCATGGAAACGGTACTCCGCGCGCTGCTCAAGAGAGTGATGAAGTTCTGCCCTAACAATACATAAGGAATCTGCAACCCTGGGGCTGGACACAGAGACAGGTCACCCTCTTTTTGGAGAGACTCCGCACCCGGACAGACAGTGATTATTCTCCCTCCAAGCCGGCGCCCAAGACTCACAGAGTGGAGGGCAGATCATCCGGGCCGGCTGAGAGGGGTGAGCCAGTGGAGGCTGCTTCACTTGCCACAGCTCATCCATGAGGATCCTCTCATGGAACATCCAGGGTCTCGGTGGACATCGCTGCTACATTGGCCGGGGCAGACTTCGCCAGGAGATCCAGAGGGCTCTCGTTGGAGGACCCATCGATATCCTTTTCATCCAGGAGCACCACCTTTCTGCGGGGCGTACCCGCACCTGCGGGAAGATCTTGCCAGGCAGGAGTCACACTTTTTGGTCACCGGCATATGGCTCCCAGGGGAACCAGGGTGGAGTATGCATCTCAGTCAGCGAGCAGCTTCTATCTGAAGTTGTGGACTCTGGCATTCTGGTCCAGGGTCGTGCGCAGTGGATCATCCTTCGGGTTGGGGAAGACCGCATTGGCTTCCTCAACTTCTACGCCCCCAATGGGGCGACCGGGAGAGCCGAGTTCTGGAGCACCATTAGGCAGTCCCTCCCCTTGGCAGACCACTGGTGCCTCGGAGGGGATTGCAACATGCTGGAGGATGCAGAGGACAGGATGGGGGGCAGCCAGGAGACCATTCATGGGCCGGAGCTAGCTGCCTGGGAGGAACTAGTGCTTCAGGTGAGAGGCCAGGATCCGTGGACTCTCCCGGAGTTTGGCAGGTTGCAGGGGAGCCTATCTTTCTCGCGCTCGGATAGACGGGCCACAGGGGTTAACCTATCCCGCATCGACAGGTTTTACATTGATGAGTGGGCCTGTGATAGAGGTGGCACAGTGGGCATACTTGCAGGCTCCTCGTTTTCAGATCACTATCCAGTGCTTCTCCAGATTGAGGACCCCACGAGAGGAGAGCAGAGCCAGAGCGTCCGGATTCCAGATTGTCTCATAGAGGAGCCCGAGATTGCGATCGGAGTTGAGCAGGTCTGGCAGGAGCTGCAGTTCAGGAGAGGATCGGCAGCCAGCGATCTTGCCAGTGGCTTGCAGGAGATTAGCCAGATGCTCAGACAGGCTGCCTTGGACCGGCTGGAGGCTTTCAGAGAGCAGGAGAGGAGCCTACGGAGGAGTCTAGCGTCCCTCCAGAGACTCCAGGAGAGGGATCCTACGAGCCCTTGGATCTCAGAGCAGATGGAGTCAGCTCGCACGGAGATCAGATCCATCGAGGAGAGGAGGGTGGAGTTCCGATTCCATGCTCGGGCTTCCTTTTGGACACAGGCTGGGGACAGAGTGACTCGAGACTTCTTTGAGGCGACAGGGCCTCGCTTCAGACGAGAGGGTCTCAGGCGTCTCCGGCAGGCTGATGGCCAGGTTGTGGTGGATCCCCCCAGGGTTCGGGCTATAGCCACAGATTTTTACAGGGACCTTCTCTCTGCTGAGCCAGCAGATGACAGGGTGAGAGAGGCTCGGGAGGCAGTCTGGAGCTTCACGAGACCGGTTGTGCCGGCCCATTTACAGCACTCCCTTCTCTCCCCCTTCTCGGATACGGAACTGGAGGAGGCTCTTCAGGCATTACCTCGGGGCAAATGCCCAGGAGAGGACGGTCTTTCGGTGGCTTTCTTCCAGAGGTACTGGGGCCTCTTACACAGGGGCTTCAGATTGGCATTCCAGGAGATTATGGAGTCTGGAGTCATGCCGGACAGCATGGCTGAGGGTTTGATCCACTTGATCCCCAAAGAGGGAGGAGACAGACTGGAGATTAGACAGTGGAGACCGATCACCTTGCTAGGCACGGCCTACAAGGTCCTAGCTAAGGCGATCAGCAGGCGGCTTCAGCCTCACCTTCCGGACATCATCCACTCCACGCAGACTGGCTTCATCCAGGATAGGAGCATTCTGGATAACATTTTCTCCTTCTGGGAGGCTACGGCTCTGGCTAGATTTCGACAGGAGGATCTGGCAGTGCTCCTTCTCGACTTCGAGAAGGCATATGATCGGGTGGACTGGGCCTTCTTGGAAGGCACTATGGAGAGGATGGGCTTCCCCCCTCAGTGGATCCGTGGGGTCTCTGCACTCTACTCATCGGCTCATAGCCAGGTGCTGATACAGGGCGTGCGCGGAGAGAGGTTCCAGCTCTCGCGCTCGGTGCGGCAGGGGTGCCCCTTAGCGCCCTTTCTTTTTCTTTTTGTGGCGGAGGCCATGAGCACTTTTTTGACGGCACAGGATACAGGTTTGCGGGGCCTCCAGCTTCCCATCCGTACCTCGGAGGAGCTCCTAGACTCGGAGTTTGCGGATGACACTGCTGTCTATCTTCAGGGAGGTGAGGAGAACCTCCGCCGCTTCGCCTTAGCCATGGACAGGTTTTGCAGAGCTTCGGGCGCTTTGATCAACTGGCACAAGTCGTGTGGGCTGTGGGTCAGCTCTATGCCCCCCCCGACTTGGAGGCCAGTTGACGGTTTTCAGTGGCTGCCCCCTGGCACTACAGTGCGTTATTTGGGATGTTATGTGGGCATTGACATATCTCCGGAGCAGCAGATAGCCCCCCTTCTTCTGAGCATTCGGAAGAAGCTTCTGTATTGGAGTACCGCTCGTTTATCTCTGGCTGGCCGAGTAGTTGTGGCCAACCAGGTTCTGCTTGCTACTATGTGGTACATCACTTCCTGCTGGGCCTTCTCTCGGGCATGCATTGGCCAGGTGCAGCGGCTCATCAGGAACTTTCTTTGGTCCGGTGGCGACGGGCGGCCCGCCAGGGCCAAGGTGGCATGGGCGGTGATCACTCAGCCGAGGGAGAGAGGCGGCCTGGGCATTGTTGATCCTATTTGCCAAAGCCGAGCATTGCTTGGCAAGTTGGTAGTTCGTGGCCTCCTGCCAGGCGCTGAGCCGTGGAAGGAGTTTCTTGTTTCCAGGATGCTCAGCCGCACCCCCTCTCTTAGCGGCCCCTGGACCCCCAGCATTAGGTGGATCTTTACAGAGCAGCGATCCAGAGGAGTGGGCCTTGGCTTCGAGGAGCGTTTTGCAGCTAGCCTTCTGAGGGCCTGGTCGCATCTGAGGCCGTCACTCTTCCAGACTCCTCCGGGCACCGATGAGGAGCGCCTGAGGCAGCCATTGATCTGGAACCCCTTGATTCGACTTCCCAGTGGCCATATGGTTGGATCGCGGTCTCACGTGTCGTGGGGCCCTTTGAGCTCCGGCCCAGCCCAGTCCCTGGACGACTGGATATGTTTTCAGCAGCTGCCTCTAGAGGCCCAGGAGAGGAGACTCAGTGGGATGAGGGGCAGAGAGTTGATGAGACAGGACATTGAGGCGGCCATCCCCCGGGAGTGGCGGACCCCAGTACAGGACCCTCCACCTCCACAGTGGATGGGTGTCTTTACTCGGCATGAGATCCTTCTAGCGGTCTGCGGCACAGCGGAGAGAGTCGCCCCACTCACTTTCGAGGTGGGAGAGGGTGGCCAGCTTCAGAGGACACGACTAGATTTGGATGGGCTCCAGGGTTGTATTCTTCAGAGGGTGCGGGTGGTCGGCTTTCATCAGAGACAGTGGCATGTAGACCCCTCACCGGCCTCGATAGGAGAGGACTGTTCTTGGAGATTATGGGCTTGGGACAGCAGGCCTCTTATTCGCCTTCAGTGGGATCCAGGTGAGTGGTTTTGGCAAGATCCCTACTTGGCCCCTACCAGCCCAGGCATCCCCTTTTTTCAGTACACAGCGAGGCTGGGGCGGCGGATTCAGAGGCACAGGATAGCGAGCACCCCGGCGGCGGCCGAGCATTGGCGGCGACAGGGGCTCTCCCCTGCCTTTCTTAGGGACTTCTGGCAGCGCCTTTGGGCCAGCTTCCGGCCCCGGAAGGTGACGCTTTTTCTCTGGCTCACAGCGCATAGAGGACTGGCTGTGGGGGCATGGCTAGCTTTTGGCAGACACCCAGCGTCCTGCCCTCGGTGCGGCCATGCACAGGAGTCGCAGCGGCACTGCTTATGGGATTGCCCACAGGCTCAGCAGGTCTGGCAGCGCGCTCTCAGGATGGTTTTTGCAGGCTCACCAGGTGAGATGCTGGTGACGTGGGGTGCGGTGGCTTGGGCCACGGACAGCGGCCCGGCCCTTGGATATGAGGACGTCCCTGGCAGCGCGACCATCCAGGTCTCTGACAGGGCGATGGCGGTGGTTCCGACGCCAGACTTCTCATCGGCAGCCCCTCAGGAGGGGGTCGGGCACAGATGGGAGATGATCAGCAGCATGACGGCTTGGCACATATGGAGAGCCCGATGCAGGGAGGCCATTGACCGCCAGGCGACTCCACCGGCGGAGGTCATACAGGCCCTCTGGGTGGACATCATTCACACATTGAGAGGACACTGGGGGAAACTCCAGGGCGACTCGGATCGCATGAGAGGGCGCCGCAAGGCTTTCCTCCGCACTTGGCACCCTGGCCCTTTCCTCACCGCGAGGGGCGAGGATGTCACTTGGCACTACAGGCCTCCAGTCTGGCTTTTCTCACCTCCCACATGTACTACTAGGTAGCCCCCCCCAGAGAGCGGCCAGCCACGGGGGTGGAGCTCAGGAGTTCACTGTGTTTTATCCCTCCTTGCGAGGTGAGCTTTGTAGCCTTATGGCGTTTTCTCATTAACTAATAGAAGGATCTTTTTCCCGGAAAAAAAAAAAAAAAGGAATCTGCAACCCATTGAGCATGAGGATGTCTCTCGTGCTCTTTCTGCAGGGCAGCCAATCTACGTCGAATAGCCCTTTCTAAATCCAAGGCCTCTTGCCTCTGAGACATGACACGTGTGATAAAAGTCACTAATATCACAGAGCAGTGGCGAGGCTTTGAGAGGCATATAAGAAATTATGAGATCTCCAAATATCAAGCATATGACGCGATAGCTCTGCATCTGAAAATAAATGATCAAGGATGCGTATATGGGGTGCTGATCCATGGCAATTCGGATCTCCAATACATAAAACAACTGGGGCAATGATCCGATTTAGAGGTGCATGTAGCAATAAAAGTATGTCCACCTCTGTCAAGCACCCAATCATCTACAAAATCTGTCTAAACGTGTATAGATACATCCTGCATCTCTTCTCCTGTTAGACCATGATAAAGAAGAGTGGATGGACTCCTTAAAATGTCCTCCTCATGCCAACAATCTCTGCCATGAATGGAGAGCATAAACCTCTCCGAAGACGCTGTTTCAAGAGGATGCACCAAGCTCTTATGTCCACCTCTTTTATCCGTTGGCATCTCAACCATGTTAAAATCCCCACCAATAATCCAATGGTCGGCATAGTGAGAGATTTGCAAAAGGCAAACCTCTCACCTCTATGGTTAGAAGCATAGAGGTTGAGAATACCGATGTGTGTAGTACCTTGCATAAGAAGGTTCCACTACGCTCTCGTAGGCAAAACGACATCATGTCCGATGATGCAAGGCAAGATCAAAGCTGAAACAGAGATATAGACACCACCCTTGGTACCAACAGCCGGTGACCAAATGGTGTCCCGAGAAGCTTGCCTGATCTTGCACATTGGCTAGCATCTAGTTTATGCTCTTGCAAGAGCAATATATCCATAGGTCCACCTGTGAGTGCACAGTAAAGCTGGGTTTTTACAATTTGTTTCCGCCGACGCGGAAAAAACCCCCAAGACCGTGAATGTTCCAAGAGACAATCCTCATAAGGACTCAGAGTAGGAACGACCAGATCTCCTGGTCGACGAAGGACCCCCTTTAGAGGCGGAAGTACGTCTCGCATAGGTAAGGGAGGGAAAATTTGACGATGTAAACCTTTCTTCTCTCTCCCACTTGGGGGAAAAGTCAGGGCTAGTTCTCAGAACTAGAGAGGTACCATGACAATGCGAATGCACAACATCATCCTCAAGGGTACAATCCTCATGTAACTATAATGCAGCATCCTCCTGTCAAGGATTCAGATCATGTGCCTGCAAAGCCTCATCCTCCAAAAGAAGGATCAACATCCTGTGAGGCAAGAGCTGCATAGGGGTTCGGGTGCTCCACAAGGGGTGTGGGTGAAGCGGCAGGTACGGGGGTCCGAGGGTGCCTACCATCCCTAATCACAACCCAACACTGTGGTCTGCTATGCCAAAGGAGCAACTGGAGTCTCGGCATCTGCAGAAGGCCTCTGATGGGCAGGACCACGTTGCTTCCTAGCATGGCCCCTCGATCTGGGACAATCTCTAGCAATGTGACCGTGTCGACGACAAATCCAACACTGGTCAGGTCTGCCTGCGATCTCCATCCTCTGGCGGAAATGAGATCTGTCAGGTCTCTGAAGCATAATATGATCATCAGTAATCGATGGATCAGGAACAAGCACAAGGACCTAGGGTACACCATCAAGAGTGGCGGTAACGGCCGTGGAAGCTGAGGCAGGAGAGCTCGGAAGGACTAGTAAGGACCAAGGAAGAGCAAGGAACCGTAGTGAGACGGGGGTAAGGCGCTGATTCTCTGCCACTAGATCAAAGCCCACCTGGTAGTGAAAGAAGAAAATCTTCCTAGGACCAATAGGGAAGGGGCTGCCAGCCAAAACCTAAGAAGTAGCTTGTGAAGAATGAAAGTCCACCTAGAAGAAGCATCGACCAAGCAAACAAGTATCCTGAAAGTGCACAATCAGCTCTGAAGGGAGAGCTGCTAGAAGCCATTCACGGGCCGTGAACGAGAGGGGTGGGAACCATAAACTCTCGCAACAAGGGTGGTCTGGACCTCAAGGTCAATGTCGTGCTGAAGAGAGGTGAGCTCGTCTTGTGAAAAATTGATGATTCTTCCAGCCAGTGGGGGTGACGAAGGATTGGCTGCAGCAAAATAAGCCATAAAGCCAATCAAGAAAAGTGGGCGGCCGACTAATTGCTGCTGAAAAAGAGGCGCGTGCAGAGGAAGGGGGCAGAGGCGGGAGCAGCTGGGGAAGCTAAGGCAGTGGGGCAGGCGGGGGCAACAGATAGGGAGGCGGGGGCAGCAAAAGCGCTGGCAAGGGCTGAAGAAAGGCAGGCAAAGGCAGTAGAGGGGCAGGCGGGGGGAAGCAGAAGGGCTGGCGGGGGCTGAAGAGGGGCAGGCGAGGGCAGTAGAGGGGCAGGCGGGGGGTTGCAGAGGGGCAGGCAAGGGCAGCAGAGGGGCAGGCGGAGGCATTAGAGGGAAGGCGGGGGCAGGAGAGGGGCAGGCGGGGCAGAACAAGGCAGTGCAAGCTCACCTCCTCTCACACGACTCTCACAATACCATAATTTCTGATGTGAGTTGTGTGTTGTGAGTCTGTGACCTGATCTAGTGTTTACTCTACCCTTTGGATCCCATAACTAGCCTGTGAAAGTAGAGCCATGTGATTTATCCTTGATCAGGAAAACTAGCATGAGAAACCAAGAGCCTAGATATATCTTGGACATAGAATGAGGTAATCCATCGAGGGTGGGGTTGTTGGGAATCAAGGTCTTACTTGTGTTCATCCACTCATATAAATGTGTAGTATGTTTGTGTGTAAGGTTGGTAAGCTTGAATATGTGTGAACATCCTCTAGCAAAGGAATAAACACCCACTAATGTGTTTGTGTGTGTGATGTAAAGCCTAGCCACTGCTTCTCCATGCGCTCTTTATACATTTAGAATAGGATACAGGTACCTTCTAGGCCTACTTTGTATGGAGGGAAGACCTTCATGTGTTTTTGGAAATCTCTTTCTCGTTTCAAATAGGCTATGGTATTTTATCGAAGCATTATCCCTACTGGCGCTGCCAGCAATACGTTTTTTTTTTTTTTTTGGAGTGCTCTTCTTCTATTGGATGCATGTTTCCTATTTTTGTAATGGATACAAAAGTTTTCATTGAGTATTAATAATCACATCGTTGCTGATCTCTCTCTTCATTCAATGCTGCAGGAACACCTTTTTTTGAAGTTGGTGATGCTGTTCACCTTACAGCAGAAACCAACCGCGTTGATGTTGTGTCTGTTAAAGTGTTAAGTGAAGATGATGATGACTACACCACCAATGCTACCGTTTTTGTGCAGGTAAGCTTTGGTTGAATGCTTGGTAATGTCACCGTGCTTTGGGCTTGTGAGCGTAATGATGTTGATTTGCTAATATCCTACATGTGGTGACATGTCCTCATATGAAACACTGCTGACCTGCAATTTGGTACCCTTGGTTGTTTCTATTCTTTAGATTATCTTTCTTGGCATTGCTTAAGGCTGATCTTCAATTGAGCTCTTACTTACTTAGTAAGTAGGCCAATTGACAAGGTTATTTTTTTGGGGTCTAAAAAAGGGGTTCAATTATTTGAAATAGGTAGTAAAACGATAGGGACAATCTCTTACTTACCAGGTAGTAGCAGGTATGACTAACAGAGTGCGGGGACTCCCTGCATGGTAAGCCGTTCCAGGAGGGTGATTACATACGAGGGTGTGAGGAGAAGACTGTAAGAGCGCGGGGACTTCCTGCAAGGTAAGCCGTTCTAGGAGGGGGATTACATGAGGGTGTGAGGAGAAGCGGCACACCAAGGGCTATAGTTCCATGTGATCTCATCCCTGCCGCCGGACAACGAAGGATTGAAGCTTAGGCCTTTGTTCCTGCTTGCCAGTTAATTCCACCTTAAGCAAAGAGTGTGGATGATTTATAATCAAATAGAGTAAAGGGACTGTTTGGGAGTGGGCTGTCCCCATGTCAGCCCTCAGGGACTTTGTCCGCCAAATCTTGAAGACTCTGAGGTTATTGATCAACTTTGACGGGGAGTCTCAAAGCCCCTGTAGTCAGGGTATCTGCTGCCCCCCTCAATAATTGTGATTTGATGGAACTTAGGTTGTGGGCTAGGCCTCATGGAAAAGTGTGGGGTTACATATTATGATGTCATGTCTAATCAACTGTAAAACCTCCGGCCCACATTGCATTACCTTAGCTGAGTTTGCAGCTCGCCCAATGCACGTAGATGCATTTTTTCAGCTGACTCTATAGATGCATCATGGAGAGGATCCATGGGATAGACAGTAGAAGGCAGAGAGAAACTACCATTGATGGCCTATAAAAATCCATTGCGTAGGATATTTTTTTTGCTGGCCTACAAGGCATACATTTAAATCCCCAAGGAGCTTTTTGTCCACAGGTAGTAGTCTATAAATTGAAAAAGCAAACCACGATGTCAACATACTGTGGAGAAGGACCTGCATTTACCACACTTTTTCTTTTTGTTTCATGTACAGCTATTTTAATGGTAAAGATTGTTTAAAACTCTTTGTAATGGACAGGCTTTGAAACAAGGCACAGCTATGATTCGAATATCGCAGCTGGGAAATCCTACAGTCGTCGACTATATTCTGGTATGTAAGTCAATTCATGTCAGGGAGTACTCTTTGGCCTTATGGAATCAAAATAGATATGATAGTTTGGAGAACAACATACTAAGCTTATTGCTATGCCATGAAACTCTTGAATTTTTAGTGTGCAAGTTCTTTTTGGTCGACGGTGCCTACACCGGAGGATTTAGAGCATCATTGCGAGGCATCGGGCTTGTCCAACCAGGCATCTCACTATGGCAGATATCTAGGCCATCAAGCAACGACCCATGCTAGAGCTCCTAGGATGATTACGACTCCGGCCATATACTGTTGTACTCACTGTCACTTTTGTACTCCCCCATATTCATGTATTCATGTATCCATGTACTCATGTACCCCATTTTGACTAGTAGCATTAGCTTCCCACTCTCCCTAGTTGTTGCTTTCAGATGCCCCCTACTGATGTATTGTGGGGCTTGATACTTACCTTCAGTTCTTTCTTTTCTTTTCCAGACAGTGTATCAGATGTCACATGGTTGTAACTTTGGTCTCATAGGTCGCTTTGGCCTTTTGAAGACGTTAATATAACATTTCATTTCATTTCATTTCTCTCTCTCTCTCTCTCTCTCTCTCGCTTCGCCCCACATTCTGTTCGCCTCTCTCTCTCTCTCTCTCTCTCTCTCTCTCTCTCTCTTCGCCTTATATTCTATTCGCTTCTCTCTCTTCGCCCCCTTTCCAGCTTCTCTCTCTTCGCCCACCCCACATTCTGTTCGCTTCTCTCTCTTCGCCCCCTTTCGCCACCTGCCCTTGCACAATCTGTTCACCTCTCTCTCTCTCTCTCTCTCTCTCTCTCTCTCTCTCGTCCCCACATTCTGTTTGCTTCTCTCTCTTCGCCCCCTTTCCCCACCCGCCCTTGCTCAGGCCCCCAAGGCAGCAACATACCTATCTTTTGCTACCCCCACTTGCAGCTGGCCACCTATGGGGCCATTAGCTGAGGAGCAAAATCAGTACTTGAAGGGGGACCCCTTAAGTCCAACATGGACAGCTCGTCGGCAACAAGGACTAGAGGTGAGAAGGAGAGGAAATACAGCTTGATTTGGGCGAGCACACAGAAGATCGGTGACACCCATATCAAAACATGCCTGACCACCATGAGAGAAGTATGCAAAATGGAGGATACGGACATTGAGCACCTACAAAAGAAGCTCAGGGAGAACAAGTATAGTGATGACCTTAGGCATGAGTTGCGTGCCTCCATGCAAGAGGAGATGGATAGGTGGAAGGCAGACATGCAGGCATACATGGCAACTCAGCTAAGCAAGATGCAAGAGGAAATGGTCCAAATGTTGGACGCAAAAACCAGCCACCATACCTCACTAATAACGGAGCTGGAGGCCCAAGTCGCGACCCTTAGAGTGAAAAACGAGACCTTGAGGGCACGTACTCAATTCGAAGAAGGAGAGATTCAGCTATCCCTCAATGATGAGCTGAATACATTTAGAGAGCAAATGCAGACCCTCCAGGAACAAGAGGAGAAGAAGGCAAACGAGGCAACCACATGGGCCGAGGTGATTAAGAAGACACAGAAACAATTGGAAGAAGCGGGCAGCTGGATTGAGGTTGCTAAGAAGCAACGGAACCCACCATCATCCCCAAACATCATCAATGACACTCCAAGAGGAGAAAGAAGGAAGATTAGGGCATTGAATGTGAGAGTGGTGGGATGGAAGGAAGGAGCCTCTCCGAAAGAGGACACCATAGCATTATGCAGAAAGCTGGAAATCGCTGTACCCTCGTCGTCGAGGCATGGAGGGTGGGTGAAGACACCACCAAGGAACACGCACTCATCCTCAAGTTTGCAGGGTTGGAGGCGAGGCAAGCATTCCTTACCAAAAGGTGGGCACTAAAAGGAGAAAAGACTTACCTTGAAGTTGATCTCACACTAGCAGAGGTGGCACATAGGAGGGAGTGCATGCCACGCATCTTGGATGCATGGAAGGCAAGGAAATGGGCAGTATACAGAGATGGGAGGGTGATCATCACCGAGCGACGTGCCCAATGACGGTGTGAGACCTATGAGACCAAGCAAGAGATTCCGGTTTGGAACTGCAATGGCGCCTTGAGGACAGATGCAGGTCTAATCGAGGAGACATTTAGAGGAAGAGACTTGGTCTTATACATAGAGACTCATCAGTGCCAGGGGAGTCAGCTTCCAGAGGTGAGAGGATACAGATGGGAGTCTGTTCACCGCCCACACCCACGCACAGTAGGGGGTCTTCGGGGGTCGGGAGGGGTGGCTTTACTATACAGGGAGGAGCTTCAACATGTGATACAGGTGGACGGACGGGATGAGGCTGCACAGTTTTTGTGGGTGAGGATCCAGACAGAGGGGGCCTGAGACATCTACCTTGCACTGTGCTACTTTGCACCCTTCAATTCTAAATATGCCACCCATCGAGAGTCCCCGTCCTTTATGGTGACATTATGAAGTTTTCCAGTCTAGGGGACATCCTCCTGGCTAGAGACTTCAATGTCGGCACCGCAGGTGCATAGGTACCCTTCTTTGAGACAGATGATCCCATGTACAAGGAGATTGACACAGTGGGTACGGATCTGGAGCGGACATTACAGGATACAGCAGTCTACACAGAATATGGAGAGTATCTCTTAGCCCTCGGTGGGGCTCATAGGCTAGCCATTTATAATGGCCTGGCTAGATGGCCTAGATCTAACTCCTTCATCTCCTACCCCTTCGGACATGGAGCTAGTACAGTGGACTATCTAATGGGATCCCTCTCTCTGATCCCACTCATTCCACATCTCTTCTCACCCCATTAGTGTTGCAGCCGACCATGCATACCTGGCCTTCTCCCTCACATGCAACCACCTGCTTTGCCCCGTCAGCGTCCGAGATATCACTTCACCAGAGAGACCTCTTCCATTTATTTTGATCACGTCTACCACATCCTCTGCGACCTTGACCCGCACATCCCACTTGATGAACTTACCACACACCTCTCAGCCACCCTCCATCGCTGCAGTCGCCTTCCCACACTCCAAAGCCACCCCTATATCACCAGGAGGGACTGTCCCACAGAATAGCTAGTACGACGAGGAATGTCGTGATACCCGAGCCTATCTACATTGGGAGATGGCACTAGGATCCACCACTCACCAGCAGGCGCGACTGATCTTTCGACGTCTCACACGGAGAAAGAAGAGAGCCTTCCTTACCAGGCTTGAGAAGGTGCTATACCAGCTATTTCTTGGAAGGGACTATAAGGAGGCCTGGAGGATCTTCCAGGATCATCGCCTTCCAACTCCGATTACTTCACCCAGCACCTGGCACACCTATGCCACCTCTCTCTACCATTTCCCCGAGCAGCCACGTCTCCCCCATCCACCCGAACCTTGTCCCTCACACTCTTTCTTCTTTCACCTCAGCATGGTGAGAGATGCTATTGACAGGATGCAGACCGAGAGAGCACAAGATCATGATGGACTCTTGACCGAGCATTTCTCCCATGCTAGGGACACGCTAGCCCCTTTACTAGTTTACGTGTTTAACAGGGCTTTATGTGAGGGCTTCCCCGTCAGGTGGTCATCGAATACTATTGTACCTATCTTGAAAGCACGTGACCCCATGGACTCGAACAACTGTAGGATTATCATGATTGGTCACACCTTGGCCAAGATTTATGGTTCAATTTTGGAGCATGAGCTTAGTAGATGGTCCGAGGAGCAGAGACTCAGAGCAGCGAGGGGCAGGCATGCTTCAGGAGAGGGCACTCCACACTAGAACATATCTTTACACTACGGGGGATCATTGAGGAGGGGAGAGCTCACGGGCAATGGATATACTGCTCCTTTGTGGATTTTCGCAAAGCTTTTGATACTGTCCCACGGGCCAGACTGATGAGGACACTATAGGATATGGGAGTGCTAGCAGAGATGCTGTGGGGGATCATTACACTCTATGAGTCAGTCACACGCAGAGTACGGGCTCCAGGAGGTGACTCAGAGATCATACATAGCACTATCGGGGTTAAGCAGGGTTGCCCCTTGTCTGCTACTCTATTTGGTCTATACATTGACGAGATCTCGGATTACATAGACAGACAGAGAGGACCAGGGGCAAATTTGGCAGGAGTCCTGATACCTATCCTCTTGTATGCAGATGATATTATTCTTATTTCTGATTCACCAGAGGGACTGGAGAGGCATTTGGATGCATTACGGGCCTTTTGCGAGCACTTGGACCTTACTGTGAACCTTGGAAAGATCAAGGTCATGATCTTTAACACCTCCCCATAGTGGATAAGTAGATCTGCAGTACAGTTTACATACAGTTGAGAGCCTGTGGAGTATGTTACCTCATATGTATACCTTGGGATCACATTGCTGGACCTCAGTTCTCGATGTGGAAGGCGGCCGACGCTAGATTGATGAGGGGATATGCAGCCCTTGGCTCGCTAGAGAGGCAATGCTCATAGATACAGTTTCAGGAGCCGAGGACGAAGCCTTGGCTATTTGATACTCTAGTTACACCTGCACTACTGTATGGTGCCCCCATCTGGGGTCCTACCTTATACCACAGGAGGAGACAGAGGAGAGAGTCGGCCGAAACAGATACAGAGGAAGTATATGATGGGTGGAAGCTGATGGAGAAGCCTTAAGTGGCGATGATCTCATGCATGCTTAGGAGTAAACCATCAGTGCCACATGAGATTGTGCGGGCAGAGATGGGGGCTGCACCGATAGTGACAAAGGCTCTATTCTAGACAGTGACATACTGGCATAGGCTATGGGAGCTTCCACTTGATAGATACCCCCGGCTAGCCCTGGAGTCCTTGAGACGGTTGACACTTGAGGGAGATATAGAGTGCTGGTATGCACAGGTAGGCACTTGGTTTGGCATGCGCGGTATGCAGATGGAGGCACTCCCCCCCTTCCAGTACAGCATAGAGGCCCCGTCATTTGCTCTTAGCCGCACGGAGCGGATTAGGGTTATGAGGAAGGACATTGTCAGACTGGATACTTAGAGGACATGGAGTTCACCTAGTCGTCCACTAGGGACGAAGATGGCCTTCTATAGAGATCACCTTCTATGCTTGATTGAGGATGGGTTCATCATCCGTCCACGCTACATGGGCATACACCTATCCTATGGGGTGAGATGTGCGATCGGCCAGATCCGCACCTCGTCCCACCAGCTGAGAGTGGAGACTGCCACATATGGGCCTAGGGCGGCTGCACTAGAGGACAGGATATGCCAGCTCTGTCACACAGAGCCTGAGACAGAGGACCATTACATATGCCGATGCCCTGTATACTATGAGATTCGAGGGAGGTTCCATTGCCTCTTCCGAGCTGGGTTCGGACTAGTTTCTAGGATCACGGACTTCCCGGATTAGAGATGCTTGGGACTTTTTCTTCTAGAGCTCCGTAGACACACGGAGTCCGTAGTGAGATCCAGATTAGCTGTACTTGCTCGACGACCAACAGAGAGAGCTCTCACCGACTTCTTCCATACCAGCACTCCGAGGGCAGATCCACCCATCATACCCAGACCACAGGCTAGTGTAGGAGCTTGGCCGAGAGGTGTGACACTTGACAGAGCCACTGAGTTACGCAGAGCTTGACGCCCCAAACCCCATGGCCCTCGCCCACGGCCACGCCACCATAGGAAGATCCGGGCCATCATCTCCTATCATTGCAGGACCTTCTCGCGCCAGCTCAGTTTTACCACCTTGAGCACCGTGTCACAGCAGCCCATGAGGGATGTATTAGGGTGATATGAGAGCTCTGTGCTCATGTACCTAGATCAGATTTTAAAGTTCTAGATTTTTGTTATCTTTTTTTATTACTATTTTGTACCCAGGATGATGTACCTCATGGATACTATGTTACCTTTTGCTCTCATAGGTCATTTTCGCCTTTTGAATACGTTAATACAACTTTCTTTCTTTCTTTCTTTCTCTGTCTGCCACGTATGTTTCAGTCGAAGTGAGATAAACATACTTGAAACATACTCGCATGCATTTAGGCTTCTCTCTCAGTACTTTCATACTTTATTTCATGTTCATTTGGTCCTTTTTTCTCTGGACATCTAGAAGACATTGACAGTTGTACATTGATTTGTCTCATAGGTCGAGTTCAGCCTCTAGTAGACGTTAATACAACTCTCTCTCTTTTTGTCTCTCTCTGCCATGTATGTTTCAGCCGAATTTGGGCATGTTCCTGGATTCATCTAGATATATATATATATATACATACATATACATACATATACATACATATACATACACATATATATATATATATATATACATATATATATACAGACATATATATTTATACATACATACATACATACATACATACATATATATATATATATATATATTTTATACTCCTATGCATATGCGTATGCTTTACATATGCTAAAAACTATGCTGAGAACTAAATGGAAACTTGGGCATACCATACTCTAGGGTGGCCCTTGAGTGCTAGCTATCTTGAGGACTCTAGGCCAAGAATGCTACAAACTTTGCCTAGATAATCTCGTGTGGGACTAATGGTTTGTTGCGGATCATACGCAAGAACATCATGACCGAAGGCCTCTCAAGTCGTTGGCAATTCTCAGTAGATAAATCTTGCTCCGAAAAGCTGCTCCATACATCAAGGTTGGTTTGATGAAGGTGTCAAAAAGCCAAATGTTCAGCTTAGGATCCTTCACAGGATCATCTCTATATGTGAAGCTCAATTTGAATGTGTAGGGACTGGAGGTATTGAAGACCATTACCTTGGTTTTACCAAAGCTAACTTGGAGGTCCCGCTAAGTGCAAAAATCTTGCTAATGCATCCAGTTGTCTGTAAAGCCCCTCGGCTGAATCTAAAGGAGGACGATGCCAAGTGCCTACAGGTGCAGGGGTGATTTCACTACCTTGTCGCGTGACAGGTGCTCACCCTTGGGCTTTAACTTTAGTCTTTGAGTCTTTCTCTTGAGTCTTCCTATAAGTTATTTTATAAATCTTGATCTCTTATGTATGTCACATGTAGAGTTCAAGATATTAAGGAGATCTGGAATCGGCGTTGGGATTGGATTCATAGGCCAATCCATGCTGTTGCTCACATTTTGCATCCCCTTTGGAGGAATGAGGAGCAATACCTCAATGAGGAGCTAGAGTCAGGATGGATCTAGTACATTACCAAGTTGGTGGGAGTGGGAGGTGATATACAGCTTATGAGAAAGCTCGAGGATGAGCTTCTCATTTACCGCAACGGTAGCCATATGTTTGGGCGAGCTACTGCATTGCTCAGGGAGACACAGTTGGAGCCAGTGTCTTGGTGGGAGAAATACGGTATTGGGGGACCCAACTGGGTAAGGTTTCTTGATTCTTGAATCTTGTATCTTTGTCTCCCGAGTCCTATTCTTTCAAAATCTACATTCAAATGCTACTCTCTTTTTGACTCTAACTTAACATTCTTTTTTGTACAATGTAGAGACGGATTGCATTGAGAGTTCTCTCCCAGGATTGCAGTTCAGGGCCTTGTGAGAGGAACAAGAGTACATGGGCTCTTTTTCACACGAAAAAGAGAAATAGACTCTCCTCCGCACAATTGGAGAGGCTTGTCTTTTGTCATTGCAATCTCCGATTGCTAGAACAAAAGGGTCATCCCATTGAGCCTCGCCAAGTGAATCCAGATAAGATTGATATCATGAAGTGCAAGGAGATTCCCGACATTCCTCAAGAGGAGAGACATCTATTCTATGCTCTATGAGGAGATCATGGCTCCGGCTCGCACTACACGATCTGCTCGAGAGGCTAGTACTAGTGGTGCACCTGCACGTCTAGAGGATGAGGCATTTGAGGACTCGGCTACCGGCAGTGACCTTGAGAGTGAGGCTGTAGAGGCAGAAGATGTAGATGAGGATGAGCATGAGGATAGATAGTAGCTAGCAGCTGCCAGTATCATTTTATTTGGACATGTTATTTAGTTTGAACTTTGGACATGTTATTTATTTTGATCTTGGATTTTGAGTCATGACTCATCACCCATGTGGTGATCCTTTTGATTTCTGTTTAGTCATCAGTGATCACCCACGTGATTTGTGATATCATCATATCTTACATGTATTTTGTTTTTATTGAAATGAATTCAATGTGGTCTCTTATAAGTTACGTCAACAGTTTTTTCTTTTGTATATTTCAAGTTAAAAATATACATGCTTTTTCTATTTTGTATGAAACCTTTTTGTATCCGTTTCTTACCTTTTATGAAACGTTTCAAAACCTATGAAACCCGTTTCATACCTGCCGTTTCAGAAACGCCTGGCAACACTGGTCTACTCCCTCAAAGGGCTGGCGTAGGGAATGTGGATTCTGAAAGAAAGAAAGAAAGAAAGTTATATTAACGTCTACGGAAGACCTCAAGGGCCTATGAGACCAAAAGTAATACGATGGTACCATGGACATAGTGAGTCATGGAAAATTGAAAGAAAAAGTAAAATGAAAACAGCAGGGAAATGACAGTACATGTGATCAGCAGATGATCATGTGTACAGTGAGATATGTTGTGATCAGCTAATGACGATACCAACCTCGGCCAAAACTGATCTGATGGTGGATTGAATGTCAGGCCTCTGTGATGGGAGCGTGACATTCAATCCACCAGTGGGGCGACCCCAAACTCTCCATGTAAAATGTCATGTGGGACAAATGGCTTACTCCTGATCATGCGTGATAGCATCATCACATGTAGCCTCTCTATGCTCCTCCAGGGATCCTTCCCTAGGCCTGGCCCCCAAAGGGCTGCACCATACATAGCCACTGGTCGTACTAGAGTATCAAAGAGCCAACACTTAGTGCAAGGTTCTTGGAAATGTGCCAGGAAACACTGTCTCTCCATACGGGTTGGGGAGGCGTGCCCCCTCACAAGTCGGTCAGTGGCAGCTGTGGTCATGCAAAACAAAGGGCCTGTAAAAGTGACTCCTAGATACATTGTAAAAGTGACTCCTAGATACACATACTTGTGCACAATCTCCACTGGGGTATCTCTGTATATGAAAGAAAATCATGATGCGACTGCAAAAGATGTGTTTAAGTGTTTTTTGTAAGCCCTCGGCTGAATCTGAGATCAAGACAATGTTGTCAGCATATAGCAATATGGGCATTATTATCGAGGAGGGTGGGAAGCCTTCACTGAGTGCTCTGTTAAAAAGACTGGCAAGAATGGGAGCCAATGCGTGGTGGCCGTGGGCAAAATGTTAGTTATCTCATTGGGGTGATACAAAACTGTCCATGGAAACTCATGATGGAATACTAGGAACATAGAAACATGAGAGAGAGAGAGAGAGAGAGAGAGAGAGAGAGAGAGAGAGAGAGAGAGAGAGATTAAGTGTCTACTAAAGACCTGATGGGCCTATAAGACCAAAGTGATACAATAATGTTCATGGCATATCTCACTGGGGTGATACAAAACTGTCCATGGAAACTGTCCAGAAGAAATTAGGGATGGTTAGCTGGCAAGGGAGGGGTTGGGGTGGTTGGGAGCCGTAGCTCTCAAAAAGGTGTCGTTGTGTCTGTGGAGCTCAAGTAGGAAGAGCCCTAGGCAACGCTAGAGAGTGGACCTAATCCCTCACGAAACAGACAGTGGATCTCATTGTAGACTGGGCAACGACATATGTAATGCTCCTTTATATCAATCTCTATGTGGCATAATTGGCAGATCCTCTCGTCTCTGAGTCTTCGTATGAGCTCCCCGGCTTTGAAGACTCGCTCAGCTCTACCTTTCTCCGCTCTAAAGTGTGAGATGAAACCTGTATCTGGCCAATCGCAATCCGCATGGCATGGGACATTTGAACACTATCAAGTACATCTTGAGACATCTCTGGTAGTTATACTACATCACTCGTGCCAGTGGCCTAAACCCCTCCTGTCATAATACACTATGAATCTGCACATAGAGTGGGCATCGTCCTCTACCTCCCCTATGGTGCATACTCTGCATATCCGCTCCTTTGGTGGAATGCTTGAGGCTCTCTGAAACTCCTCGCGGAGGTACTTGGAGGATACTCTGAACTGACTAATGAGGATGCGCATAGCATGTGACATGTGGATCTTCCATTTACCTTGGGATCTCAAAGATTTTATCCTTGGTGAGTCTCAAAAAATGCTCTTTGTAGATCTCACTTTTCAACCCAACCTCTGATGATGACACCCAAGTCTAGTGTATGTGTAGGCTAAGTTAAAGTATTACCCAAAAAAAAAGTATGTGTAGGCTAAGTAGATCCAAGCGGTTTATGCGGTTGATCTTTTGTTGTGAGAGGTCGAAGTATGTGTAGGCTAAGTAGATCCAAGCGGTTTATGCGGTTGATCTCTTGTTGTGAGAGGTTGAGGTGCGGCGAGTGTAGGGCTTAGGCTATACTCAAATTGGAGAAGACAATCCATCTGTGATTTATGTGCATGTGACTATTCAACTACCTCCCAGAACCATACCTGCTATGGTAAGGGTGGCTCTCTCCTGCTCTCACTCCCTCTCATTATACAACTTCAAATAAGACTCTAGTGCAAGCCGTGGGAGACAATCGTTATCCATGTAGAATGTAAGTAATAGTTTGGAAGAGAGCGTCCATGACCAATGGGGCTTTTTAATCCGGCCTTCAGAAATCTGACGGGCGGTGGAACAAACACTCGCACACAAAACGCTTCATCACCCATGGGAACCTGAAAAAAGAAAACAAACAAGGGAGCTAGAATGCTCCTGCAAATAGTACAAGGACACCGATTGGCCCCAAAACGCAGTGGCGCCCCTTGCGGTATTTCTTTACTTGATCAAAAATGAGTACATAGTACAACTTGTCGAATCCTTTACCAATAGGATCCCTTTTAGCTTTTCATCAGGACTTTCCAAATAAAATCTCTCGCTTAGTATAGCAAAGCATTCTATAGAGAAGGCACACCTGTACGACACCTCCCTGCTTGAAAAGGTCTTCTCCATCTCAACCATGGATCCCACAATCTTTTCCCTAAAAGCAGTAGGGCTGTCCCAAACCTCGTGTCCTTCTTACAGTCACAACTTGCATGTAACCTCAAGAAAACGAGAACCTGTTCACATGAATCCAGAGACATGCTTTCCACATGAAACCAAAGACCTGTATCCGATAAACCATAGACCTGTATCCATAAACCATAGTCCTGTATCCTCGATACCAAAGTCTTGTTTCTTCTTGAAAGACCAATGCCCTGTTTCCATGACAGATAAATCCACATATGCACCATCCAATCACGATGCCAGAAATCCATAGACCCGCTTTCATCATGCTCGTCTAAGCCTCTCCAGTCTGGCTGTGGAGATGCCTCAGCGATGCGGTCTGCTCCATGATGCAAGAAAACTCGCCTGGCTGTCACATGCAAGTAACCTGCTCCACGACCACCAGTACCTGGCCAAATTTTATTGCTGTGTGCCCATCCTCTGCACCGCTTTCCCACACTTGGCGTCCATCTGACTGCCCAACTGGCTGTCCACCTAACTGATAGCTAGCCTGGCTGCCCACCTATCTGGTCGCTGGATGCTGGCAGTCCATGCATATAGCACTCTTGATATCCATGCGCTGGCAGCAATCCATCTGGCGCCTAGAGCTGTTCACAGCCCACTTGATAGCGCCTAGCAGCAACCATCGGCAGCAGTAGCAACATCACCCTGTGGCGGCAGCAGCATCATCAGCAACGGCAGCATTAGCAACGGCGGCAGCAGCACTTGGCGTCAGCAGCAGCAGTGCCCGCCAGCAATAGCCCGTGCGCACAAGTGCAGCAGCACCTGACGGAGGTGGCAGCAGTACCTAGTAGCGGCGGCAGTAACAGCAGCAGCACCACCCCATGGGCAGCAGCGTGGTTGCACCTGGCGACAGCAACGCCCAACAGCAGCGACAGTTTCTGGCGGTGGCCGCAGCAGCAGCAGTAGCTTTTGGCTACTGCGCAGCAGCACCACCAGTAACCATATGCGCCTCAGCCTGGTAGCCGCCCGGTGACCCGAACAGCTGCCTGTAGCCATATGTGCATGGTAGCCCACTTGGCGCCCACAGCCATGCACAACCCGATGTAGCCCGCCTGGCACTCTAGCCTTTGTGCGTAGTAGTCGGCGACTCCACACGGCGACCTCCTCATGATTCCGCCACCCTTCGCTCTTTTTAAAGAGGCGATGTGCTTTTCATTAAAAACGCCAAAAAGCAAAGTTTAAAGGAAACGCATGCTTTTCAAATTTATAATAATAAGCCTTTAAATCGTCTAAGGTTATTAAGCCTTATAAATTTTAAAGTTCCTTTTTGTCTCCTTTCACACTTGGGCTGGCCACCAACATGGGTTTCCTTTTCACATTCAACTGATGCTTGTCCACACTGTGCGTCCCGTGCCCGTGCCCGTGCCTGTGCCCGTGCCTGTGCCCACCTGCTTGTTGTCTAGGGGGAGAAACACAGGGTCGTAATAGCTGCTAGGTATTTAGAGCCTCGTGTGTGTGAAACAACCCTTAGATTGTTTAGTGTGTTTTTGTAGCCGCTTATATGTGTGAATGTAATAAGTGTTGATGTCATAGGCCTTGCCATGTGGTCCTCTTATAGCCACTTTTATGTGTGAATGTAATAAGTGTTCATGTCATAGGCCTTGCCATGTGGTCCTAAAAATGCATTTCCCCATTTCTATTCCTCGAACGTTTCCGTTCGTGTTTCACGTTTCTGGTGACTATGCTTGTATGACAATATCAACACCTGAAGTCTCTCAATACGCCTCCAGAAATCCTCCCCCAATCCTGGTCCCCAATCTGCTGCTCCATGCATAGCTGCTGGTTGCATTAAGGTGTCAAAGAAACAACACTTGTGAAGGGCTCCTGAAAATTGGTTAATTTGTGTGGGTAAAGTTTTGCTTATTTATGTGGGCTTAAAGTTTTCTGATTAACTAGGTTCCATGAACACGACACTTAAAAATAGATGAGCGTTATGCTGATCACATTAAATGCCTACATATGGCATTGTATTCATAGTAGTTTCATTATAAGTCTTTCAAGTTTTGAAAACTCTTCTATTAGCCCACTATCTAGCATACAAGATTCTTCAGCACAATGGTAGCTACCTTATTGGAGTTCCTTGAAAAGGTAGGGCTTGCAATTTATATTCCCCTAAAAATAGCAGGGTGCAGGACATAAATTGCTAAGGGCGACTTTAGTCAAATCCTTAATGTCTACATTTATATTCTGTTAAAAATATCAGGGTGCAGGACTTCGATTGCTAATGGTGACTTTAGTCAAATCACCCTTACAACTCGATACTATCAAAAAGGAATAACTTAAGAAGGATATGACCGAGGGTCTCAATGTGAAACACGGAACGCTTACCACTCAACTTTGTGATTTTGAAAAATAAAAAATGTCTTGTAATTATATATTCTAGTTTTTTGGAGGCTGCTTTTCACTGAGCAGTATAACTTACCAACTGTACTGGGAGAGTTGCGGGCGTAAGGTTTTGGTATTTGAAATGGTGATTCTCCCCTCCGGAAAAAACTTTGGTTTGAAATCTCGCTCTTATTTTTTCATACTTAATAGAGTCTCTTTTTCGGAGGGCCATTTCAAAAACCGAAAAACCTTACGCCCACTGTTCCCAGTAATGTTGGTAAGTTAAACTAGAATATATACTTAGAAGACATTTTTTATTTTTCAAACTCACGAAGTTGAGTGATAAGCCTTTCGATAATGAAATGTTTCGTGGTGACCTTGAACCAAACAAGGCCCAACAAGTTCCCATTGGGAGTGAAAAAGATGCATAATCTCACTTTTTCATAAATTGGCGCTGCTTTCTTGCGGCAGCCCTTGAACATCCTTGGATTCTGGCTCTGCTCTCTAAAATTGTATGCTCTTCGAATTAAATAAAGACTAAGTTTCAAACCGTAGTTTGTACTTCTAGATTTTGATTGAAAATTTATTGAAGTCACCATAGCACATGCAGTCGATTGATTAATCTGCATAATTATAATTTTTAGTGTCGCTTTAATGAGTCCAAGCTCTCAAATAAAATAAATTAATAGTATATGTATTATCAGATTAATAAAAAAATCTGAGATGAATTTTTGTTTCTATATTACCAGAAAAGAATGAATGGATTTCTAAGTATGCAATTACATTTCTTCATATTAAGTCCTTCAAATCCGAAAGCAGGTTTCTTGAGAAGCCGTCTCTTGTTTCTCTTCCAAGCTTCATGATTATACGGTGATGATATCTTTTCAGATTCATGTTGGGGCCTTCATCATTCCAAGGAATCCTTCTTTACATGTTGGTGGAAGTGTGAACTTTTCCATCGTTGGAAAGGGTGAGGGCCTTCTCTTCTTAGGGCAGACGTGTTTCTTTTGGTCTGGTTCTGAAACACATTTTTCATTCAGATTTGTTTTTTTCTTTTTTCTTTTTTGCAGGTTTGTCCTTGAGGGAGCAAGGACACTGGTTGAGCAGCAATTCCGATGTCATTCAAATAAACCAACACACTGGTGAAGCCTTTGCACTTGGTCCAGGATCATCATCTGGTACTTTTCGAGGAAGCTGAGATTAGGAGTGTGATTCTGCACTTTTTGGATTTGTCAAAAGGCATAGATAAAAATTAAAGTCTTCTCAGTTTATGTTTCTACATAAATCATTGTTATTTTTTTTTATAGTGAAGATGTATTTATATTAATAATATGAAAAGAGTACATATAAACTTTGGGTTAGTCTTCTCAAACAATCAAGAGAAGAACTACCCACAGAAATTGCTCAATCCAATATCCTCTTAGTGAGTAGTTTCATTGTATCTGACTCCCATCTGTTTACACTCACCAAACTAGCAATGTTAGCTTTCACTAAATAGATAACTTTCTTAGGATCTACACTTTGCATGCCATCATTAACAAAGACCAGAGTGTTCCTCATAGACCAAATCTCCCACAGGCATGTAAATCTTGCAAATCCAAAAAGGCTATTACTCTCCTATGCTGGACCGATCTTTTTACCCAAAACCCAATGGGACAATGTACATTGCAGCCCAAAAATGTCCCCCCCTCCCCCAATTAGAGAGTTGTGTCCAAAAGGATCTTAATGCCAGGCAATCCCAAAAGGCATGATTGAAATCCTCGATGGCTGCTTTGCATCTTGGGCATATCCCTGAGGCCGTATTTCTGATCATCAGCTTATAGCCTAATGGAAGAGCCCCAACCAATACCCGCCCATCCTTCGATCAGGCCCCCAAGGCAGTAAGGCGGCCCCCCTTGGGTCCCATCTCTCTCTTTCCTCTCTCTCTCTCTCTCTCTCTCTCGCTCTCTCTTACCAATGTGAGTATTTTTCTCTTGCTTGCATACTGCATTTCCAGTCCCTTCTCCAACGTCTAGTGCTCTCCGGGTACAAAGCACTGTATGGATGAATACACAGAAAATCAGTGACCCCTATGCTAAAACATGCATGACAGCCATGAAAGAGATATGCAAACTGCAAGATACAGATATAGAAAGCCTGCAAAAGAAGCTTGGAGAAGGTCAGGACGAAGTTTTACAGGGGATGCACACCTTTATGCAAGAGGAGATGGACAGGCGGAAGGAAGAGATGCAGGCTTACATGGTGAGCCAGCTCAACAAGATGCGAGAGGAAATGGTTCAGATGCTGGAAGATAAAACCAGCCATCAAGGCTCCCTAATGTCGGATTTAGAGGGTCAAGTAGCCATACTTAAAGAGGAAAACAACCACTTGAGGGCACACACCCAATATGAAGAAGGCGAAATTCAGGCATCGCTCAACGAGGAGCTGAATACACTTAGGAAGCAAGTGCAGACCCTCCAAGCCCAAGAGTAGAAGAAGGCCAATGAAATAGATACATGGGCTGAAATGATCAAGAAGACGCTGCAATAAGCCAAAGAAGCGGGCAATTGGATTGAGGCAATGAAACCCACCATCAATCCAAAATATCATCAACAGCACGCTTGAAGAATAGAAGAGAAGGAAGATCTGAGCACTCAATGTGAGAGTTGTGGGATGGAAGGGGCCTCGCCGAAGGAAGACACCATAGCTCTATGCAGGAAGATGGAGATTCCCTACACTCCCTTTGTTGAGGCATGGAGGGTGGGGAAAGACACCACAAAGGAGTGCGCACTTATCCTCAAGTTTGAGGGGGTAGAGGCGAGGCAGGCATTCCTCACCAAAAGATGGACATTAAAAGGGGAAAAGACTTACCTTGAGTATGACCTTACACCAACAAAGGTTGCACATAGAAGGGAGTGCATGCCTCACATATTGGAAGCGCGTAGGGTAGGAAAGTGGGCAGTGTACAGAGAAAGGAGGGTGATTATCACCAAGCGGTGCTCTCCATAAGGTGTGTGACCTATGGGACGACACTAGAGATTGCGGTCCAGAACTGCAACGTCGCTCTACGAATAGATGCAGGTCTGTTCGAAGCAACATTTAGAGGGTGTGACATGGTCCTTTATTAAGAGACACACCAGTGCCAGGGGAGCCGTTTGACTGAGGTGCGGTGCTATAGATGGGAGTCTGTCCACCGCCCACAGCCACGCACAGTAGGCGGCACTAGAGGTTCCGGAGGAGTGGCCATATTATACAGAGAGGAACTGCAGCATGTGATACAGGTGGTCAGACGGGATGAGGATGCAGAGTTCATGTGGGTGAGGATCAAGACGGAGAGGGCCAGAGATATCTACCTCGCAGTGTGCTACTTTTGACCATCCACATCCAAATATGCCACCCGTGGGGAGTCTCCATACCTGCCACTCTATGAGGACATTTTGAAGTTCTCCAATCTAGGGGATATCCTCCTTGCTGGAGACTTGAACGCCTGCGCCGCCGGTGCACAGGTACCTTTCTTTGAGACAGAGGATCCCATGTACCCGGAGATTGACACTAAGGACAGAGATCTCGAGCGGACATCACAGGACATGAAATCTCCTACAGATTATGCGGAGTATTGCCTAGCCCTTCGAGGAGCTCATGGATTAGCCATTTATAATGGTCTCGCCTAGTGGCTTGGCTCCAACACCTTCACTTGCTACCCCTTCAGACATGGAGCTAGTACAATTTCCAACATGTCAATAGCGATTTACCATAAGTAACATCGGCAATTTCAAGATATTTAAAACATTTGAAAGGACTCCACGGGCATGCCATCCCAGCTTGGAGACTTCCATTTGCCTAGACCATTTAATCGTCCACTTCTGAAAGGCATAACTTGCTATGACAAAAGTTCTCGTGCATCAAGAGCCTCCCTCGAAAGAGGTAGGGGGCAGCAAACATGACAGAAAAGTATTCATGGCAAGCATCCGCAAGTTGAGCTTTAGTGCATGTCCAAGTTCCATCTGTTCTTTTCACCCTTGCGGTGCATTGTTTTTGTCTAAAAGTATGCAAGCCTTTGAAAAAATATTTTGATGAGCAGCCTTTTTCAAGTAGTGGCTTCTGTCTCGCCCTAGTATTAAGCTTACGATTATCATTATGGCAGAGGCAGTTTTCAGCTTTTGTTAACAGCTGCTGTTGTTCATCATTATTCAACTCTTTGAGCTTGCTGATTTCAGTGGCCCCGCCACCCCCTCTACACACACACACACACACACATTTTTTTTGGGTGTGAAACCACTCTATTAAATCACTGAAAGTATGGTACAAGCAGTAGTGATCTCACCCAAGGCATAAGAGTTGTGGAGAGATTTATGCAAAGAGTGTCTTAAAAAGGTATAGGTATCAGCTGATTGGTCAGTAAAGACTCACTGATTTCTATCATGCCAGAGAGTTCATAGTGCCCAGAATCTTGTCGAAGCAATGATGTATGTGAGTAGTCCAAAAATTCATTGGAGTGTCTGCCACAAAGCCAGAATTGCTTGGAGAAATGATGCCAAGGAAAATGAGCTTTCAAATATCCAGAAAGCCTATCAAGAAGAGCACAAGAAGATGGACAATGCCAAAGCAAATGAGGCACCGTTTCATGCATGAACACACACACGCACCCCACCCCTCAAAACACTCTCCCCACGCCGTGCCCTGGTGGGAGATAAAAGCACACCCCATCTTGGTGTTGCTCAAAGAGCATCCTGTTACAAAATTCTGTACATCTCTGTGCATATACTCCATCACAGAATGGAGTTGCAGAGAGGAAGAATAGGACCATTATGGAGATGGCCCGTACTATGCTTGAGCATTCTTCATTACCTCGACGTTTCTGGGCTGAGGCGGCTTGCACTGCTGTCTACATTGAGAACAGGTCTCCTACTGCTACGCTTCCAGATAAAACTTCATATTCTCTCTCATAGACTTTTTGAATCTTGAATATTTTATCCCTCTACAGTTTTTCGTGAAATGCCTTTTCTTTCTTGTTTTACATGTTGGATTGCACAACTAGTATGACCATTGTTCAAACATGTTGTCTAGGGCCATTTTATCGAAGAAAGTCAACATACTAGTCCTGCAGTTTGTTCATGAAATGCCGTTTCTTTCTTGTTTTACAATTTGGATTGCAGGACCAGTATAACCATTGTTCAAACATGTTGTCTAGAAGCAAAGCAAAGTTTATAGAGTTTTCTCTTTGTTGATAGAGATTAGTAAAATGTTTTTACCTTTGATGGTGGGTAAAGCAACTATCCTGCTGGTAATTTGGTGGGTGCCTAATTGCAGTAAGCTTCAACAGTTCTAGCCTGATGGCCTATACAACTGCAACGGTAGTTCAGATTTCATCCATTTCAGTGAAGGCGCCTGAAGGTCAACTGACCAATGTGAAAATTCCAGAGAAAGGCTATCATTTTCTTGTCACATTCAGGTAATCAGTCTTATCGGACAGCAGAATCATGTTTCCCATTTCATCAATGTGAAGTGTTTCTTTCTTTTGTCATGAAAAAGCTTTGGTAGGCATGCAAATGCCATGAGTGAGTGAAAAAAAGTTCTCATTCAGCTGAAAATCATTGTGTTTTCTGTCTGCGTAGTGATCCTCGAGGACAAGATGTGGGACTTGTTGCTACCGATCAGAGAGTTTCATACAATTGTCATGTAGATCCACCATATATTGGGTCAGCACCATGCTTTCGTCACACGACCAATATTAAAAACATAATTTGTAGTTACTGACTAGTCCATCACACTGGACTGTTTGAACAGGCGTTGTTTACCATGGCGTGATCCTGAGCACGAAAAGTCATATTGTGTCTTCCATCCATACTCTCCTGAAAGCCTTTTCTTGACATTGCAAGGACTTAAGGAGGAAGGAGGCTCGAGCTTAATGGTTGGTGATTCGAAAGGGCGTTTGACTATAAAGATCATTGCAGAAGTCATGGGGATGCCTGAGGTTGGCTCCATACTGACTTCCTTTGCTGCAGGTTTCAAAATACGGGACAAAACTTTAGAGGTATAGATTATTCCTTCAGTTGTGTATTGCTTGTTTGCAAATGTTTACACCGATCGCTACTGATACAGCTGCATTGGTCAGATAACATTTGATTGCATAGGTCCTGCAAGATCTTTTAACTTGACCTTACCATTAGTATAGACATTGTCAATTTTATATGGCCCAACCCAATGGACTTTCAAATTTTGTTTTCTTGGTCCTTACCTAGACTGATAAAGTACGACTAGTTCTCCTTTTTTAAATTCCCTTTCCTTAATGTGCTAGTCATGCCATATTTTCCTTTGATTTTGGACTACTTCTTGTAACCAAGCTGCTCGACCTCGAGTCTCATCAAGCTTGATTAGTTGGTCCAATCTTTCCCAGAGGTTTGACACTTTATCAACAATCTCAGTTGGTAGCACAAATTCCAGAGGAACTACAGCTTCAAGCTAATAAACATGGATGTTTTTTTTTTTGGGGGGGGGGGGGGGTTATGGATGTGTGTACATACATGTAAAAACACATATATATGTATATATATTATTTCACAAACACACTTAGAAAAACTGATCTGAATGCAAGGCCTCCCAGCCCCCAGCACACATCTATATACATATACGTATACACGTAGTTGTCACGTTATGAAAATATGATACCGTACAGGAATTTTCGATACGATATGAAAATTTGGAATACCATACGATAAAATACGGTTTTTTTATTAAAGAACACCTACAAACATAGACATTTTCAATTTGGAAGGGTAGAGTCTAGAGAAGTTGTTTCAAACCAAAATTTCATTAAAAACAAAACAAAAGTACATAAAGCATAGAGGTGCGATGCGATCATGCGTGCTAGGCACGAGCACAAAAAAGTGAGTACAAAAAGAGAGCCAAGGCCAAGGAGAGACTAGACAAAGGCATCACTATCAGAGCTCTCGCTGAAATCATCCTCATGAGAAGAGGACAAATCAGTGGCCTCGCCGAAGTCGCCATCGCTAAGAAGGTTGCCCTCATCATCGAACTAGAGCTCTCGAAGCTCATGTGTGAAGCCAAAGGGAGCATCCTCATTTGCAAGAGCGACTGTGGAGCTACACGAACCACGCCGCACATAGGTATGCACTATGTCCTTGGAAGCACCAGGAATCGTGCATCCACGGCTTCCTACTTGCACTCCTCTGCCACTACCTCCACGCCCACGACGAGTGCGAGTAGGTCGTCGATCAAACGACTCGAGCTCCGATAGATCTTTGCATAGATCCTCTCCTCCTCCTCATCTTGCGCTTTGTTAACACTCTCAAGAGTGACCCGTGTGAGCTTGAATGCATCCATTAGTTTCAAATTTCAATAAACATTGAAGTTTGAAATTTGAATGCTTAAAACGTATAAGTTGTAACTTATACCTGTCTCGCCAATTCCATCTTTTACATTGCGCGCACCATGCGCAAGTTAGCGCGGCAATACACTAGCCGCTCTAAGTGTTGCGTGCTCAAGCGATTGTGTAACTTCGTGCGTGCAAGTGAGTAGGAACTCCAGTTCCTCTCACATGCACCCAAAGAGCAATCTTGAGCTAGGATTCTCAAAGCCACCTTTTAGAGGCTTGAGAGCGCATACCTAAATGTCTCCTACCAAAAGAGGGGCTTCACAAGGGATTCCCTCTTCCAACAGGTAGTAGATGCAAACGCGGCTCCTCCCCTTTGGTCATTGTAGCTTATGAGCTCCTCAAGGAACTTCCCATGACAATCCTCCGGCAATGCTCCGGGCAAGAAAGCATATCAGGCTTCAAGTAGCTCCACGTTGGTGAAGAGGGCGGGTGATTTGTAAGCCGGATGCAATAATGCGGCAAGACCATGGATAGGTCTTCGCATCCACTTCCATCTCTTCTCCACAATGGCCAACATACCATCGTGCTTCTCCTCGTCAATGGAAGGAGAAGCGTGCAACTCCACTGTGGCCTCTCTCATGAAGTGAACGAGAAGGCCCGTGGTGGCTCCCTCCATGTTGGTCATCCGCAATATCCTATAGAAGGGTGTGACCGCGATGACAATAGTGCGAACCAATTGCCAAAATGAAACCGATCTTGTCAAGTGGGAATAGACTCCGTTGGACACCCACACGCGAAATAGCACAACTTAAATATCACAATTTGAATGGACAACTTAATAACAACTGAAAACTGAAATGAAATGAAATGTTGATCAATGGACACCAGCACTGGGGCCGGAACGGGCCGACCCCCCCCCCCCTCAATATATGATATATTATTGGGAGTATTTCAAAGATACAATGCTCCATGGGTTCAATGAACCAGATGATGTCCATGTACAACTGAGATGAATACAGTTACCAAACAAGAGACTTGAAGTAGATGTTCAAGGAGAGCAAACCACTTGAGTAGTCTAGTCTCTACGGTCCTGTGCCTTCACCGGAATCCGCAGAGAGCGCCCCACTGGTGTTCCAGGACCACGCACAAACAGACTCTCCCGTACTAACGCCTGGTGTTCTAGGACCACGCACAAACTGGCTCTCCCGATCTCGGCACCCATGGACCGTGGTTCTCCAGAAGCTTGGACTTCCCGGCACCGAACGGGTGTTAGCAGCAGAGAGTAACCCCTATCAACTTTACATCAAAGTCCTTAGCTTAAATCTCAATCCACTGACCTGTAGCCCGCTAGTGGAAGACAAATACCCGAGGCGTCTAAGTGCAGCTGCTAGAGATGGACACACGGGCGCAGCAGCCTACTGGCAAGAGGGAAGAGTGCGCAGCCGCCTGGAGATCTGAGCGCAGCCGCCTGCAGAGTGGAGAGGAGGCCTGGGTGTAGCCACCTGTGGAGAGGGCGCAGCCGCCTGCAAGGGGGAGAAGAAGCCTAGCCACAGCCGCATGTGGAGTGGCGCAGCTGCCTGCAGAGTGGCGCAGCCGCCTGTGTAGAGAGCGCAGCCGCTTGCAAGGGGTGCGCAGCCGCCTGTAGCCGCCTGCAAGGGGTGCGCAGGCGTCTGTAGCCGACTGTGGAAGGGAAACGCAGCCCCACGCAGCCGCCTGTGGTGGAGGGCGTAGCCGCATGTAGAGGAGAAGTGCAGCAACCTAAGGGCAAGCGGAGAAGAGATGATTGCCTGCACTGTCGTATCTAAGATGGTGAGGTGGTCGCCATATGTAGGTGTTGGAGAGGGCACACGTCCAACAGCTGGGTGGCCCCCCTAGCTTGCATGGAGGCAGCCAATTCCAAGGTGGGGGGTGAGTAGGTGACCATGCACCCACCCCCACACATGAGGGGTTCCCTTAACCCTCCATGACTCAAATGTGGGTGCCCACTCTACCAAGGACACCAAGTAAAATTTGGGCAGGGTGTCCACTCATTAATGAGTGTGAACCTGCAACCTTATAAAAACAAAGGTTAAAAAGAATGCTATAAAATAAACAAGTGCAATATACTTACCACCTGTTCACACGCAACAAAACTCGTCAGAAGACAGAGCAAACTTCACGACTCACTGGCAGGCGTCCCCGCTCAGTAAGTGGCACATCAAAAAGGCAAACACAAAAATACAAGTCATGCGAAAACAGTTCCAAACATGCAAAACATGAATGCATGTGCAAACAGTATCATGGACATATCTCCCGTTCATGGAACAAGTACTAAAACATCTGTCGGGCACAATGATGGCACGACAGAAAACATAAATCCCGGTCTTCCTATGGAGTGACAGTCCCATAGGTAAGACATAGATCCAAGCACGAGCCTCGCTATGGAGTGACAGTCCCATAGGCAAGACACGGCACAAATACTGGCTCTTCCATGGCGTGACAATCCCATGGATAGAACACAGTCCAGGTCATACACGGGTGGCACCAGTCTGGCTCCCGTCCATACGACACCATCCTGCTAACACACGGGTGGCACTAATCTGGCTCCCGTCCATGTTATGCAAAAGTATTGGCCCCTTCACATGAGACACCGGCCTGGCCTCAAGTGAACGAGACACAAATCTGGAGATGGACCAAATGGTTGGCCAATTAGTGACACAAAAACTCCTCCTTTAGGCAAAGCCGTTGCATGACTTTGGCCTGCGCCGATTCTTGCTCATCCCACCCATTCCACATTGTGGAGACCACTGTTTGGCGAAGGGAGGATTTCACATCGTGGAGGCGCTCCAAGAGGAGCCACATGTAGGCGAAGCGTGTAGATGAAGGCTTCTTCAATTCCAACTTGCTATGTTCGCGGAACATGGCAAGCACCTTCACCTTTGTGGTGAAGAAGGTGACAATAGAGATAGCTTTGGTCATTACTTCCTTCATCCACACTAACTTGCCCATATCCTCCATGAGCAAGTAAATGCAATGGGAGGCACATTATTTTATTATAAATGCAATGTACATTCATAGTTGCCCCAACATGGAGCAGGTATTACGGAAAACTAGAAAGAGTGATAAAACACTTCCAATTGGGCCGTAGAAAGATCTCCAAGAAAGTGGGCATCTTGGAGAGACTGGAGCAAGGAGAATGTGAAAAAGGTGCTATGTTTTAGTCTAGGTAAACGATTGAGCATAGTCAATAGGTATAGATTATGCATCACAATTATGTGATCATCATCCATTATGGATGCGGATGCATTTTGAAATAGCTATGGACAACGCAAGGCTACCATGTAAATGATTGTGCATAGTCAATAGCTCCTACTTATCACATGATGTATATCGAGAAAAGGTTTACAGAATCATGGAATTACTTAGAGAAGATGCCTACTATGAAGGATGCAATCAATCATTATAGAATATGGAAGATGGTATATGAGGCAACAAAGAGAGCAAATAAACCAATGCAAAGTGGATGCACAGGCATTGCATGATGTTCATTGCATGAGGTTGCATAAACAAGGCAATTGAATCAAGAGGAAGAAAAGCTGTTAAATGCACGATATATGATAGATTGCAATAATTAGGGAAATTGAAAAAAAGACAAATACTAGATAAAGGTTGCTCGTCAAAACAATTTTCAAAAGCTTGCATGCTTGCATTGTGTGCAAAAGCTTGATGGTCGGTTGACAGTGGACCAATGATGTAAATGAACTTGAAAGGGAATGCGTGGCACATTTCCAATCTGTCTTTGTTACTCAAGGAACTTCTCCCAAGAAGAGTTGAAAGTGAAAGCCATGATGCTTATAAATGTAACACTAAATCTTAATCAACAAGAAGCTGCATTCAATGGTGCTAAGCAAGGCTAATGGAGGTCGCATGTAGAATGATGGGTCTTTGGAATCCTTTTTTATGAACATGGAATTGCAAACTGCTCTTGCTAGACTGGGTAAGTGGAAGTCATGAGGATGGGATGGATTGACCACAGAATCCTTTCAACATTTTTGAGAGGAATTGGAAGACATTCTATTGGCAATGATAAATGTTGCATGGTTACAAGGAGTGATACCTTCTTTCTGGCAAGAGGGCCTTCTCTCTCTCTCTCTCTCTCTCTCTCTCTCTCTCTCTCTCACTATTTGAGACGGTGCCACGAGAGAGACTCTTCTAGCGCCTACAATCATTGGGGATCCCATTAGAGATGGTTTGGGACATCTATGCTTTATATGAGTAGGTCTTCGGGCGCATACGATGCCCCGGAGGGCTATCTGATGTTATAGCTAGCACCATAGGTGTGAAGCAAGGATGCCCACTCTCTCCTACACTATTTGGGCTATACATCGATGAGGTGGCTAACTTCATTGGTCACGGTGGTGGGGACGGGGTAGACATCTCAGGTACCACAGTCCACATTATGCTATATGCAGATGCTATTATTTCGGTCTCTGAGTCGCGGATGGGACTACAGCACCATCTCCATGCACTCGATGACTTCTGCACACAGAGGTGGCTTACAGTGAACCTTGGGAAAACCAAGGCCATGATTTTCCACACCTCAGGGCCGGTTCGACGACAGGCCATCTTCACACTAGCAGGAGGACAGGTAGAGGTGGTAGACTCATATGTGTACCTGGGGAATACATTTACGACTCCGCCAGGAAGATTTACTATGGCACAAGCAGCCAAGGATAGACTCACACGAGAGTATGCAGCTCTGGCCATGCTAGAGAGACAGTGTCACCAGGCACACTTCCAGGATCCCCGCGCGAAGGGGTGGTTTTTTGACACACTAGTCACCCCTGCTTTGATGTATGCTGCAGCAGTATGGGCACTTGGGCTCGCCACCTCCACATGGTCTCAGATAGAGAAGCCTCAGATTCTAATGCTCTCACGGATGATCCGCAGCAAACCCTCCGTCCCACATGACATTGTCAGGACGGAGTTTGCTGCACCTCCTAAGCTAGTAGGGGCTCTCTTCTAGACGATCTGCTTCATACAGAGGATCAGAGATATGCCATCAGATTGACTCTCACATAGAGCTTTTGAGGCGTCCAGGCAGCTCGCAGAGAGTGGAGATAGGAGATCATGGTATTCACAGATGATACAGTGGCTGACTCAGCATGGTCTTGACATAGATCACCTGCCACCTTTCCAGTATGATATACATGCACCACACATCCAGCTCTCTCACAGTGAGAGGAACAGAGTCCGTCGTCAGGATTTATGGCAGCGACACACTCAAGAGACTTGGATTACACCCAGTCAGCCTCTACCGCCGAAGATGCTTTACTACAGAGATCAGTTTATGCGTATCTCAACGGATGGATTCATACAGAGACCTGGATACATGGATGTGTACATGCCTCACAATGCCCGAGTGGTGATTGGCCAGCTCAGAGTGTGATCACACCAGCTTGAGATTGAGGCAGTTAGGGCAGCCGGCTCCCCAGAGCAGAGAGGATATGCAGACTATGCCAGGAGGAGGTTGAGAGTGAGGAACATTATGTATGCAGATGCAGAGCATATAGTGTCATTAGAGAGAGATACACCACCATCTTTAGTGGACATCCCTCACTCCGCCAGATCATGGAGTCCGCAGACCAGCGCGGATTTGGCCAGTTCTTGCTAGAGACACAGCACCACAGAGAGACACTGCTACGGACTCATACCACAGGGATAGGTGGACAACAGCTCCAGCTCTAGCTCCAGCTCTCTGATTTCTTACAGAGATCTATCCCAGTGCCTACCCTGACACAAGAGGGGGTTACACTTCAGCGCGCTGCAAACCTCTGAGCCAGATGGAGACCGAGAGCACCATGCTACCAAACTACATCAGAGGGAGATCACAGAGATACGGGCTTGACATCAGCACCATATCCAGGAGCGGCTAGCTCACTTACACTCACACCCGGAGATCATGCTCCGAGGTATTTTTGCCTCGCCATCGCCTATGTATCACATATTACACCCCCATTATGGTACTGGTTGGAGCTAGAGAGATCTGCATTGCATTCTTGTATACCCTGCGCATATAGGTTGCATACTAAGCCTCTAGCAGTAGTGCTCCATCCATCACACCCCCCGCTAGCTCTGTACTTTCATAGTTTATTTGATGTTCATTTTGTCCTTTTTTTCTTTTTTCTGGACATCAAGAAGACATTGACAGTTGGACATTGATTTGTCTCATAGGTCAAGTTCGGCCTTTAGTAGACGTTAATACAGCTTTCTTTCTTTCTTGCTTGCTTTCTTTCTTTCTTTCTTTTTTTCTCTCTCACACACACACACACAGTATATACATATAGATGTGTGTGTGTGTGTGTGTGTGTATAACATACATACAGATATATATGTACACACGTGTATATGTGTATATGTGTGTGTGTGTGTGTGTGTGTGTGTGTGTGTGTGTGTGTGTGTACAGAAATTCAGCGGATGATTGCTGATATTTCTCCTTTACCTCGCCTGAATGTGGATTCCCGTCTATCTGATTGGAATCTTGGAACCACTGCTATGGAATGTATTTCAGCTGGGACAGTTTATGCCCTCTTGCAATCGGATGCATGGATAGTCAGACATGGTAATCAGCTATGGTCTCTCTCCAAATCTTCAATGTGGTGGAAACGTACATTGTTTCGCATTTGGAAAAGTCATCTGCCTCTTAAAGAACGCCTGTTCTTGTGGCGCTGTTTGGTTGGTGCTCTTCCTGTTGGTAGCTTGTTACATGCACGTCATATTGCGCCTTCGCGTTGTGTCCGATGTAAAGCTACTGAGGAGACTGTCCCACATTTACTATGGGGTTGTGTATGCTCCAGATCGTTCATTCGCCAGGTCTCGACTGCTCTTCGCCTTCGTTTCCCTTCGGGCATTTTTCACAGATGCTTTTGGCTTTTTGGGGTGTTACAAGCATCGCAGTCTCAGTTTGCAGTATTTTTCAGCTGGGTCCGATTCTGGGTCTTTTGGACCATATGGCATGTTCGGAACAACCTCATGTTCCAAGCCAATGACATTGTTCCCTTCCATTACTTCAAGTTCTCGCTTGGTAACGCGCTTCATTTTGCTTATGATGCTGGGGACATCACTCTTGATGCTTATAGGATTTACTTTGATTGCTTCTAGGTGGTGGAGCCTATAGTTACTTTTCTTTTTTTGGGTTTTCCTCGCTTACAGGTTTCCCACTTGTAAATGAAAAGTGTGATCTTTTTGGTGGGTTTTCCTCGTTTTGAGGTTTCCCACTTGTAATTAATGACATTGAGCTTTACAAAAAAAGTGTGTGTGTGTGTACACACACGTGTATACATACATACATACATATATATATACATATATATATGTATATATACGTGTATACATACATACATACATACATATATACATATATATATGTATATATACGTATACACGTATATATACATATTGTATATATATATGTATGTATGTATGTATACACGTATATATACATATTGTATATATATATGTATGTATGTATGTATACACGTGTGTGTGTGTGTGTGTACACACACACACACACACACACACATATAGACACAATTTAGAAGCTTCGTTTACACTTGAGAGAAATTGTGCAAACTGCTGCATGGAAATAGGGTTGCATAGATGTATGTGCATACTCACAACAAGGAAAATATAAAATTTCCTATGCTTGGAATGCCATGTTCACATTGATTTTAGCTTTTCTCTTGTTCTTGATACTCTCATTTGGTTTTGGCAGATTCTCTTAACTCCCACAATCAATAAGACAAAGCTGACAGTGGTTGGAAGCGCAGGTAACCATTTAGCAGCTTAATTTTTCTGCACGTTATTTTTTTCCATGATCATCAAGTTAGTGTGATTGTTGTTCCTGCTTAGGGTTAGAATGTTTCTGATTAATTTGCTTGTGTAGGAGCCGTGGATGTTTCTTGGACGAGAACAGATGCCTTAGAAGTGAAGAGAGTTAGTAGTGAAAGAGATGCATATGGTTTTGGTGGTCATGCCGTCTTTGAGGTAAAACCCCATCTCTCGGGACATTTGGACATTCTTAGACGCCTGAAGCTACTCTGCAAAAATGGCTATATCAGTTTATGCACCTCAGTGTAGCATGTTTTCACCTGCACACCTTGCATGTGTGGGGGAATCCTCCCTGTCCATCAATGCCTGGCCAATGGTGGGGTGTTGGTCTCCTCCATCCAACCCACCTGCCATCTGATGGGCAGGTGATTGGTCTGTAAAGACCCGAAACTTATGTGAGGTGTTTACCCTCTGTAAAGACCTGCTGTTTTGCTTTGCTTCTGGAACATTCTCAAACTTGATTAGTATGGTTGCTCAGGTCAGGGTAATCAATGAAGAACAGCCATTCGTGAGTAATTTAATGTTCTGGCTGCCGACTACTGGTATGTGTAGTCATCCAGTCCTGTCCTTACCTTTGTGTATTGAGATAATATTAACACCGCTATGTCAATTAAACAGGTCAAGAAGAGGAGGTCCACGTGGAGTATGATGTAAAAGATCGGCGTGAAGGAGCTTTGTTACAGCAGATTGTCACAGCGGTTATTGTCATTGTGGTTCTAGGGGTGCTTCCTCTTGTAGTCTGTGCACACCTGTTTGATCTTCCGCGGCGACGACATCAAGAGGGCATTACCGATCATGTTGGTGCAGTTCCTTCACGTGAACGAGTTGCAAATGGAAGCCCTGTAAGTCCGGTAGGAAATATCCAGTCAAGCAGCTTTGACAGTCCACAGTCTGTTTCTTTAAGTAGGAGCCCTCCACAACCTTACACAGAGTATGTGAGCAAGACCATTGAGAACACCCCTTATTTCAGGCGACAAGGTGTGAGAAGATTTGATCCCTCTAGGACATACTGAACAAAGAATGCTGTACGTGAGCTTTGTATGTTAATCTGTTTTTCTTTAAAATGAAATTTCTTCAATGCAGTCGAAGCTCTTGTTAATCGCACATGCACATGTACAGTGTTGAAATTTTTCCGCTATTGTGCACTAACGATTGACCTTATCGAGTCAAGATATTATGCATGCCTCTGAAGGGAAACACCTGCTGCTAGAGTTGAATAATTGAATGAGCTCGATCGTCAGGGCTATACTCTGAGCCAGCATTACATGCTACTAACCTGTCTGAAACAAGCGCACAGAAGGTTTCTGGTACTTTATTAACAATGGCTTTTGCTCCGTGCCAGTCAGTTCAAGAAACTGCTGCTGGGTGTTTCCTATTTTGTAACTAGGTGAAAACTGGCAGACATTCTATGGGGTGGTAGGTACTCAATGGTACTGCACCCCTTTGTGGTATTCTACAACTCAGTGTGTGGTGGTTGGAACTTAACAAGCGATCTTGGTTCCCAAAAGAGCATCTCATGAGGACATCACATGCATTATCTTGTTTTAGTCAATAGCCAAACCACCTTGATAGCATCATCAAACATGCGACAGAATATTATAATGCAGCGTTTCTAGCATTGTCAATTCAAGCACCGTTTCTAGTATATATATGTGTGTATATATATATATACATATAGACATATACAATTCCAGTCATCGTTTTCAGTAAAATTAGTTGGTGAGGATAAAGGTTTATTGCCATGAACGAAATCTCCATGTTGTCACCATGATGGATGTTGACGCCTCTGCAGGAGGCTCAATCCATGCCTTCTTTGCTTGCATGGAAAGGGATACATTGTGAAAAGCTTTACTTTTTGGTGGCGAACACTTGATTCACATAGACAAATAGACTCAACTGTGCGCCCATGTCTACAAATCATGTTTGATCTGCATGCTCATCTGGTATGCAAGAGTCCCCTTATTGCAGATAGAGTGGGGAGCTTTACATTTACACATGTGAGTACGATCGCAATCCCTTAGCTCCTTGTACTCCTGAAGCAAAGATATCATTAGGAGACATCTCCACCCCTTGGTGCCATGCTCAATTACCTGAACAAACCTAATTCCTTGCAACCTCTCTAAGGAATGGCTTCCTCCTTTGCAATTATGTTTTGTGTATTGATAGAACGTTGAGATAGTCCGCATTTACAACAAGGCAATCTTCAAGTCATGTATCTACGTGGGTGTTAACACTGTGAGCTCCGAAAACACAACTTTAAAGCTCTAACGAGGTGTGTTCCGGACACTAAACACTATGTCTGGTGGCGGCAGCGGCACCAGCTGCATGCTCTTTGTCGTTCTCTCTATTGGCGGTTTGGTGCTAACTACCTCTATGGTAAGTGGTAGCTGCATGCTCTTTGTCGTTCTCTCTATTGGCGGTTTGGTGCTAACTACCTCTATGGTAAGTGGTGTTGCTAGCTCTTTCTCTACTTAGTCAAATTTTATAGAAAATGGAGAACTTTCCCAAATTGTAACTTTATTCTCTTATATCTAGAGAACTCAATTCTCTATACATCCATGTTTGTGGTTTGTTATTCTAAAAAACTGGTACTCAACCCGCGCATTGCTGTGGTATTGAAAAGACATGCAGAAGCAAAAACGTAGGAATGGAAGCTTGAGTACAAAGGGTCAAATCGAAGGGATTTTTTTTTGGTTATTTTTTAGAAATCCATGATTTCTTTTCTCTCCTCTCCTTGTGTCTTGATTGTCCATGGTTAATATGTAATAGATAGAGCTTGTGTGTTCACACAACTATCACCTAAACCAAGAGAGAGAAAATAATATTCAACTATTCTTGCCAATTTGTAATGTAGCAAATTCACATGTTTTGTTAAGGTGGTGAAGCCATTGTAAATAATGGGCCAAAGGGACCATGGGAACGGCTAAATGTGGGGCCAAGAGAATAAGTGAGCATGAAAAGGGACAAGAGTACATAAGATCACAATTAACTCATAATCACTCATCATTTTGATGATACATTCTTGCTCAAGCAAGCATCCGTGGTGACCTTCTCACTTAATGATATGGTGTATGTGTCGTCCATGCTGCTATGAGTGCAACCTTTCTTTCTTGCAGGTTGAGACGATCCGATTTGTCAAACTAAAAACATGCCGACTAGCATTGAAAAGGATTCCATGGCCATTTGCTTTAGATAGGGTCAAGAAAAGCTTCAAGAATCTCAAGAGTGCTTAAGATGGTTGCTCCAAAAAATGAATAAGGGATCTTGATTTCTTGGCAAGATTTGAGAAATGAGAGACTAACAATTGACACAGAAGGTATGTTTTCATGTAGAGGGGCTTTCGAGGAAGAGGCTTGTAGCTTTTTGCATTCAACATCATAGAAATCCATTAGGGTTGGATCCTCTTCCTTGCAGTATGGTATTGTCAACTTTGTGTCATTAACCATGATGATAACCCTATCGCTATAGCAAAGCATAGTGGTGCTTGGGCAACAATAGTCCATTTATGTCCCAAGATCAAATCTGCTTCCAACACATTCTCAACCACTAAAAACTTGCAAGTAAGGGAGTTAGATTTTGCATACATTCTTTGTTCAAAGTACCCCAAACATGGCATGTTGATGTCTTTTGTGAATGGAATTTTCTCTGGATGAGCTTTTAGTATTGGTTGACCTAACAAATCCCATAACTCGAGGGTCATGAGATTGTGTTCTCATTGTGAATAAAGATGAGCTTGGAGTGTGTTAATTTTATTGTAAATTTTAAATCCAACTATAACTCTTGAGATATTCTGAGTAAGATATGTTGGAAGTTTCAGCAATTTCACAATGCTTGCAAGAGTGTTCAAGGTGTCTGTTTGCATGGATTTGTTAATTGAATACTATGAGTTACGTACCCAAGTTCCACCTAGGATGACATCATAGAGTCAAGGGTAACATGGAAGCAAAATTCCACATTTCCACCGATTGTTTGAGTAGCATAGCTAGAGCAACCTATAACTTTAATGTTTTGTCCATTGGCACCTCTTATAAGACCATTGTCTTTAGGGATGATTTTAGGTTATCCTAATGACATTCAAGTGTCTATTGTCATGATGTTATAACTAGCTCGAGGACTAATTAATGTGCATTTGTGCGCTTAATATCATTGCCCATAGTAGGGAAATCTAACCATACCATGATAGAATCTTCAAGTGGAACCATGGATGTTCTCATATTTGATTCGGTTTCAATTCCCATTTTGGTTTCATTTTCTCATTCACTTTCATCCTCTTCATGGCTCTCAGCTTTTTCAAGAGTACCCAATGTGTACAATGGTACCGTGTGTCCATTGACCACTTTAATTGAGGTCTGTTTGAAAACCTCCGAATCCTTACGTCTTGTTCTATGTAGCTCTTGATATCTTGGTATAACTCATGGGGTTAGCCTTTAAAGGTGCAAGGGCTGAAGCTATGCTAGCTTCACCCACGAGAGAAGAGAACTCCTCCAATTGAGGATTTGAGAGACTGCTTAAATTTCGTAAAGGATTCATCGAATTCCACGTGCTTTTTCAACTGCATCATTCTTACAATCATCGTCGGATGACTTTTCTTGTCTTGATGAGTTTATTTTTGTAGAGAGTACGTCTTTCTCTTGAAAGGGGAAGCAATAATCCTCCGATTTTTGTATTTTGGTTGCTTTTTTAGGTTTGATATTATGAGGTCCAATCACAACCGGTGATCCTGTATGACATTCAACAATGCTAAGCATGCTCTCTTGAGCGTGCTTTTTACGTTCCTCATATGTCATGTGATCATAATTTTCAATACGGGGGGGTGGTTGCATGAGTTCTAGTTTCTTGATTAGATTATGAGATTCATTGAGTGACGAATCAGAACTTGTTTCGTCCTCACTAAGTGACATACTAGAACTTGTTTCATCTTCTGACTTTCTTTGGATCGTCAGGTTTTCATTATGTTTACCCATGTGACAAGAACGAACTTTCTTTTGGGATTTTGTATCATGTGTCGCACATGTGGGTTTTGTGGTTTCAGGGGTAGCCTTTGAGGTGAATGCATTCACATCATGCATAACTTTTGGGTCTTTTGGGGTCAGGTCCTCCACAAGCTCCTTTTTCTTGTCCTTTATTTCAACCTTAGTTTCGACAGTTTATTGGTCCTTGTTTTTCTTAGGTTTAGAAGGTTTTGCATCCTCTTTTATTTTCTGTTTATAAAGCATGCTTTTCTACCCATTTAAAAGTGTGTTCCTTTGTATTCTTTTAGACTGTTTCGTGCCTTAACTTGCAACCGTATAAGCATAGCCAAGGTTACCGTGGACAATTGCCCATTTTGCACACTCAAGATGTTAAGAGTTGTATTCTGCGCGAGACAGGTTGCATTAAAGCAACTCGCCTTAGGTAATCTTGGAATATGTGATTGATGCCACATTGTTTATGTATGGGTTGTAAAGTGTCAGTGATTGTGGGCATGGAAGTATTCCAAACTGTGCAGTCTGCCACTTTGTGCGGTCCACGACAATAGAAACACTGAAGTGTTTGCTTAACTGCTTTCTGAGCAGTTTCTACCCTTTGAATTATTTTTATTTGAGTTAAGGACGGTTGTAGTATTGATGTAATTGTAGGTGAATTAGGACATTGAGATGTGTCGTGACCCAAGGTTTTGCAATGTATGTAGTACAAAAAGATAGGCCTAGGGTATGCACATTGGGAATTGGGGTGAACGTAGTGATGGCAATGAATACAAGACATTTCGCTCATCACTTTGAGAGGCATTTAGGGTGATTGGTTTTGAGGGAGCTCATCCTGGTTTAAAGCTTTTAAGCAAGGCTGTGTAGAATTCGGGGAATGACAATTCCGAGATCAATTCTTCTTTAGCCTTTGTGTCACTTGGTTTAGATGAGGAACATCTCATATCGTGATCATCCTCCGTCGTGTTATCATCTAATTACTTCTTTACAACATTGATCAAATGTTTTCGGATTGGATACAATGATCAAGTTGTGTAAGCTGTTATTCTTTATGCCCATCATGAAACATCTCTTCAATTGAGCATCGTTTAGTTTCTCCCATGGCTCACATCATGAGTCCAAGATTTTTATCCAAAGGATAAAATCTCTAATGGTTTCATTTTGTTTTCGTTGAATCAAATAGAGTTCTCTTGGTGCACTCTACCGATCACCTTGTCTTGAAAAGCCGTGGGATAAAGGTTGTTTTCAAGGTCTTGAAATTTGCCTTAATCGCATGCATCAATGTGATGAACCATCGACTAGCCTTTCCCACTAAAGCAAAGGTTCAACACATGTACCTTGGTGGGGCATTTTGGATTTCCAAAGGCTTGAGATCTCTGTTCAAACAATTGCATTGACTGAACAGGATGATCAGTTGTTCCATCATACTTGCCCATGATTTTCGAAATCTGTACGACCGTATTTTTGAATAAGTCACTGAGGCTGTGTGTGGGTGCTCTTGTGATTAGGACCTCATTTAGTCCTTGGGTAACCCCCCTTCCTAGATTAGTCAATATATCCAAGGTTTAGGCATTTAGGGGTTGCAATGGGTTAGTACCTAGCACTTTGAAAGGTTTAGGACTTGTGGTAGTGCTAGGCAAGGGATCAAATCCCGGAGGGATTGATGTAACAAGGGGTGTAAAACCTGATAACACGCTTCTTGTTGGCATGGCAAATGGTATTAGGAGTTGCATTTGGGACATGGATCTCAATGGCTCAAAGATTTTAGCCATTGGGTTCAGTATGGGTGTGGGCATATATAATCTCTCTATCATTGCCATATCTTGACGTTGCCAATTGCTTCTTAATGAGCAAGCGCACACATGTTTTTTTGGGTTTTCTTACAGCCTTAGGAGGGTTGCTGCACCTTTCTCTGAGTCAAACGAGCATCCATTTGCCTTAATTTACTCTTAGAGATATTTTTATAAAAAAAATGCATGCTAGTAGCATCCCAGATGAAAGAGGAGGTCTCAAAACCTATTTGCCATCACTGTCTTAAAATATTTTATTTTCTGAAAATATTTTTCTTGTTTCGTAGTCCGTTTTTGAATGTGTTCCAAAAGGAATTTGGAAAAACACTGTATGAGAGAGTTGTAGTATTTTTGGAGTACTATAACTTTGTCTTTTGGAATTTTTCATGTTTTTGTCGTTTAGCCACTCAAAAAGTAGCTCAAATATGGTATGAAGTCTTTTACGTGCTATTTTGGGCGATTTTGTGCTTTAAGACCTGTTTTTTGCCTCGATTTTTGGGTCAAATTTTGAGGCTGCTAGTCGAAGGCCAAAACGATGGATTTTGCCCTCGGTTGCTGCTCAAGACTAATTTTGAAGAGTTTGATGCAGGATTTCCGATGAGCACTAGAACGCGTTCATCGAACTCATGGTTTAGGAGATTATACGAGTCTCTAAACATGGCTGTTTTCTATACTCATGACGTAAAAGGGAGTCTCACGCCGTGAAACAAGGATTTCACAGATTCTTTTTTTTCTGCTAGGAACTTTTATGATGTGAAAGGGAGTCTCACACCGTGAAACATGGATTTCATGGATTCTCCCCTCCCGGGACCCTTTTCACGACGTGAAAGTGAAGGATCTCATGCCGTTAATTAAATTAATTTTTTTTCACCACCACGAACCTTTTTTACGACGTGAAAGTGAAGGACTCTCATGTTGTGAAACGGGTATTTCATGATTTTTTTTTATTCTAGAGGGAAATTCAAGTTTCCTTGTGTGGAGGGAATTTTTTTTAAATTTTAAATTGGGGAGATATGGGCATTTTCCAAAAAAGGTAAGTGAATAAGAAAAGTCACCCCTTACACCCTTCATAAATGACTCCCAAAAGTGGCCATTTACCAACTAAGGGGCATCTTTTCATTCAATGCTCATTAGCCTTAGTGAGTTACAAAAAAATGCTTAAAAATTAATAAAAAATTAATCTTTTCACTAATAATTCTTCCTTTTGAATTAATCAAGGACTCTAATTAACCACTAATTATTAATTATTTCACACCATTGAGCACATCATTGGATAGGGCGTGAAATTGCTAAGCTATGTCCATCAACTAATGAATAATAATTAGAGATTAATTAAACTTTTAATGTCTCTTCTCTTTATTCAAAATTAAGCAAAAGAGAGCAAAATTTCTCCAATTGATGTAATTAGGTGTTTTGATGTATATAGATTCTCTCAAAACACTCAAGAACACTAATTTCGACCTCCTACATGATCAAATTTGACCCCCAAAAACACATTTTCTAGTTTTTTTTGCCTCTTGAACTGGATTAATCACCCCTTAATAACAAAAACCAGTTAATAAAGAAAGATTAGTTAATTTCAAGAGTTTTTGGAAAATTTTTTAAAGGATTAAGTTATCCCCAATACTTGCTAACACTCTAATGCATACAAATCAAGCAAAAAACACACAAATCAAGCAAAAATTAATGATTCTAGCTCTATGTTTAACTCTAAAGAGACCAAAAAATCATAAAATTCCAATCCATTGCATTGTTTGATGCAATGGATGTAAACTTACCCTAATACACTCTATGTGCACACTTAACAAATAGTAAAAACTAGATTAAAACTAACAAAACAACACATTTAAGCCAAAAAATCATTCTTTCAAAAGACAAAAAAGAGAGCTACTTCTCATAAAATCACACATAAATCTCCATCAAAACCACATCTTTTTCATGGGAACTCACTAATTGAGACAATGGGCAATGGGTATGCATAGATTAGAGAGCAAACAGTGGAAAAAGCGAAGGGATGGCTCCCCGACAGCGGCTCCAAAAATGTTATGGCTCACCCAAACTCGCTTCGAAACACATCTAACAAGAAGATTACGTGGCGAACCACAACTGTCATGTGGGGATTTTTTCATTAGTCGAGCTTGTAATCCTTGAGATCTCCAAGCTCCACAACTCCTTGAGAAGCAATTCCACCGCACCTTTCGCGAGCATTGTAACACCGTCGTGTTGCACTATGTGTATTTGTTCCTCCTCTCCCCTCACTTCACTCACACACACTCACTAGCATGGAGTAGAGAGAGATTAGCAAGAGCAAGACTCTATTGCGCAATGAGAGATTTTTTCGTATTATGAGAGATTTTCTCCCTCTCTTCTATGTTTTGCTTTTGCATTGTGCAACTTTATCATGGTATCAGTTGCTTAGGTGACCGGCACTTCAAGGCAATGGCGAGTTTCTCATTTGCAGGAAGATATGCGTTTCTGGAGCAAGAAGGTGCTGAATTTTCAGTTTGGTGCTACGTTTTGTGCATCTTGTTGCTGTGTTTTTCATCTGGCTGTTGAGTTTTCATCTTGCAGACTGCATGGCTGCGTTTTTCTTCTAGGAATGCCGTGCTTCAGCTTTGGTGGCAAAATTTCCTTGCTTGGGGCTGCGTTTTCTTCTCCTACGGCTATCTTCTCCACCAATTGGTGCTGCTGTTGGTGGTGCGTGGGCTATGTTCAGCCCTAGGTAGCATAGAGGTTCTCTTGTTGGTGGTGTTTCAACCTTGCCTTCGCTTAATAAGGGGCTATTGGTCCTGTGCCTCCGCGCGCGGTGTTGGCGTTTCGACGACGAGCAGAGCCCTAGATAGCAGTTGGTGGTCCACCTCTTCATGTGTGGAGCACCAGGGTGTTTTCTGGCAAGGTTTGGTGGTCTGTTTGCTACTGTCCAGCTCCTTTCTCTCTTAGTTTTGAGAGGGAGCTGCTTATTCCTAGTATCTCGTTCCATTGGAGAAGTGTTAGAGATTGGTTGTGGAGTGTTCACATCATCAGGGGCACAAAGGCTTGCTTGCAGAGGTGTGCTATTGCCGTGGATATGGGTTTCCTCTTGGAGGAGACATCTATCCTTGTTTCTCAAGAGCAAGTAAGGTTCTCTCCTAGTGGACAGGATTAGGCACTTGACATAGTGCAACAGACAGGACGGTGCCAATCCTACTCTTCTAGAAAGCAGATTCATTTGGCCAAGGATTGCATGACCAAAGGTACAACCCAGGCCAGGACCAAGTTTTCAAAGACGGACAATAATCATATACAGGATGATGACTCTAATACTTCTAGTGTCCCCAAGGCTGCAAACCAGGGAGGACCTAGATGGTCAACCTGTTTAGTTATACAGATAGTTCTCCCCCATGTGCTTCCAGCTAGAGGAGGCTTGTGGGTAGGAGGGGGGGCTATTAGTAGCTCTATTTTTGGTACATGGGATCCGTGAGTTGGAGTTCCAAGAATTAAAAATATTTGGCGAGACAAGTTCATTTTGGAGCTATGGATTGGATGTATTCCACATCTATTGCTTGGTGTAGCAGAGATTATGGATTGGATGATTTCCAAGTTCATTGTTCGAGGTTTTTGGGACATGATGTGTTCCTAGTCCACTATTGGGGGATAATGGGCATATTGTGTCCAGTAGCTTTTCATTTTATTCTTAGAGTTCACTACACACGTGGAGCCAAGCAAAGCAAGGCCGCCAAGCTCCATTATAGCTATGGGGAAAATCCTACCACCAAGCATGACCTGGACTCCCCAAGAAAAGGAATGTTGGATAAGTATAAAGGAGAGCAATAAAGAGTGTTAGAGAAAGCAATTGAGTTGGAGATATCTTCAAGAACGGTACAAGGCACACCTTTCACCTGATGCACATCACCTACATATTTCACTGTGTGCATAGATTTTTTAAAACATCTTACACCTCATGACATGCACAACCACAAGCACCTACAACTCATCTTGTGAACACCAACCCTCCAAGTACATCTTTCGATGGGACGAACATGGTAACGAGGTCGAGCATAGCCCATGATATGGCTTGTCGTGTGCTAAAACAAAAACTATAGTATATAGGATGCGGCCACACAAATAGATATAACAATCTATTTAATGTAATTACAAATTTATACAAGAACACAACATTAGACTGCTCGTAATGATGAGCTTTCTGCGAACTGCTAACTGTAGCAGGCATTATCACAAGGGTATACGGTCTTGATTATAAATAACATTAGATTTGTGACACACATCCAAGTGTCCTAAGATAGTTTTAAGAGGCCAATTTTGTGGATTTATTTTTATCCAATTTAATAACTCCTCTGCCTGCTCATTTGCGCTAAGTGTTCACAGATTTACCGGCAAACTATACACGATGAACCTGCTTTCCTGTGCAAACTATATACAATGAACCTACAGTATTTGCATTTAAACCTGAACTTTATTCTATCAAATTTGGGAAAAAAAACTGCAAATTTCAAGGGTACATATTAGCTCAAAATTCCACAGATTTCAGAAATTAAACCTGCAAAGTTTGAATGACGTTGAGAAAGTTTGTGAACATGAAGGTGCTCAAGATAGACTCTTTGATGTATACCTGGAGTCATATAACATGTGTTGCTATTTTTGTAACCAATTCTCCACCCTTAATATCAAGTGCCTTGGATCCACCAGTAGATGAGAGACTCCCACCATTATAAAAACTTATATATACACACAAAAAAAACTGGCATGCTCTCAAAATCTCGCTATCCATCAACCTTCAAGACAAAAATATCCACTTCTCAACGTATAAATTGACACTGGACATAAGGTTCTACCTTGCAGACAGGCTTAAGATCAGCTCTAGAGCCCAGCCTGTGTCCTCAAAACACTCAGTTTGATTGCATTGAATCAGTTTAATTTGCACTGTCGGAGGATGAGCAATCTGAACAAAGATGGAAGCCCTACACACCATACCAGCATTATTGCACTGAAAATATCAATCTGTATTTGGGCAGGATTATATACATTAAAAGCATGAAAAGACTTCCCTTTCAAGTGCAGACAGTTTGCTGATCCAGCGGCAGACCTAAACACACTCTACTACAATTACAAAGTATACATCCCCTTGAAGGAAAAATAAATTAAAAATTGCCCAAGGCACACTGTGGGTCCAGTAGACATGGTTAAGAGGCAACTGGATTGAAGTACAATGAAAGCCAATGTTGCATCACCCTGGTGTAATTCCTTCACTTGTCATGGCAAGATCAAATGACCCAACTTTTACATTAAAAGTCAGCAATGTCACTTCATCTACAAACCTCATTTCAAAGTCCCCTTCCTGCCATAACACAAGAAACAAACAGTCTTATCATTACGTAGCATGAAAAAAGAGTAATCCACATAATAGATACATTTCCATATCAGATTGCAAAGTTTAGACCCACCACAGGATTAGCGAATCCACAACTGAAAATCAAGTACATGAAGACATCATCCGCATTACCAGACAAATAGTAGCAAAGCCCAGCTTACCATTTTCCCTGTAGCAGTCCCAAGAGGGCATGCAGAGGTATACTCAAAATTTGTTCCTGGAAGAAGTACAGGCTGTTCACCAATGACTCCCACACCCCTAACACAACCACAACAATTCCATTGGTAATTGAATACACCAACAGTCACAACTACAGAAGGATTTCCTGAATGTTGTAACCTGGTAGAGACACACAAGCAGGCAGCATTGGGCATGCCAAATGATAACGCTTCTCACCCTCAGCATGACGAGAACACTGTTAAATAGTAAACCTGATTTGTTCCATTCTTCCGTTTGCATCGGTGATGACCCAGTGTCTGCTTAGAACCTGTACAGGCCTGGTACATACATTGCTAATACGGATTCGATAAGCAAAGAAATACTGCCCCTTACAGGGCTGACTTCGATCATTGACATATACACTCCTCACTTGCACCCTAATGCCCTGGAAGAGCACATAAGGTTAGCATAAAAACCAACCACCTGCACAGTTGACAAGATTCAAATAGCATCAATAACTAAGGTAAAGCCTGCATAGACTGGAATCAAAACCATAGACTGCCATAAAAACCTGAGTAGTGGTGTCACTGTAGCAACTCAAATTGGCTTCAGACTTTTGCCCCATAGTTTCCAACTGATTTCGGTACCTCAAAGCATCCTGTGGTATGCTCAGTCAGCGCTGGGTTGAAGGTTCCAGATTCCAATCATTGAAGACACAAACGTTAAAGAAAAGGTGGGTACATACTTCATATCGCTCCTCTTCAATGGCTTTGTCAATCAGGACTCTCAGCTGCAATGCTGGATCATTCTCCAGAAGCATATTGATTGTGTCACGAGTTGTGGCAGCATTGGTGTAATCCTGTAAAAAAAATGATCCATCCTCTTGCGATCGATACAATGGATGTAAGAGGATTCTTTTGCAATGTCGGAAAAGGACAATTGCTACATAAACCTAATCATCAACTCTGCCACATGGCTCAGAAAGCCTAGCCATTTTTATTTGCACAATGACTCAGCTTAACACCTCTAGTGATTTTCACCCTAACCATAGCACTCCTCAGAGACAGTAGAGCTAAACCCTACCCCAGTGCACCCCTTAGGGGGGCCAATACACATCGTAGTCAGAAGCATGTTGACAGTGTCACAGCAGAAGCAGCTACTGGGTATTCCAGTAAAATAAATGATCCATCTTGGAATTGGTACAAGAAAGATCTGAGATCGTTTCCAAATGGGAGAAGAGGATTCTTTTCTCATGCCAAAAAGGGACAAGTGCTACATAGAGCTAATCACTGACTCTGGAGCACGGCTTAGAAAACCTAGCTTTTCATTTGCACCATGGCTCAGCTTAAAATCTAGTGATTCTCACCCTAGACATTGTGCGAATCACAAAGCATAAGGCTGATACAGCCCCCGCCCCTCCCTGGGCGCGCTATGCACATGTATGCCAATGCATAGCTTGGAAAATCTATTCTTCTCTCCATAATGATAATGATTTATATCAGGGCACAAATCTGCAAACCCTTCCCATTCTCCAATCCCCAATTCACAGCCCAGATACCCTACCTCTTCCCACCTCCAGGATTACCATACCCTAGGAAACCTCTTCCAATTTTCACCCTTGCAAACCCTACCCCTTCACAGCTCAGAAAACCCTAACGAACTTCTCATCATAGACATCTTCACAGCTCAATAACCCTAGCCATCTTCACGACCCAAAAACCCCAATCGAGGCCCTGGCATAATTTAACCTGGCCATTGAGCACCTGAGAAAGACCTAGTAATACTCGACGTGAGCAGGACCTGCGAGAAACCAAAAGGCTGTGAAACTCTAGGGATGTGAACCTCACCTCTCGAGCGATGGCCTGCTTCATTTGACTCTGGAGTTGCTGGAGCATCTCCTGCGCGCAAGAGGTTGCTGCTGCTGATGCAGAAACCCGAGCTCTGTTAAGAGGCTCACAGTGTAACCTGAAGCGACGGGGAGCTCTTGTTGTCTTCTCGTGCGAAGGGGAGAAGATCAAACTAGATTTCACCTCACACCTGCAAGAGTCTCTATAACGAGCTGGTTGCGAGAAGTTCTGTACATGGCCATTGCTACCGGACTCGAACGCACAATCCAGTCTGAGAGGGCAAGTGAACGAAGCCATGAGAAAGAGATATGACCATACATACAGAAATGGTACTCAAAATATATATGTGTGTCTGTGGTGTTCAATGTGGCCAACCACACACGAGAAAAGATATATTGACAAAAGATATATTAAGTTATAACTCTTGATGTGGTGTTCAGTGTGGCCAACCACACACATGAAAAAAAATCTATTGACAATATATATATATAGTTGTAACCCTTGATGTTTTTAATTTTTAAAGCATAGTGAGAAAGACTTAGAAGCCAATCATGGCAGCATGGTGATGTTTTTTGTGACATTTACACCAAGTTTGGGTCTTTGTGGTCAACCACATCCCAACCATTATCTTGACGGAGTTGATCTAAAAATGGCTCTTTTTGCATGGACTTGGCAATAGACATGTTGGCATCCTGGGATATAAGAGACGTCAATCTTGGAGGACAATTAACTATGATTTTTGCCTTTCTATATTGGAACTTTTGCTTCATAGCCACTAGCTTTGGATTGTTATATTTTGTAACCACTTTGTTGCACTAATTGAATGCTGACTAGAGATGATCTAATAATGAGCATTATGGACATCTTCAATACTCAAATCTTCTAGCGGCTTGTTTGTCTCTCTATCATACGGCATCAAAATGGCCAAGATGTGCTCATGTTTTGGATGAGTAGCCATGGCATGTGTGATTAACCTTACCCAATCCAAATTGACCTTCCTGCAGGTTTGCAGTTTGTTACATCAATGTCAAACACATGTTGCATGCCAAATTCATAGTACTAGTTTTGACTCACTAGATTGAGCACTACTTGTTCACATTGATGTTGAGTGATGAAGGGATCAAATTTATAGAACTGGTTTTGGCTCACTATATTGAGCATTGCTTGTTCAGATTGAGCATTACTTGTTCAGATTGATGTTGAGTGATGAAGGGATCAAATCTTCTCCATCTAAATCTATGATCTCTATGTCTGTTTGGATTGAGTTAGTGATTTTTGCAAGTACTAAAGCAAGCATGTTGCTATCATCCACAGAAGTAGAGGTTGGCACATCACCAACTAGATTTTTTAGTTTGTTTTTTGATCTTTGAGATTCACTTATTTTTCTGAAGACCTTTTAGTCGTTAGTTAAAATCTTTCTGCTTCTTGAAGTGGTCTCTTATTTCCCAATTGTTTTGGAACTTTCTCTATGGTAGTATCGTTTACATCCTTTAAAGCTTGTGTACTCTTCCTATCAGAAGTTTGTGATGCAATAGACACATTGTGGTCCTTACCATCCTTTCCAATGCCCCTCTAATTAGATATTGATGGAGTAGATGAGAGTAAGTGACTGTTTGCCTTCATGAAACCTTTGACTAGCTAGGTGCAATGCTCAAGTCTGGAAGACTCAAGTGAGTCATAAGTGTTGATCTTGAGGCCAATCTTCCCAACACTATTCTCAAATCTATCCTTGCTACCTTTCATATCTAAAATATGCAAGCCATTGAATGGAAGTGAGATTGCATTAGCTGACTTCTCTCCAACATTTGGAACTATAGTGAAGGTGATACAAGGGACATCTTCTTCATCACTAGCATCTTCTATTGCATTTGCAACAACTCCCATGTCTCTATAGTCTTCATTTAGCTTGGTCAAGTACAAGTCAACTTCAAATTTCAGGCTTGACTTCACGTTTGAACATCAATTTGGTTTTGAACCTCTATGTTTAACCTCAACCTCGAGTTTGAGTCTCAACCTAAATTTTGACGATCACCCTTAGGTTTGGGCCTCAACCTTGGGTTCCATCTCATGTTTGAAAAAAAAGCCACATCTAAACTTAGAGTCACTTTTTAGGATGACCGAATTGCAAACTTGACTTTCACATGTTTGAGGCTCAACCTCTACTTTGAGCCTCCACGTTAGGTTTGAGCCCTACTATTAACTTTGAATCGCGAGCTTTACTTTGAGCCTTGATCTCAAGTGTGAGTATCAACCTCAAATTTGAACCTCAACCTCATTTTTTAGTCTCAAACTTAGGTTTAAGTCTTGATCTCAAGTGTGAGTATCAACCTCAACCTCATTTTTTAGTCTCAAACTTAGGTTTGAGCCTTGACACTTGTGTGAGTATCAACCTCAAACCTGAACCTCAATTTCATTTTTGAGTCTCGAACTTAGGTTTGAGCCTTGACACTTATGTGTGAGTATCAACCTCAAACTTGAACCTCAACTTCATTTTTTAATCTCAAACTTAGGTTTGAGCCTTGATCTCAAGTGAGTACTAACCTCAAACTTGAAGCTCAACCTCATTTTTGAGTCTCAAACTTAGGTTTAAACCTTGATCTTAAGTGTGATTATCAACCTCAAACTTGAACCCCAACCTCATTCTTTGAGTCTCAAACTTAGGTTTGAGCCTTGACCTTGGGCTCAAGCTCATGTTGAGGGGAAGCCACAATTCACTTTGGAGGATGACTTCTAACCACTAACGTGACTTTCATATGTATGAAGCTCAACCCCTAGTTTGAGCCTCAACCTCAGTTTGGAGACTCAAACTTAATTTTGACCCCCAACCTCTAGCTTAAGACTAAACCTTTGTTTGAAGACACAACCTTGAGTTTGAGCCTTAATCTTTGGCTCAAGTGCATGTTTGAGGAAAAAGAAACAAATCAACTTGGACTCTCACTTTTGAGGACGGCTTCTAGTTTGAAACTTGACTTTCACATATTTGAGGCTCAACCTTTTGAACCTTGGTTTCAAGCCTCAATCAACCTTGGGTTTGAAACACAACCTCTCGTTGGAAAGATTAATCTCTAGTTTGAGCACATCAACATTATCTTTGAGGCTTAACCTAGGCCTCAAAGCTCTGATTTCAAACTCAAGTTTGAACCTACTAACTACTCGTCCAATCCCCATCTTTAATACTACTTCACATTACATACCTTCTTTTTTGAGGCAAATATAGAGTGATCTAATTGTTTGCAGCATTTTTCATCTGCATCACATTCATCTTGCCCAACCCTAACCGTTGATGAAATGTTGTCATCATCCATATCACCCTCTTCAGTACTATCACTTTCATTGCTTGATTGACTATCATTGTGTCATCATGTACATTTGCATGAGATTCTAACATATTCTCTCCATCCTCAAAGGTAAGCTGCTTTATGGGCCAACAAATCAAACTCAAGTGTGGCAACGAATCAAACTCAAATGTGGCAAGTTTAATTTGATAGTTGAGGATATTTTTGTTAATAATGGCTCTTCAATTATGGTTCCTAGGTGGGTTTCTCCTAGTTCCTTGAAGCTAATAGACTCATAAGGTTGAACAAAAAGAATCACCCCATGTCCAAGTTTTTTAATGTTATTTTCATTCCATATAAAGACCTTTTTTTGTCTCCAAGAATATATTCCCATCGTCAAGTCAATGGGGTGATTCTTGTCTTGAATAATTCTTTTAGTGCATCCTCTTGAGTCCTTTTTGTCTTTTGTTTCTTAGTGAAGTAACATGGTAACTGGCCATCTAACAATACTACCAATGGCTTCACCCCTGGTACTAGCACCCATTGTTGGAAATGGAAGAGCACACACATCATCCAGACTTTCCAGAAAACACATGCATCACCAATCTCACTAGCACCACAAAAGTCTATAGGATCTTTGGAGAAAATGATTCCACATTCCTCCCTAGAAGAAAACCTTTATTTCCTTTGCTCCACAACATCTTCTACTGCACCTGCATTTCAACAAACATTAGACTATATTAGCAAACAAGAGATAGTAAAAGAAATTACAAAACATTGAGATTATGAAAATATAAAATGTAGATATACTATCCCACATATTGTACCCCTCTTCTTTTGTTTGGAATGTGGCATGTGCATCCCTTAGATGTCATGTGTGTTGATCGTCTTTCTCTTTGTTGTGCGCCACCTCCTTCTGAAGCTTTTCCTTATCTTGTTCTACCTAAGTGTTGAGCTCCTCATTCACTTTGGTTCTTCTGACTATTGTCTTGTTCAACAGCCAATTATGCCCTTCCATTGTTGTCAGCCTTGTTTCTCGGTCTTCAGTAGTCTTCAAATGTTTAATTATGACCTCTTTGTGTGTGGATTCGGCTGCAGCTAACTGGTCTTTTAGAGCTTGCACTTGGTCTTTTGTGTTTTTGATCTACTTCCATAACAACAAAGGGAGAATTTCGTGAAATACCTTTAAATGATATTTGGGTGTTTTTTTAACACTAAACACTTACAACATCTTCCATCTGAGAAATACAAAAAATAATAAAGTGAGAATTTCTAAATGATATTTGGATGTTTTTATTTATTAAACACTTACAACATCTTCCGTCTAACAAATACAAAAAACAATAAAGTGAGAATTTCTTCATGTTATCAACGATAATGTAAACTATAGTTTTTTATTAAAAAAGGTTTTTTAATTAGAATATAATTTTAAATTGAAATATCTTATTTTAACTTAGATATAAATGTAATTAATTAGAATTTATTTTTCTTAAGTTTACTAAAGTTAATATATTTTATCAATTTTAGATAAGATATGGATAATGAGTATGTATATCAAACATGGATGACAAGAATTATTTTAAGTTCAAGAATAATTTAAGGGAAGCTAGATAAACATTTTGATTGTAATTGCAAGATTTTGAGATATTTTAAGTTCAAGAATAAGATATGGATAATGAGTATATATATCAAACATGGATGACAAGAATTATTTTAAGTTCAAGAATAATTTAAGGGAAGCTAGCTAACCATTTTGATTGTAATTGCAAGATTTTGGGATATTTGAAGTTCAAGAATAATTTAAGTGATGTTAGATAGCCATTTTGGTTATGGATGTTAGATTTTGGGATATTTGAAGTAACTTAAAATCGAAATACCATGTATTCATTTTCAAATTTTAAAAAGTAAAATTTTGAACACTTGGAATTTAGCCTACCTATGTTTATTAAAAAGGTATTAACTTATTATTGAGAATTGGGAATCATGTATCTAATTATTGCTTTATTAAACTAAAATTAGCTATATGCTTTTTGTTTCAAGTTTCATACTTGAAAAAATACATGTTTACCAAGTATCCAAATGGGTTTTTCTCGTGGAAAACACTAATTGTAGGATATCTTGTGAACATGTGCATGGTGAGGAAGTGATCAAGTATTCTAAATATATGTGTCCTTCTGGTGTCATCACATCTGTTGGTAACTTGAAATCTTGTCGCACCACAGGAGCCACATACAATGGTGAAGAAATACATGATAAGATTGAAAGATGGGCACACAAGCTTCTAGTTTAAGATGTAGTCTTATGGGAAAAGACAGATGGATGGCTAAACAAGTGCATGGTGAGGAAGGGTCAAGTGTTTTAAACAAATGCAACATTGTCATGTTGGGGGAGGCTACTTTAGTATGAATTTCCTAGGGCATTGTCATGTTGGGGGAGGCTACTTTAGTATGAATTTCCTAGGGCATGTTGGTAAGTGGGACACCAACACGAAAGTCCTTTTTGTCAACAACTAGGGGCTTACTTTTGAGTTGTTAAAGCTCATGCATAGCTATATCATGAATGGTAGTGATGATGAATTGGTCCTTGAGTATGGCTTCATTAGCCACTACTTTAGTATGAATCTTTAGTATTGCCTAGGGCTTGTTGTTGTGGTAAGTGGGACACCAACACCTTAGTCCTTAGGGGCTTACTTTTGAGTTGTAAAACTCATGCATAGGTATATCATGAATGGCAGTGATGATGAATTGGTCCAATTGAAAAAGTGGCTCTTTGGAAATTGGTACACCATCAATTTCTTTTCAAGTAATTGATATACCGTAAATTGCCTTCTTGGAGTGTAATTGGGAACGTGATCAAGTAGGCATCCTCCTTTGGGGATCCTTTTCTCTTTAATCATAGGTGATCTCCTCACATGGTTAAGCATAGGCATCATCCTTCTGCTCTTCAATAACACAAGAACACACGACTCAAGCATCCTCCTTTTGGGATATGTATGTTCTTCAAGCATACGCGAATCTCCTCACATGGTTAAGCATAGGTATCATCCTTTTGCTCTTCAAGGAACACAAGTACACACGAGTCTAAGGCATCCTCCTTTTGGGACCTGTATGATCTATATGTTCTTTAAGCATAGCGAATCTCCTCACATGGTTAAGCATAGCAATCATCCTTATGCTCTTCAAGAACACGTAGACACGAGTCTCAAGCATCCTCCTTTTGGGATTCGTATATTCTTTAAGCATACGCGGATCTCCTCTCACATGGTCTTCACATAGGCATCCTCCTTTTGGGATCCTTTTGCTCTTCAAGCATAGGCAAATCTCCTCACATGGTCATTTGAATCTTCCATAATGGTCCTATTGAAGTTAGGGAGGCAAACATTGATTCTCCCAAGAAGGGTATCAAGCTCCTCTACTTGTGGTGGGTTAGCCATGGGGGAGTTTGGTTTGAAGGCGAGGTTGTTGAAGAGGTTAGGACTAGAAGATAGTGTACCAAAAAGTGTGAATAGGGTGGACGTAATATGATAACTATGTGAGAGTGGTGATGAATGTATCACCACTATCACATTCACACCTCATGTAAATGTAAACAAAGTAAGGCCCCAAAAACTGTTAGCTGTGCACTGAGGTGATCACCAAGGTGATATCATATGTTTGTTTCAATTGCATCCCTAGGCTACCTTAAAAAAAACCACACAAATTACTAGATATTTTTATAACACAAAGCATACTTGCAAGCATGCCATCCTTGTACTTGTGATCTTTGCCACAACTAGTGCAAAGCGGTATTAATGGGAGTTTGGTTTAGTGGAACTCCATGCTTTCTTGACGAACACTCAACCACTCAGTGAGGTCCCTTGTAATGCTAGCATTATAATGGATGTCTTGTCCTAAGGTGTTGATATCTCTTCCCCAATGTTGCACTGCAACTTGGTATATATAGGGTACATTTTATCACATGTGACGTAATGACTTAGGACTTGAGTTGGTAGGCTTTAAGCTTCTATGGGGGAGAGAGAGAGAGAGAGAGAGAGAGAGAGAGAGAGAGAGAGAGAGAGAGATTTAATACGTGGGGGGGAGAGAGATATAAGGGTCCATAATTAACGACATTTAAATAAAAAATAGACACATCCATCATAAAGTTGGCACAAATTATTATTATTAATCCAATCACTCTGTCACATAAGCTTTAACATCTAAGACACAACAATAAACAACACATTGTATGAGATATGAAAGAAGACCATCGAGAGATAAAAAGATTGGATTGGCCATACTATGAAGTAGGTAGTAGGCTAAGGCTGGTGGGTGGGATAGAAATTGAACAATAAAGTCCGAAAATTCTACACTATGATGGGTGATACTTTATACATTTAAGCAGTGGTATTTCTCCACCCTAGCAAAGTCCTAGATTGGAAATCCTAACTTAGGTTGATTGAAATAAACATTAAGAGTTTTTTATGAGTTTGCAAAGAAACACTAAGGGTTTCAAAAAAAAAACAAGTTGCAAATACCCCTTTGTATTAAAAAAAATGTTATCGCCACTATATTGTAAATAATGACACACAAAGAAAAACTACATAATTGTCTGTACTCAACTCTTCTTTGTATAGGTGCCTTCAGTATTCCATATAGATGTAGGTGCCTACAAGACTCTTCTAGGTATAGGTGCCTTGGCTATTTCATATAGATATAGGTGCCTACAGTATTGGACCTACTTTGAAGAAATTTTGCAAGCATTTTCATTTATGCTCAACCTCCCTAGGTATAGGTGCCTATGCTACATTGAAATTTGAGATATTAACTTTTTTACAAGAAGTGACGTAATAATTTTCAGGAGGCATCAAAAGAAGATAAAAACATGCAATTAAGTCTATTAACTATATGACATTGAGCTTATGTATAATAATCTTAGCCTTTTAAATGCAACACAATATATCCTACACATAACAATATATCTTACACTGTTTGATGTGAAGAAAGTTGACGATTACTTTGATTGTCCCAAAACTCATTCCTCACAGAGTTCAACAACATTTAAAAAACTCATTCCTCACATAATCCGACTAAAATGCAAGACCAAATACATCAAAAGTTTTCTTCTCTAAAAAAGAGTAAAAATGTTTAGCCTACAAGTGTTGCATTGTAGGAGAGGGTACTGAAAGAAATGCCATATAGGCTTTCCACCTCGTGGGCATGGTGGGTAGGGATTGAATCGAGGACCTCTAAGGTCTTGCGTCAATAGTCATTTTACTAAATATCTTTTCAAATTCTATTGCAAAACTTTGTGGAAACAATCAAGCATACACTTTAACATGGCTTCTACAAAACAGACGTATATCTTCTATTTTGTGAGGATGATATCTTTAAGAATTGGCAATTCACGTGCACATGGAAATCTGCCAACACAAAGGGAGAAATAAGAACTATGACCTCTTTTGATAACATAAAGAGAGAGAGTACTCTTAAGGGTGGCCAACTTAAACATGCTGTTTTCATATGTATTGCTGGCCTTTTGCCAAATGAGACTAAGACACTTCAAACTCAAATAATAGAAGAAAATGTTCTATTGAAGAAAGGAAAAAACATGAGTGACTTTAAAGACATGGATGAAGTGGCAAAAAAATGAAAATAGATCATGTCCTCAAGGAGGTAATTGTAGGGTTCTACTATGACCTTACAATTGTGCAAAAAAGTTGGGATGAAGTTTGTAAAACATATCTGATGATAGGGGAGAAAGAGTACGATAAATTGTGCTCGTATTCTGTGGATTGGGTCAAAGATAGTCTTAATCGTACAAAAAACACTTCATCCCTAGATATCGTATCTGCACTACTTACACAGAAAAATAGTTGGTCAGGTTCTTGAAGAACAAACACTTCCATGGAGCATCACAACCATTGGCCTAGACTCTGGAGAAGATCAGAGAGATGAATAGAAATGTCCATCTAATTGCTTTTGATTTAGCAGTATTGGATGTCCACCTTTGAAACAAGGCCTCAAATTTTTGGACTGTGGACTCTTTCAATGTTCTGATTGAGGGGTTGAATGATCTCAATGTTGAGTAGGAGTATGTGCTTATTGTGTTTATAGCACAAATTGGGACCCTTCTAGAAGCTGTGGGCAAAGTAGTTTCAAAGTTTCATTATGAGATAGGAAGCTATGACTCAAGAAACTCCAAAAATTGGACAAGTGGGACTCTTGAAGTTGCAGTTCTTGTTCTTTTCATAAGCAAGGTAGAAACCTTAGAAAGCATTGACAAGGTCCGCCAACCAGCTCAAAAAGTACACATTTCATGGAATCCATCCTCAAGTGAGTAAGATGAGAAAACCATTAAATTTAATTGTGATATCAAGGATCAAAAGTTTATCAGATCTCTTAATGTGGGACTTTGCATAGAGCACAAATATGTCATTGATGTATTGATGAGTAGTGGAGGGGTTGTGCTTGTGGAATGCCTCCTTACAAAATAAAATGTATTGCAATGACTATGGATGATGCAAAGGCAGGATGATTGGAAGTGACATGCTCCAATTTGGTGGAGCAAGACGTATCTCTAACCAAATGGTGTGCAAAAGTTGGGAAAATCAAAGATACTATAGTGGCTCCTGACCTTAATGAGATAGACATTGCAGGGATAGATGCATTAGGGGATGATGATGACCAACAATAGGAAGATGGCAATGAAGATGATGATGACTTCCAAGAAGATTAAATAGAGTCAGTGCAAAAAAGATATACTAAAATAAAAGGTAGAAGTATTCATATTTCATCTTCTACATGGTATCCAAATTAATGTTGCTTCTTCTACATGTGTTACATTTGATATCCAAATTAATGTTGCTTATGTTGTTTTTTATACATGGAGACCAAGAAATGGATCATATAGAGTCACCTTCCCATGCTAAATGTCAGTTAGATGAAGGAGTTCAAGATCACCAAGAAGATACGGGAATTGACATTATAATATCAAATGCTATACCAGAAGTTCAACTACATGATGAACAAGGTCTGCATATTGGAGAACTACGTTGTGAAGTCGGACAATGCAGACCATTAGGACACTTATAATCTTTTCAAAGAGCTGGAGATAAAATATTTTTTGAATAATCTATGACAAAGATAGAGATGCAATCCACACAGGAGACATAGTGATCGATGAGTATGGGTCTATGAAATCAGAAAGCGATAATTAATGATGTGGATCCTAATGATCATTTCATGTAAAACCTGGAGGTTTTAACTTTTAACATTGTTTTTCCTTCTTATATTTATGTGGATATTTGTCACAAAAAAATTATAGATTAATTTATGGAATTTTTTTTGTCTTATCAATCAATGTGAAATTTGAACCTATAAATGTCCACCATTGCCTTTTTTCTATTTGTGTGCAAAAAAAGATTCAATTAAATGTAAAACTGTGACCTTTTAACTCAATAATCAAAGGCCAAGTCCAAATTTTTAGCTCCAATCATTTATTACATTTTTAGAAAATAGTCTACAAACAATTTGCATTATCTTGGACTCATATTGTTTGGTTCTTTTCCAGAGATATCACAATTATTTTTGCTGTACAATGATAAGATGAGTCTCAAACTTAAGTTTAAGCATATCTCTTGGGTTGGGTAAACAAGGTCAAGATTATGTTGGGACACAAATCATTATGTTAATATACAAGAATGGCTTAAAATTTAATTGAGTTAAACGAGAACGATTGTAACATTAGCTCAAGCACAAGTTTGAACTTGAAGAGAAATGTTACATTATTTTTCATAAAAAATATCAAGTGTGATGTCTTATTTGATCATTTTTCAATGATTAAAATTCAATGCTTTGGTTTGACATTTGTTTGATATCTATGTATAAGATTTTATTTTTATCATAATGATTTTGATTTTTAGTTCTAGCCTCCCTCATGATTGAAATCAATTATCTTTCTTAGGCCACAAATATTATGTTTTGGGAAACTCTCAAGCACAAAATATGGAGGCTCTCCAAGATGGTGAAGGTGATTTACAACAAAATCCACAATTAATGTCTACAAATGATGATCAAGAGACAAAAATAGGTGTTAGACAAAAACCGAAATAGATGTTTGTAAAACAAGGTTATGAATTCAAATTTATTTTGAAGCTAATATTGAATGTGGTTTTTTAGGTGGAGATGATTTGCACGCCAAGCAGGCCATACTAATAAATAACAACATCAATCAAAATTGGCTTTACAAATTAGCAATGACATGTAAATAAATATCACTGAATCTACTAGACTGCTTGGCAAGTGTGAAGGCAAGGACATGGAACAAGATGACAGAAGTCACAACCTTCAAGGATGCAAAGACTTTTTTGGAAATTACCATGATGAGAACATTAAAGGAGATAAAGAAGGTGATGATATAACATTAACAACAAAAAGTATTAAGAATGCTCAAAATTATAGAACTAATAAATTAGTTATGAATATGTGTGAATGACACTAAACACTATATAGAAATCAATTATCAATCTCAAACATTAAGAAAAAAATTCAATAAGCATACAGATAACCAATAGATACAAATAATATCTATGGCCAACCTCTTTAATTTTTATTGTTTGTGATGTATCTAGAGCATATGTATTAATAATTGTAGTAAAGAAGTTTAAATTAGCAAATATTTTTAATTGTAAAATATTTGAATACTTTACCGCAAGTTATGGCTCAAGTCATAAGTGCTAGGAGTTGTAGACAACAAATGGAAATTGACAAAATATTTTTAATGTTTAATTGCACAGAATCTAAGTAAGAGTACAAGATGTGGACATAGTAGAAAGCTCCATAAAAAATGGACTACCAAGAAATGTAGAGGACTCAATGGCAACTATGTGATAACATTCTAATGGACGAGTTGCTACCTTACTTGCCACATCTTGATGAGGCTACTAATGTTTGCAATTTGATACTCTAGTTGATATGGAGAATGGCCGGTATACGAGGGCCACGATTTGTACCATTTACTTGAAGAAGTGGTGCAAGAATAGAAGGATCTAAATGATTCAATGGTGAATAATGAGGTTCAAAATAGGAAGCCTTCCTATTATAACTTCCCTAAAGGAGAATGATGAAGTTGATAATAACAGAGAGTCACAAGGTGTAAGCTCTAACGTGAAAAATATCCACAATTGTAGCATTGAGCTTAGTCCCTCATAAATAAATATTTTAATGCCAAAATCTCCATACATAGCTGAGATGAAGGGTATATAAGCTATGCTACTTGCTCAACAACTAGGATACAAAGGTACCACCTCAGTACCACAATCAAGCCACATGTTGCTAAGGACTTCTTAAGGCAACTCCAAAAATCGTATGGTTTCTTCTAATTTTATTGAGGTACAAATGACAAGATTTGCTAATAAAAAATGTTTGTAATGGTTTCATGAAACTCCCTCTTTAGTGTTTCAAGTCTAATGATATTTTTATTCTTCCTTGCAGAACTAGAGAGGTGTAAGCCATTTCTTGAAGGGTGCTTGAGTAGATACATGATGAAGGTGATCCTCTTCGTACACCAAAATTCCCTATCCCAATTGATCAATTTTTTGAAATTGAAAATGTGACCTTTAAAGTGAAGAGCTCAACCATTGCTATCGCTGGCCTAGGATTGCTTGTGTGCACACTTAAATTCCGAGAAATAATACAATTCTCCATCATAGAGGTATCAAGTACTCATAGAAAGATTGGAAACAATTGTGTGGAATTTCTGCACGCCTAAAAAAGTATTCAATGTGAGAGGATCCAAATGTCTCTAATCACAAAGATTTGGTGTAGATTATTGGTGATGTACGAGATGGCAATGTGGCAGGATATATTAATAGTTGCTAAAGTACAAATATGAGACCAAATGTTTGCTATACTTTTGTCCTAGAGTTATCTCCTTGGTCTAAAACAATGAGTAACATTGTGAATAATGACGAATATGGCTACATATGTATTGAAACTATGGAATATATTTTTGTAGGTGATGAACTAATTGCAAACTATGAGTTTGATTAAATACATTGTAATGCTCTATATTTTAGTGCAATATCATTTTAGCTTCATGAATTTTGGTAGTTGTATTGCTTATTTTTCTTTGAACTATGCTTGTACTTTTAAAGTTAATTTGAGCTTGTGATTTAACACACTAATTTTTAACATTGAAGTATGTATGATGTGATTAAAATTGTTGTATACTTAAGGAACATTGAAATACATGCATTTTGATCCTTCTCATACAACATTTACAATAAGGTATCGATCCTAAGCCAGATGTATCCAACTCTTATCACATGCCATAGTTTCTATACTCTTTTTCATATGTTATCTCTTTGTTACCAACATCAAATTGGCCACATGCATACTGAAATATTGGAAAGAAAAATCTATTTATTAGATTATTAAAGATATATATGCATGAGACAAGTTTATTTTTTAGTACAACTTTAGTTAAATCATATTGCAATACCAAATGATTTGATTTTTCATTGTCAACCTAGTATTGCCCATTGATTTGAAGCTATTATGATGGTGTTTATCAACACCACATGATTCATGAGATGATTATCAAATTTGTTTATTTAATCAATTTAATTTTGGATTTGTAAAGCATTTTACTTCTAGACCAAAGAAGAAAAGTTGTTCATGATAATCTAGTAAGAAGCTTATGATTGCATACAACAATGACTTCGAGCATTTTTTGTGTGCGTGGATGAGATATTTTTATGGCACATCCTAAAAAATGGTAGATTTATATATTTAAATAGCTAATATTTTAATTAATTAAAACTAAATTTTAATAAGTTATATTGAATTTAATAATATTATTATATATTAAATTTAATAATATTATTATACAATCAAGAGATGAATTTCATTAATATCCTAACTTTTTCTAACTAACAAAACATTGTTAATTCACATTGAGCCTTGAACTTATATTGAAAGCTCACACTTGAGTTTAATATTGAAATGATTTCTTCAAGCTTAATGTACATGTAGCCTCAAACTTAAGTTGTACCTGAAAACAATCACTGTATAACTTAGTTCCATATGCTAGAGGCTCACAATTTACTTTGAATGTTAAACACTTTTTTCAAGTTCAACCTTTTAAAGCAAACAACCAAAAGTATACAATTTCAAGTACCATGCATAGAGAATTTGTCCACTTTATTGAAGAAGATCTTTACACTCAGTTTTGTCCTAAAATAAAAGAAGACTTAATAAGGACATTTAAAAATGGCACTTGAATAAGTGCCAGAATTCCTAAATTGGACTTGGATTGTTTGCCAAACTCAATGGAACTCGTGTTGTCACATTGTATATAGATACTAGTTCTTTTAAGGTTATGCCAAATCTGCCTGCCAAATCTGCCAATAGTTGTTGCATCCATGCAACTTCACATGATGCTTGCATTAAAGTTCTATACTCTATTTCTGTAGTACTCAAGGCTACTATAGGTTGTTTCTTTGATGTCCAAGAAACAAAATCATTTTCCTAATTGAGCAATATGTGCCTGTGGTGCTTCTCTGCTTTCATGGATCACCTACCCAATCTGCATCACAATATGTATGAGGTTGAAACTCATCTTCATACAAATAGTGAAGTCCATGATTAACCGTGATTTTGAAATATCTTGAAATTCTTCTCACTGCATCCATGTGAGGATTTGTATAAAGTAGGTTGCCACTCCAATTGTATGAGCAATATCTCGCCTTGTAATTTTGAGATAAATGAGTTTTTCCACAAGTTGTCTATACACTGATCTTCAAATATCGATCCTTTGCTTCAAGCTTCACATGGCCTCCAAAAGTGTAGTTATAGGTTTGGAATTTGTAAAACCATATTATTCCAACATGTCCATGATATACTTTCTTTGTGAAATCACACATGTTTTTTCTACTTTGATTATTTCCATTCCAAGGAAATATCTTATCTCTTTCAAGTCCTTCATGTTGAAAATTATTCTGCTTTTGCATTCTCTTCTTCATCATTCCCTATTAGAATAAGATTATTTCCACTCCAAGGAAATATCTTAGCTCTCCCAAGTCCATGCTAAATTTTGCACAAACTTGTGGTTTTACTTTTTCATTCTCTTCTTCATCATCCCCTATTAAAATAAGATCATCATTCCCTATCAAAATAAGATCACCCATATAAAGCACCAAAATTATAATATTTCTTCTTTCTATCTTCACAGAGAGTGAAGGATCTGCATGACTACTATGAAGCTGATATTTCTCAAATAATTTGAGAATCTGTCAACCCATATGCTTGCTTTAGCCCATAAAAATGGAGTATAAAGGTTTCTTCAACTTACGTGTTGGATAGTATAGATCTTCATATCTTGAGGTTATTTCATGTAAACCTTTTCCTTCAAGTAGCCATTGAGAAATGCATTATTCACATCCATTTGATAAAATATCCATCCTTGATTTGCTCCTAAAGCAATGGTCCTCACCATTGCCATCTTTAAAATGAGTGAGAAAGTTTCTTCATAGTCTACTCCATAAGTTTGTGTATATCCTTTGGTAACAAGTCTTGACTTAAACCTATTTGAACTTCCATCTGAGTTATATTAGATCTTGTAAACCCATTTGCATCCAATAACCTTCATGTCATCATTGTATGGTGTGAGAAGTTTGATTCTTTTAAAGAGTAACAATCCCTTTATCCATTGCCACTTTCCACTCATGGCTTTGCACAACATCCTCAAACATTTCAGCCGCCAAACTTTAAAGAACTTGTGGCAAAGATGAATCTTTCAAATACTTGGGGGGGGGAAGCTCATTCAAAAGCAAATTGGAGTGATGAAAGTGCTTTATATATTAGGGTAAAAAAGGTTGAGGAAGAGGCTGAGGACAAGGACATTGTGAGGATAATTTTTGTGATGCATGTAGATGGGGACCTGAGCAAGTCCAGAGGAGGAGAAGCCATGAGAGCTTTTGATGGTGTGACTTGGACAAGCCATGGATCTTGTGTGAGCAGGTCAATCTAGAGAAATCCTTGCATGAGGATGAGTCACAAGTTGATGAACAACTGTTGGAGCTTTTGGATGATGCATTGGGATGGGCCAAAGAATGAAGATAAGATAATGGATGAAATGCATAAGGAAATGCCAATAGCTGATGAGCTAGATACTCCTGCCCGTGACTTGATGAGTATTAATGTGGATATGCTACCTAATGTGGATGCCTTAGATGTGAGGCCATATCATTTTAATATGTACACTCATGGTGGGTTTGTTTGGAGACTCCCTATTATGGGCATGTAAACCTTTTGTGTGGGGATGTCATGATTTAGTTAGTCAAAGAAGCTTATAAAAGCAAGTGCAAGGTGGTGAGTTGAAAATGCCACACTTCTTGGAGCAGGAAGATTGCTGCACCGCTTGGAGTGGAGGTCTTAAAAAGGGATGAGGACAAGGAGATGCAGAAAAATGCTGCTTCCAACTCTTCATTGTTTGCTGGGGTCGAAGAGGTTGGACCTTAATCCCTCTGACGCAGAACTCCCATTGACCTACTCAACCAACGGTTATCTCGCGACGACTGACCATTTTTGTTCTGGTCGTCCCGGCTGCTGCAGATGAGATACTAGGGGTCATCACTCGTCTTCGTCAAGATATTTCAGAGGCAGAAGCTCGACGGAAGTCTGATGACGATCTGAACGTTGACCGACCAGATCGTGAGGCTTGAGGCGTAGTTAGTGGTGGGTGAAAAGGTGATGGGCGCAGGGAACGAGAGTGATGATGATCTGGCACCCATCCCAGCAAATGTACCAGACAAATCGAGTGCGGCATGGGAGAAGACGACCTATGAAGTCTACCTAGTTCTTGATCACTATGTCTTGAAAACTCTGGATGGGCAGTGGAGTCAGCCTGCATATAATATGAGTCTCCTTGGACATGCATGATCCAGAGTTTAGGTTGGGGAAAGTCAAGACCAATCTGTCAGCTCTCAAGCCAAGGAGTCTATATAGCCTATATTTCGTTCAGTGATGATTTTGCCCTTCCACGAGGTACACCGAGCAAGGTGGTGAGCTTAGCCCTTGGGTGTCTGTGGTGGGAGTGGGCGGTTGGATCGGGTGTCTTGCTCATTTTACTGCCAATGCCAAGGCCTTCTTCCTTGACAAAAGGGTGGTCAGTGAGATCGCCTCCTTAGCATCCCAAAGAAGTTCTAGAAAGGCGGCCCCTCCAAGTGCAGTCTCCAGACACCCAGCTGGCCAATAAGGATGATTTCATGTGTCCACCTGGAAAGCTGTAAGCTCTTCCTTATTAAGGTGTAGCACATGGGAGCCGGGATACATGTGCAAATGGCATCGAGGTTTGTAAATAAGTCAGTGTGGTCTAACGTCTTGTTGAGTTTGAAAATTACCTCGAGACTTTCTCAAAAAAAGGGTGGTCTTAGGTTCATGCTGAGATAGAATTCTTAGGTTGATATGTTCTGGATTCATGTGTGTCATAAGGAGAGAAGAAGGTGGATTTCTTTGGATTGTCAAGAGAGGGATCATTTAGCTCAGGGAATTTTTGATTTGTTGAGAGGGGTTCATATAGAATCAAGAGGTGGTCAAAGTGTGGACAGTCAGCATAGAGTTTTGTTCTGGGGTTTTAAGAGGTTGGAAATTTGTTGATCTAGAGAATTAGGGAAGAACAATGAGTTGTATCCATCCCTCCAAAGTAGTTGCAATTGTTGTTTTAAGCTTCTTTTATTTCACACAAACATTGTTGATATCACTTGAGTTGTTAGATGCTTGTAGATCAGGTGATTTGTGAGCCCCACCATCTTGCATCTGTATGTCTCTCACTTGTGTGGTGTCTGGGGTTGTTATGGAGGCCAACATCCAGAGGCCTCACATGTTTTGGTGCCCCCTAAGGATTAGAGAGCTGTTGTTTAAGGCTTTGATTTGTAAGTTGGAACCCACTTGCAGATCAACTCAAGACCAATGGCTGGATTTGGATATGATGTGTTCAGAGATGAGAAAGAAGAAGATTTCACTCTGTTCCTGAGGAGAATTGAGTTGGTACCTTTGAGGAACAACAGAGATGAGGATGCTTACAAGTCGAAACTAGTGAGTTTGCTATTAGAAGATGTAGCCAAGGAGTGGTTTGAGGATAAGGACATAGATGCTGAGAGAGGAAGCTGGGATGGGTTGAGAGAAGCCCTGAGCAAAAGATATGGGAAAGCAGATACTCCAGAGAACTTGCCGAGAGAGATGAGTAGGTGGAATCAAGGACAGAATGAGGAAGTGTTTAGATTTTGTGGCTAGGTTTGAATCCGCCGTGGAGGAAGATACTCAAGACCTAATTGGGAGAGAATCAAAGTTCCTCATGACTTTCTGAAGAAGGGCAAGTTTATTGAAGTGCTACATGGGAGGATCAAAGAGAAGGTGGAGGTGAAAGACCCACACACATTTGCAGAAGCTGTGAAGATTGCTGTGTACCAAGAGAGGAAGATGAGATGGAGAGCTGGTTTGTGTATGCCACCCACTATGCTAGGTAGAGTTGATACATTTGATTTGCTTGATGTGTTTCATGCTGATAGCAGTGTGCATGTTGTGGATCACTGTGTGAGTGGTGTGTCAGAGGATACAAAGGCATTGGATCAATGTGTTTGTGAAGTTATAGAGAGTGGACCCAAAGTTGTATGTAGTAGAGCTAGAGTTGCAGGTTGTATGGCTGTGGACCCAGATTTGGAGGTAGTAGAAGTTAGCAAAGTGATGGAGGATTGCTCAGAGGCTGGTGAGTCTACTATGGAGGGGCAGGTGGTCCCTAGTGTGTTGGAGCTATCATGGGTACCTGAGTTGAGGATTGCTTCATCAGAGGATGCCAGTATGAAGTCTATAGGTTTCTTTTGTGATGTGTTAGAGTATGAGGTCGAGAGTTTGTCAGAGTTGCCTTTGTATGATGATACAAGTTATAACGATGCTAGCATGAATAAGCATCATATGCCCATGAATATATGGATAGTGGTGTGGATAATGATGTGGATGCTTTGTTGGATGACACCTTGGAGGGTGTCTTTGCTTTGTTTGAAGAATCTATGGATCTAGGTGATGCTGAGGAGGTTGATGCCCATGTGGATACTGGAGTGTGTGTCAGGGATGATGAGCTTTTAGATGCTGTGAGCAGATTGTGGAAAGAATGAGCTGAAGATCTTGACCAAGGGTGCAACGGTTGTTGATTTGGTCTATTTGCATGACAGTGTTCAGGTTGTTTTGCTGGCATTTGGTTTGATGTTGTAGAGGATACAGATGTGTGTGCATGCATGAAAGATTTTTGGAATCATGCAAGTACAGTCTTTGAGATGTATGCAAGTGTGCAACGAGCATATATGGTTTTTGATCCAGGGGGTGTGCTACAGGTGCCCTTGGTCATCATGTTTGGAGTGGCCTCTTTTCCTTTTGATCCATGTGGAAGTGAGAGTTGTTCAGAGTACACAAGAGTGTTGTGAAAAACTTGAAAGTATTCCACCATGGGGGTTGGGCTATATGTGAGGAGAATTTTTGTGATGCATGTAGATGGGACCTGAGCAATCCCAGAGGAGGACAAGCCATGAGAGCTTCTACTGGGGTGACTTGAACAAGTTGTGGATTTCATGAGCAGGTCTTTGGAGCAAACCTTGCATGAGTAGGGAGCTCCACTTCAAAGGTGGTGAGCTGAAAACATTGCACCGCTTGGAGGGGAAGGCTGATTGCGCACCTACGAGCAGAGAGGAAGCAAGAAGGCCCCTAAACCTTCGAGGAAGAGCTAAAGAAAGTTGTGCTTTACCGGCCTTCTCTGTTTTCTTACAAGTTGGGGGGAGGATATCTCCACGCTTGTAAAAGGCTTGAAAGAAACCAACTATTCCAAGAATAAGAAGGTCACAGCTTTTATAAAGCTTTACTCTGGTAAGGAAATGCATAAGGAAATGAGCAGGATACTCCTATCCGTGCCTTGACGAGTATCGATGTGGTTATGCTATTCGATATGAATGACAAATTTCCTCTTATAGCTATAGACCCTCAGATGTCACTAAACTTAACAAGATATCACCTCCCAAGCTCTCTACTGACTACTACAAGCTCTTTACTGACTACTACAAGCCCATAGCTACCTCTGAAAGGACTGTTTCCACCCACCTATAGCGTAATTGACCTGGCTGACAAAGAAACTCTCTCCTTTGAGTGATCTCACACCACAGGGACCTCAAAACACTAAAACACAACCAAAACCAATCTTCAGAAATAATCAGCTAACCTCTAGTGATAGACTATTGCCACATAAACCTTGTAAGATACTAAGCCTTCTGCTGATATTTGTCTTTAGACAGATCCAAAACTGTCAGTTGTACCTTAGAATCCCTTCCTTTTAACCCAAATAGATTAGAATAAGGTCCCAACATAAACCTTGTAAGATACTAAGCCTTTTGCTGATATTTGTCTTTAGACAGATCCAAAACTGTCAGCTGTACCTTAGAATCCCTTCCTTTTAACCCAAATAGATTAGAATAAGGTCCCAACACAAGTTGTTGACCTTTCTGACGTCTGGCTGACTCGGAATCAACCCTTACTCAAGCTAACTTTCCCAACCCAAACTCATCCAGAGTTAACTCTCCACCTATAGCCTAACTCCATCCATACAACAGAGAGTTGAACCAAAACACAGAATAAGTCTTTAATACCACTTAACTTTATTCTTTGTGTACTCAAAGAAGACTGTGTAACATGTAACAAACCCTCAATCTTGAGCAGATGAATGAAACAAGCAACAGATCAAAAGAAACTCTTACACAAATGACCACAAAGAAATCCAAACATGTATTCTCAAACTTCCACAAGATCATTAGCAACTATATAATATGTAGCAACTATCTACAGGCTCCACTAGCTAATACAAGTTTGGTCCAAGTTCCAACAGTAGTGCACTATGAGAGGTTCTAGGACACAATCACCCACACAAAACCCTCTCCCACTCTTGCAATTCCATGTTCTTGACAGATCTTAGTCTTCTCACCCCACATCACCTTTCACACAGAACAAACCCTTAGATAACTAGCTTCATAGAAATCTCACAAAATAGAACTAGCTCTCTTAGTAATCACTTCTTCCACACCAATGCTCTCTAAAAAACAAACTCGCTTACACATCCCCCCTTCCTTCGTGTGCACTCTACTCTATCTCCATGCATACTCTCATCTACTCTACCCAATCCTGTCAGTGGCTAGCCACCATGCAACAGTCCTAACATCAAGTTATCACAACTCTATTACAAAACGAGTTACCAATGCGTAGCTACCCATGCAAGATCCTATGTTTCGTAAGGTCTTTGATCATAACCAATGTATTATTTTCTTCTCTTGGCATTAGGAATTTTTCGAGGTCATTTTTGGGCCTTGTAAGGAAGTTTTGATCGGAATATTCCCTCCAAAAAGGGGCACCGGATAAAATTTTTGCAAACGAACTCCAAATTTGTCGGACCTCACATATTTAGATTCTACTCTTCAAAAGCTATCCATTGATTATCGCACGATAGGGTTCGGAGAAGGGACAAGATAAATACCTAGAAGATTCCTTTTTGTCTGGGGAAGATTCACGTAATTCCCCAGACAAAAAAGAATCTTCTAGGTATTTATCTTGTCCCTTCTCCGAACCCTATCGTGTGATATATCAATGGATAGCTTTTGAAGAGTAGAATCTAAATATGTGAGGTCCGACAAATTTGGAGTTCGTTTGCAAAAACTTTATCCGGTGCCCCTTTTTGGAGGGAATATTCCGGTCAAACTTCCTTACAAGGCCCAAAAATGACCTTAAAAAATTCCTAATGGGGTTGGGGTGAGCATCTTCATGGAGGATATCCCCTTGGCCACAAAAAACCTATCAATGTCAGACACATGGGCCTGGTAAGGCAACAATTCAACTCCTTCGTTGACACGAGTTCATTCAAAACACTATGTAGAAGACCCAGCTACTTGCAGTGCTGTAAGGGGAGGCTTGTATTGCAATAGAGAGAAGGCTACATAAGAGAAGGTGTCACCATTAGCAAGAACATTCAAAGAGCATTCACAAGCAGAGCTCGCATTAGTGTCACCTTTGTAGAATTTTTTTAACTTTTTTTTGCACCAACAATAGTAGTTATTCCATGTGTGAACCTTCTTGTTCACCCAAATGAAACCACTATCCTTACTATAAAAACATGGAGGTGGGGTACGGGCAAAAAAGGAGAAAAATTGAGGATCCCGATGGGGAATAGTGGTCTTGGTGGTCATGTTCTAAGAGGAGATTACCTCCTAGACCTCATGAGTGATTAGTGAAGACCAGTGGTATGAGCTTATTGTGTAAACCTTAGGAGTTTAAGCATTGTATTCGGGTAGATTTATTAGTTGTAAACTCAGAGTTGCTACCTGATTGTGCCCTAGTTTGGAGATGGAAGGCACAACTGTGAGCCCCGAGTTGTGAGTTACCATAGCTTGGGCAGGGAAGTTGATATAGAATTAAGGGATGGTCAAGGTATGAGATGATGATCAGAGGGTCCTCTTTTGGGGTTTCAAGAGGTTGGAAGTTTGTGGATCTAGTGAATTGGGGAAGAGCAAGGGGTTACATCCATCCCTCAAAAGTAGTTGCAATTGTTGATTTAAGCTTCTTTTATTTCACAAGAATAATGTTGATATCACTTGGTTTGTTAGATGCTTTTAGACCAGGTGATGTGTGAGCCCCAGCATCTTGCATCTATATGTCTCTCACTCGTGTGGTGTCTGGTGTTGTGTCTTTGCGATCGAGTAGCGAAATATCACTGCTATTTTCATTGCTAAGTAGTGAGCCCGTTGCAGCGAAAATAGCATCATTTCTAGCAGAGCAAAAGGAGCCCGACATCTGCCTGCCCTTCTAGTTATGAAAGCACTGCTATTTTCACTGCTACACCCTCATTCTGTTATAGTGCCTAGATTCCAGAGGAAGAGAGAGAAAGCCCTTAAAGGGCCCATTTGTAGCCCAAATTTCCCCTAATGTTTATAGATTTACACAAAAAGATGCAATTTGGACCTTTACACTCTTTTTCTCCATTTTAAAAAAATATCCATGGTGTCTTTGGAAAGTCCATTATCTATGAATGGCCATGCTCTCTCAAGATCATCAATCACATCCTTACTACCTTTGTATGTCTTTTACTCATCAAATGATTACAAATGTTTGATGCAACATTCTTGAAGATGTGCATTGGATCAAGGAGATAATTAATCTTCAATTTACACCAATGTTTATCAAGGAGATGAATAATTTAACTCGCTGTGTCTTGTCAATCTTGATATTGGTGGGATTTGAGTGCTAGTCCACGACCCTTCCCAATCTCTACCTCTCATCACTAGTGGAGAGCCATCCAATGGCTCATGCTTAGAATAATAAGGAGCATGAAATCAATGGTGATCCTCATATGTTAGCTTCTTGTATCTAACCATGACAAATCAGAAATAGGGCATGCATTATCGCCAATGGTAGAGTAAGTCCCATAAAGAATTTATTTACAAAGAGAGTAAGGTCAAAGCAATATATCTCAATTAATAGAGTGTAAACTTAGCAACAATTGGAGTCATTCATCATCCACAATAAGCTCGCTGCATCTCCACGTTGTTATACTAGTATTAAGCATCATAGACTTTTATACCCCCACCATAGTTCTTCAATTGAGCTCATGAATCAAAGGCTTGCAATACACATCCATATTCTTGACCTTATACTTGCCAGGTATCAGAAGAGCAAGCATTACATGACCTTTCTTGATATACTTCCATGGAGGAATGTTATATTGACCAACACGAACAACTACATGGAGCATGATGTAGATTTGAATCCAGATGGGATTTACACCCAAGCCAAGTCATAAGTGGGAAGGCTTATCTTTGAACTGAGGCCATTGATGCTCTAGCCGATGAATGCCTCATGATTCCTTGGATCAAGGGATTTCTTACATGCCATGTCATAAGCTCCACAATAGACTTCTTACGCCAAAATTTGTGTTGGATTTTGGGGTATAGTGGGAAAGTGTAAATTTGTGGATTTGGGCTATAGTGGGAAAATTATATAAGATTAATAATGAGATCGTTAGGGAAAAAATGTATTAATTCAGTGATTATCTGATACCATGTACTAATTAGTGATTACACGCGATTATCTGTTAGGAAAAAATGTATTAGACACGAAGGCTTACTACACGGAGATCACACTGTAGATGTAGAACGATAGGCCTTGGGCCGTTATGTACAAACGTGACGCCGATTAATGAGGAATGAGGAGTTGCATCGTTTTAATTAATTAACTTAATTATTATTTTATCATTAAAGCGTGTTCACATTCACAAGAAGCTCTAAAACTACTAAAACTACTTTGTAATTGAGGACCAGGAAGCAGCAGCGGAGGGGAAACTGGGATAAGGGGTGTTGCTCGTGAGAGAAAAGGGAGGGAGGTGGGGCCGCCTTCGCTATGGGTAGTGTACCTTCCAACATTTGCCTATGGTCGGCCTGGCGTGCATGTCCGCCTGGATGCACGCGAATGCCACTCTCAGCACGGCATCCGCCTGCTGCAAGTCCACGGAAGCTTCATCCATTCTGGCGTCCACCACCTCCTCCGCCCTCTTGCCATACGCCCACATGGGAAAACACCATTTCTCGTCGGTCTCCATCATGGCCGCCTGATCGCTGTAGAGATAGTTCCTCCTCCCACTCACGATCTCCATTATCAGCATCCCATAGCTGTACACGTCTGCTTTTGCAGTGATGGGCATATTGGAAACCCATTCCGGTGCCAAGTAACCCCTGATGCCTCTGATAGTGCTCATCTTCACCGTGTGATCCCGGCTGTATAAGTAAGCCAGCCCGAAATCTGCAGTTGACGATCTGGTACTTTGGAGTGCATCCACTAGACAGATCGGTGGGATCGGCAACTGTGAAGCCAGGAGGGCAGATGCAAGTGGGCTGCGGCTCATAGATACACACTCCGTAGTTTCCACATAGCTGCTCGACGTGGTGGCAAACGTCCGGGAAGGCGAGCCAGACGCTGTTCCACTGAGTGGAGGCTTGGTCCCAGCTGTAAATTCTCTTTTTTACAGCCTTTTGCTAAGGGCTTGTTCCTGCACACACCCTATTCACTTGTATATTTCAACACCTCCCCTCAAGTGAATACTCTTAGCACACCTAGACCCTATTCACTTGTATATTTCAACACTTCCTCTCAAGTGAATACTCTTAGCACACCTAGACTCTATACCAAGTTTCCCTCTTACTTGATAGTCCCGCGACTAGTGCCTCAAGTCCCTAAACTCATAGTCCTTAACACTCTCTCTCTCTATGTAAACTAGGGCTACTACAAGTGCTCGTGACCTTGACTAAGTGCTCACACATACATCTACCACATGGCCTACATCATCGATGGCTCAGAGGTGGTTTTACTCTCTGTTGGGGTAGGTTACATTGGGTTGTGGGGTCTCTCTCTCTCTCTCTCAAAAGATGATCTGACTCCACTTCCTTAGGAGCCTCCATGAAGTTTACCGATGTCGTTCCTTCTCCACTGGGTTTGCTATAGCAGTCTCTTGCCATGTGTCCTGGCTTCCCACAGTTGTGGCAAGTGAAGGTCCTTCCTCCTACTTTACCTCTTCCTCGTCCTCGTCCCTCAAGAGAATCCTCCTCGAGTGAAGGTCCTTCCTCCTACTCTGCCTCTTCCTCGTCCTCGTCCTCAAGAGAATCCTCCTCGGGTGAAGAATGCTTTTTCTTCTCCAGTTGTTGAGTCCTGGCTTCCCACAGTTGTGGCAAGTGAAGGTCCTTCCTCCTACTCTGCCTCTTCCTCGTCCTCGTTCTCGTCCTCGTCCTCAAGAGAATCCTCCTTGGGTGAAGAATGCTTTTTCTTCTCCAGTTGTTGAGTCCAGCCATTTCTTCTCTCAAACTCTGGTCTCTTGCTCTAGTAGAGCTCCTTCTATCTCGTGTAGCTTCAATTCAGGTACATTCTTTAATGTTGCTACAATGTTTTCATATTCGCCTTTGTCCACACTCTTCAGAAGCACTGCTAGTGTCTCATCATCTTCTACCTTTTTGCCAATGGTGGCTGATAGTTGTTGCTTAATGCTTTTATATTTGTTCAAGTGTGTGATTAAAGGTTCACTTTCTTTCATATCCAGTTTGTAGAATTGCATTAATAGATTTATCTTTGAATTTTTTGTTTGAGTGCCAAATAATTTATTTTCATCCCATGCATCTTTTCTCCCTGTATCCCTCTGATGTGATGAATGATTTCATCATTTAAACTAAGTGCGATAAGTCCTAATGCTTTCTCATTCTTTCTCTTCCACTCATTTTTCCCTCTCACCTCTGGGCATTCATCTCTTCCCTCAACTAGCCCCCACAGATTTTTCCTCATGAGCAGATACATGGTTTTTGTCTACGCCATGTGTAAAACTGCTTCCCATTAAATTTGGCTATCTCTTGTACCGTACTCATGATGATGTGAAGGGGGTCTTACCTCTCTTGATCTAATTTCAAGATTCAAGGACAGTGTCTATCCTTTTACAACTCAATCTGGTGTTTAGGTGATGATTACAACAGATTTATTAGCATAAATTCACCAGAAATTACATTAAACCAAGGGTAACAAATCTGTACGGAATGGTTGGAGTATCAAGCCATCTTCGAATTGCAATATGAAGTTATAGGGATCTATATCAGATACCCAATGGTTAATTTGAACCCTCAATTACACCAAAATACAATGATTAGTACTGATAAATCACTGATTAGTAAATTTATCCTCTGTTTTGTGTGTAAAAAATAGAGTTTGCGAGAGTCCAGATTTGGGACCTTAGAGTTCAAATGAGCTCAAATCCTTTCAAAGCCATCAATAGCAATTAGTCTAGTAGAGGATTAAGCCAAGAAACACAAGATTTGACCAAACATTGAATGCTTAATCTCTATTTTACCAAAGTCACCTGCAGATTTGATGAAGAGCTTGGATCTCACTGTAGACTTGATCAAATAAAAAACTGTCTTCACCAGCTTGTAGAGCACCCTTGAAAACCCCTAGGGCCAAGAGAAATTAGAGCCATTTCATCTGGTGTAGACAAGATCTCCATTTCCCTTAAAAAAAGGCGCTTGCAGATTCACAAAATTGGTAGCTAACGAGTAGCGATTTGTCGCGCCGATTAGATGGGCTGAATCGTGGGCAAGGTGGCTATGTTTGCCTAGAAGCATTTACCCTAATGTTGATCCTGGAGGGAGATCAAGCCCCTCCACCAGCTGGGGGTACAGAAGCTCTTTGAAAAGAAGAGGTAAAACTTGATTATTTACTAATTCTAATTAGCTAGGTGATTAGCAAGATAATGGGCTCATAAATTTGATGGATTCTAGGCTAGGCTCTGATACCATGTTAAATTTGCAACAATGTGATGAGCTATGGTGGATCAAATGATAGAATCAACATCATTAGAAAAGAAATTAGATGATAATTAAGATGTGATTAGTGAGCAATTAACTGATAGCTTAATATAGGCATGGATAATAAAAAACCAGCAAATTCTCATTAGACCAATGCCTCAATTTATAGAGTTTACATCCAAGCATCTAATCCCATTGATCTCTCCTTGATTCACTCCACCTCTTTTGCCTGATTCACTCCACCTCTTTTGCTTGATTCTCTCCACCTCTTCCCAGAATATCTCCACACCTCCTAAATCTTCTCATGCTACCCTTTATTCTCTCCCGGTAGATACTTCTCACCTTTTCATAGCTTCTCTCACATTTACAGATTCTCTTTTACAGCCTCTTGCTAAGGGCTTGTTCCCACACACACCTTATTCACTTGTATATTTCAACAACTTTATCTTGAGGAAAACCTTTCCATTTAAGAAGGTATTCTTGCAAAGTACGGTTGCAAAGAACCCTCTCTCTCATGCCCTACACTTTCTATGGAACCTATTCAACCATAGCATCCTCATTTATAGGAGGCAACTCATCCAAAACTTGCACTTCTGGCCTACTTATGTTTCCAATTGAGATACATGAAATACATTATGTATCCTTGTGGTGGAAGGGAGTAGCAATTGATATACCACTTCTCCATCTCTCCTTAACACCTTTTATGGCCCATAGAAATGGTGGGCAAGTTTAGTGTTTGTATTACCCTTGAGAGACCCATATCTTGTCTTGGTTATCCTCAAGAACACAAAAACAAAGTCCTGCTCTTTGAATCCCAATGGTATTCTATGTGAATCTTCATAATGCTTCATCTTCTCTTGAGACTTCTTGATGTTATCTTTACAAAACAAGAAGCAAAATTTTGTGAACTTGTTTTATAAAGCTCCTTGTAATATATACTTTGTGATATATTTTGTGAACTTGTTTTATAAAGCTCCTTGTAATATATACTTTGTGATATATTTTGTGGTTTGTGTGTGAGTACATCAAACTAAACAAAGAGAGTACAAGTGATACTTAAGAAAAGATGTATCGAAACCAATACAAAGATAAGATAGCTCAAGAAGTAAAGTTTTGTGAACCTATTTTATAAAGCTCCTTGTAATATGCTTTGTGATATATTTTGTGGTTTGTATGTGAGTACTTGATCAACACACACTTGATGCTTTTGATCAAGTAGAAGTATTGAAAAATAGGCGTGTAAGTAACACACAAGTAATGCTTTTGACCAAGTGGAAGCATTGAAAAATAGGCATGTGAGTAACACACAATTGATGCTTTTGATCAAGTGGAAGGATTGAAAAATAGGCATGTGATATCAAGCATCTTAGTGTGGCTTGGTAGGTAGGAACCATCTCTAAGGTTAAAATGATTTGTTAAAGTTGCATAGCATTTAAAGTTTGTTTCCAACTTCATCAGAACCCTTAAAGGCCTCATCCACACTCGATTCTAGACAAGATTGGCAAAGGATGGAATGTGTTGCCAAGGGCAAGCAACCACCAATCCAGATGAAAGGATTTGCCTAACCAAAAGTACCATCATGCATAAGCCTCTACTTCCAAACAAATAATTCAATCATCAATCTACCCAAGAGAGACAGTCTTGTCTCAAGCAACTAAAAAGGCAATAATCCTTGGGTTACTCATTTCTAGCACAACATCTAATAAATTGCATCTACTGAGGTATATTTATCAAAATTGGAATTGATGGTAGAAATCTTGTAAAACGTGATTGTGAAGTCGATATGATAATTTGAAATGTTTAATAAAGGAGAGAAGTGTTGCAAAAAAAGAAAGGATGATGCTAGTGAGTGCCTTCTGTGCCCAAAGAAAGTAGACTAACTAGGAGAAACATCAAAGAAAGCAATGAAGTCGGAGAGAAATGTCCAAGAAAGGAAAAAGAAAGGAGGATGCTAGTGAGTGTCTTGTGTCCAAACAAAGAAAAATGTCAAAGAACATTGACTAGGAAAAATATCAAAGAAAGCAATGGAGTCGGAGAGAAATGTCCAAGAAAGAAAAAGTGATGAGAAATGTAGAGGAAATTTAAGGAAAAGAGAAGATTAAGTCAATAATGAAGGTAGTAGAAAGACATAAATATGCTAATTTCTAGGAATTGAAAAAACTTTAAAGTTTGAATAAAGCACACTTGTATGTCCGTAGAAACATGGAAAGAAGTCATCTCTACTTCTTCTAAATTAAAAAAAAACTCACTTCCACGTGCATCTCTGCACAAATTGCACTCTATCATCATTCCACAATCCTCCCTCCTTGCACACATTAATAGCCTCCTTTAGCTTAATTAACTACTAATACATCAAGAGATGGAGAGAGAGTAATTATCACTAATTATATATAAGAGTTGAAAAGAACTCACAAGTCAGATCTTCATCAACCCATACCATCAAGGAGGAATAGGCCAAAAAAGAGAAGAGGCGAGTATGCTTTTCTATATGAGATCTATACCTCCTCCTCCTACCTCTTGAAGTCATGTCTTAAGGACAGGATACCATGCATGCATGCCTACATGAAAGATGAGCAAAGAGAGTACCAAGGGGGTACTTCTCCATCGCCTACTACTCCTTGCTTAAGACCCTAGTACTACCATATGAGTGGGATAGGCTTTGTGGAGGAGAACCCATAGGGTTAAGACTTATTTCAATGCATCTCACTAGTACATATAATAAGTTGACCATACTAGTATGTTATGGTTTGGACTCAACCCAAAGCAATAAGTGGATATTTCACATTGGATGTGAATAAGGTATATTCTACTGTGCTAGTAGTCAATAAGCAGTGGTAATAAGTAGTGGATGAAAATGAAGGCCACCCCAAGACAATCTTAGCCAAACCATGGCACCCGTCAATCTCAATAAGAATGATGTACTTTGGGAGAATATCTTACAAAAAGATCTAATGGCAACACAGGCATGCATGATGGGTTGCAGGTATGTCTTGGTGTGGATGGACCACCACCTTAATGCAACAAGTAGGAAAATTAAACAATAATTCAATTATACTATATTTTATATAACATGCTCATGCAAGTTTCTTACACGAACTTTTACCATCATATAACTTGGAAAAGGAAAGCACTAAACTCATCCTCCCCCCCCAATTGTAGTCTAATACGTTTACCTTCCTCCCCTTATTCATATTTTACTCTGTAGCACTTGGAATATGGGGTCGACCCAGCCAAGGAGCATTGTCACACTAGGGAGCTGAAAAGATGCAGGGGAGAAGAGAGCTTGAGCTCTTGCAAAAGCACACACACACTCACAAAACCCTAAAAGAGAACACACGAGGTGAGAGGCTGAAAATCTTCTTCTTCTTCACACAACACTGAACACACCATATACAAAGATAAGAGTACACACAATATGAAAAGAGTACTCAACCAAATACATACTAGGGTTCTCTATAGTGTGAACCCAACTAAATGAGCTGGCGCTATAACTATGCCAGTCTCTAGAATGACTTTCACACAGCCTGTCATCCCATTGGCCGCATATCACCCATGATCTCACCAACCATGCCGGTGGTGTAAGTGTGGGGCCTATCCCCCATGCGGGTCATCTCAGTGTCCACCGCCTCAATAGATGAGCTCGATATCTCAACACTCCCGCTCGAGCTCAACTCCATCTCATGTACACCAAGCGAAGCCCTGAATCTACGGAGCTTCTCTATACCCAATGCTTTGGTGAAGATGTCAGCAAGCTGATCCTGTGTGCTGACATAAACAAGGTCAACGTCTCCTGCCAAAACCTTCTCTCTGACAAAATGGTAGTGGACCTCTATATGCTTCATGTGCGAGCATGAAAAATTGGGTTCGTGGCCAACTGTATACTGCTAATGTTGTCACAGAAAATGACAACTTGTCCATTCACTGATAGACCCAAATCTGCAAGTAGCTTTCTCAACCAAGCTACCTCACATGCTGCCATAGCAGCACCTCTGTACTCGGCCTCTGTACTGGATAGAGTAACTGTAGGCTGCTTCTTGCTGCTCCAAGTCACAGACTCCCCCTGCCTCTGAATTGGCCTCTTCCACCTACGTGTTGTTGTTGTTGTGAATTTTGGGATTGTTGTTCTTGCTGCTGCTAGAGCATAATTCTGATTACCTGTTCGGCCACCTCCTTGGCCGCATCCATGGCCTCCTCTACCTCGTCCTCTTTTTGAACTTGTGTAGAAGGCCTGTTGCTCTAAACTGTTTTTGTTTTGTGAAGACTGTTGATCTTCACCCAAGCTCTTCTCTTCTATAATCAACATAGACACCACATCTGTGAAATTGGGAATGTTTTCCCGAGTCTGAATAGACATCTTGAATGCCTTGTATTGTGGCCCGAGACCACGTAGATAGACTTCCATCTATTGAAACACCAATAGATGCAAGGGACTCCACAATACCCTTGATCTTCAATGCATAGTCATTCACAGACATACTCTTTTTCTCCACAGTATGAAGTTCATTCTTCAACTGTATCTTTCGTGCCTTGGTATTCGTTTCATAGAGTTTTACCAAGGTGTCCCATGCCTCCTTGGGGGACTTGGCATCTTGTATGTGCCCAATCATGGTGTCCTGTATACTGATAGAGAGCCAATACATAACTTTTCTGGCTCCTTGGTTCCAATCCTTGAACTCTTTCACATCTGCACAGCAGTCGGATTGATCTCCAGTATCTCTGGTGCCTCTTCATGCTCACCTTCTATATAGCCCTTAACCCTTTCCCATCAGGAAATTTGTCAATCTGAACCTCCAAGCATTGAAGATGTTCTTGTCAACAAGCTTCTCAGCAACAATCTGGTTTATGCCATCATTTGACATCTTGCCAGACACACAAATTTACCAGAAATAGCACTCTGGTTTGTCCTACACAAACTGCTGTATTTTCTGTAGTGGTACTGTACTACACTTAATGTGACCTCAATGTGCATATATACACCCAATGGCAATGTTTGACCTCCTTGCAACACACGCAATGTTTGCACAACCAATCTGTCTTCCTGCAGTTCTTAAAACAGAGTTCTGCATAGAATCGATGACTTACCTGCTCTGCAGCAGCAGTGCTTGAAATCGCTTGCTTTCTGAAAAACGGAGGTCCTAACACGCCCGAAATGCATTTTCGGCCTAAAAATTCCGTTCGATAGGACTGTATGGTTGCCTATAGCTTTACTCCCGTGAAGAAAGCTCCTCAATTATCAGAGATCATTTGCCGGTGCCTCCCGTAGAGCTCCCAACAAGGGTGTAGTCGCCAACACAAATAGGAAAGAGTAGATGAAGCTCTTACCCTCGTATCGCTTCCTGTGCTTCTCTTGCTTGCAGCTCAGCCCTTAGCATGAACCAGGATTTGATACCATGAAAAGATGCAAGGGAGAAGAGAGCTTGAGCTCTTGCAAGCACACACACACTCACAAAACCCTAAAAGAGAACACACGAGGTGAGAGGCTGAAAATATTCTTCTTCTTCACACAAATTTGAACACACCATATACAAAGATAAGAGTACACACAATATGAAAAGGTACTCAACCAAATATATACTAGGGTTCTCTATAGTGTGAACCCAACTAAATGAGCTAGCGCTATAACTATGCCAGTCTCTAGAATGGCTTTCATACAGCCTATCATCCCATTGCCCGCATATCACCCATGATCTCACCGACCATGCCAGTGGTGTAAGTGTGGGGCCTATCCCCCATGCGGGTCATCAGTGTCCACCGTCTCACTAGATGAGCTTGATATCTCAACAAGAGCCACTTCGCTTGAGGGCCACCACAACACTTGGAGTATGGGGTCGACCCAGCCAAGAAGCATGGGAGTCACTTCACCTGAGGGCCTCTTACCAACAATGAGCCTGTAACACCCCTGGAGGTTGCTAATCATGACCTCACCCAAGCCAAACGGAGGAAGCTCACCTACTTATTGTGTTCACATTATGAACTAATTATACATAGTACTCTTGTACTTATGTTGGTTTTCACTTATCTTGTAGACCTCTTTTGAGAGCAACAAGGAGAAGAAGATTTTAGCCTTTCATCTTTGTGTGTGTCTTATCCATTGTTATGAGAGTGTGTGTGTGTGTGCGCGCGCGCGCTTGTAAGAGCTCAAGCTCTCTCTTCTCCCCCCAATCTTTTCAAATGATATGTAAATAGTAGCAAGTATGTCCATTTAATTTTCATAGTATTATCGACTCGAAAGTGGAGTATAGAATTGCTCTTCTTCAAAGTTTGATTTTGACTCCTTTGTTAGTTTGCACACTTGTACTGAGATGGTTCAAGCCGTTGTATCTGATTCATTCTTGAACAAACCACCATCCATTGGATGTCTTCCATGTCACAAGCCTACTTTTAAAATTTTGGGAATCTTCTAGCAAATAGAATTTTGGGAATATTTTAGAAAATAGATGATTGGCCTCCCTCATAAAAGGTTTTTCTAGAATGACACCATAAGAATCTAGTTGGTACATAAATTCTATCACCACATAGGTGTGACAATGTAAAGATCTTCATCTTTAAGTCTTACATAAGGCCTCCATGGGTCACCCACTTGTACCATAAGGTCTCTTCACTCCAAAGTAGGCTTGACCCACATTTTTCCAAGAATGTACCCTACCATCTACCAAGTTTATGATAAGGTCTCTTCATTCTAAAGTAGTCTTTCCTCACATTTTGCTACAATTTTTGTGATGATGCTCACTCATGCTTCCCTATTTTTAGGATTATAGTTGTTTGGCATCCATTATACATCACAAGGAAATTTGCATTGGCATCATCGTTTTCTTACTAATGTCCTAGTTGGTTCACAATAATTTGGGCAAGTTTTTTTGAGCTAGAGAGTAGGCTCCCATAATTAAGTCTCCAGAAGAGATAATATACTTACTTATCTTATTAACTACTCTCTTACTTAAAAATTATGATACCTGCAATGTTGATGATGACGATAACATTACTAACTATTCTCTCTATTTTCCCTCACGACTATTTGCCTTTTAACCCACTACTACCCTCCCTAGGTCTTAGTAGAGCCATAAAACCACATACAAAAGTTTGAGAAGATCAAACTGTAGATTTTGATGCCATGATGATAGTTGAGGATATCAATAGATAGATATAGAAAGAGGTAATTATGTCTCGTAGTATTTGGGACAAAGAACCTCCTGTAGTTTCGGATGTTCTTTCCACGGGGACCTTTCAGAAAGCCAGGCAGGTGGCAGGTGATTACTTGCAGAAGGAGGTGGTTTCTCCAGGCTTTGTGGTTTCGGATTCAGAGGGGGTGGTTGACAGGTTTCAGAAGGCCTTGCGTGGTCTTCAGCAGGTTTCCAGGACTTGTTTTTGCATCGTAACAGGTATTGATCCTTGTGAGCAGTGTGATGCCTCTTTGACTCAGAAGCAGAATGGTTCATTGATCTGGTTGATTGGACAGGAGCTTCCTGATGAGGCAATTGAGCTTTGCATTACTAGATGAGTATAAAACCCTTATACATATTGGCAATCCCTTGGTTAATTAATGAACAAATGCTCAAAACTTTATTGGAAATCACTCCATTTAATCCCACTATAGGAAATTTTCCAGAAGATTATAAGTCAACAAACACCTTGGAAACCTTATCCAATTAGATCTCTAATGATAGACATGGTCAATCTAGCTACAATTAGCAGTAAAGGTGCCTTGTGAATGTGGCTAAGCACTCAAAGGCTTGCCAACCCTCAATTAATATATCTCTTACAAATAAGATTGGTCACTTATGTCATTGATGAGTATAGTTATCATAGGTGGGAAGCATAAGCATCCACCACTACATCTGATTGTGATATATGAGGTAAGCCCACCCCAATAGAGGATTATAGAATCCAACTAGCATGGTGCATAGAATTCCTTCAAATTGAAGAGCATGCATGAAAGTACCTATTGGAGTGAAGACAAAGGTAGCAACACACACATAGATGCAGCAAGCAAGCAGAGATAGATAGAAGCACAACATTCAAAGTAGATTGATAAGAATAAGTTAAGCACAAGTGAAGTGACATGATAAGGTCACTTGGGAAATATGTTGCGCCCAATGACGCTTGTGATCTTGTGTGTGTGTGTGTGTGTGTGTGTGTGAAGAAAGGGTTTTTTCTCTGTTTTTTGTTTCTAATAAGAAGAAAAGAAGTTTTTAATGATTTGTTTACTTTTTTGTGCTATTTTTTGATGCATTAAAAGGTGAGGAACCTTGGGAACACTAAGGAAATCAACGGTTGCATTAAATGGCGAAGACCATTGGGAACACTTGGGCAAGGACCATTGGGAACACTTGGGCGAGGACCATTGGGAACACTGGGGAAAGGTTAGGACTAAGGAAACCAATAAAAGGTAAGGACTAAGTTGAGGATCATTGGAAACAATAGGAAACCAAGTAAGGGTTTGTTTTTATTAATTATTTCTTTGAATTAGAATTATGTTCTATTTTTTCTTTTTTGTTGTTTTTTTCCTTTCTTGTTAATTATATCAAAAAACATAAAAACATAAAATTTATAATTAGTACGTCTAAGTGTTTACAATATTGGGTGCATACTTGCTTGCTTTATCCATAAGAAACCAAAAAGTACACACAAACTCAAGTGGCTTCTTACATCCAATTATTTACATACATGCTTGCTTTATCCTTAAAAAATTTAAAAGTACACACAAAAGCTCAAATGGATTCTTGCAAGTCTAGGAAAATTGAAAACCTACAATTTCCTAGTTCAACCTCTGTAAGGCCTTCGCCACTCCCTAGGACTCTTCTCTCATGCCTCAGGGAGTCAAGACTCCAATTTGAACCCAATATACCATGAGAAAGATGGGGAAAATCTCACTTACCTCTCTTGCTTGCTTCATGCAAGGATTCTTGACGTAGCCACCGTTACATAGAGGAAGCACATGAGAGCTTGACTCCACACCTCTCTCACAAATGCTCCATGGCTCAACCGCAACCACTCATTCTCTTCTCACACACTCACTCACACATGATTAAGAAATCAAGATAATGATCAAACCTAATTAGGCAGGTAATAGGCAAGAAGAAGAAGAGTTGAGAGCAAGAGCACACTTAGCATTCAACTAGAGAGTACAATAGCATACATGAGAGAATGTAAGAATAAGGTGAGTGAGTTACAAATTGACCTTTATACCTAGCCTTTCACATCTTGGCCTGCCATACTTAAAAAATAGTTCTTTATGTGTCCAAGACTTCCTAGGCCTATGGAACCTTAGTAACTTCCCATTGTGATCTTGTGGCATGCCTTTCATAGACAATTGGTGATTGCACACACAAGATATACCATACATAATATATCCAATGAAACTGATGTTGCCTCGACATGGTCGGCCAAAACATGCGGAAATGAATGCGTGGCTGGAATCAACACTACATGAGTCTCCAAAACGAGGGTTAACATGCCCCCGTTGTTAGCTACAAAGATAAATATTAAAAATGACCTATTTTAGAAATTAGTATTTAGCATCTCTATAGATAAATAGAATTAAACTACGCCTAAGGTTATGACCGTAGCCCCATACTTTTTATCTCTTTGTGAAACATTCCCAGTTATAGCCTTAACCTACAAGTAAAACTGTAAGTGATTAGGTTTTTATTTAGAAGAGCTTTGTAGCTCTTGTTATATATTTATATATGCTTTTTTTAAAAATCTAGCACTGTTTTTAGATGCAAGGTCCCACCCCATGAAGATCAAGGCATCGGTTCCAAGGTACCGTCATCACTGGTGTTCGAGGTTCCTACCAAGTTCTTGCATGGCAATGGTTATCTTCTTGGTATTTTTTTCTGTGCTATTATTATTATTTTTTGTAATATAACAAGACTCTTACACTCATAATTTACCTATTAAGCTTGAATAAAACTAGAGATGGAGCACTAGAAAATATGGTGAGAGTACTTGGCATACTCCATTGGCATATCTTCAATGAGTTTAAAAATAGATAAGTTCATACTAATTTTAAAGATAGGTATAATTCTAATAGTTATCTTTTAAGCAACTAATGGAAATTCTAGATAGGTATAATTCTAATAGTTATCTTTTAAGCAACTAATGGAAATTCTAGACTAGTCATATCATTTTTTTCTAACAAACACATGATATAAAAATTAATTAATAGCTAGAAAAAAATATGACAAAGTAGAGTAAGAATTGAATGCACCTAGTGAATTAGTTTACTTTGCATGTATCCCACAAGATCTCTCAGCATTTGTGGCAAAATAGAAGGTAACTAGGGGCATGACTTCATTGTTGTGTGGGTGATCTAGACGTGGAGACTTGTTGTTGATTTGTTGGAGTTTGATGAGCTACAATCACTAAACTCATAGAAGAAGGTAAGATGCAAGCATGCTCAAGTTTCAGGGTTTCATAATTTTTTATCCTTGGATATAATGCTCTTGATGTGCTAATTTTATTTTTTCTCTTTTTTTATTAAAGTTTTTAGAGAATTTTTGGTGTTTTCTTTTTGTAGATTTGGCATAAGTTGTGTGTATAATGCTTCCTTTAATTTAAAGTTGTGGTTATCAGGGAGTTAATGTGGTTAGGGGGTACAAAAGTAGGGTTTATATGGCAGTCCCCTCTTCCTAAATCACATCACACCTTGACTTCACTCAGCAATTTGTAGGCCTTTTTTAGCCATCCTTTCCATGTTGACTCCAATCTGAGCACTTCAATTGTGGTGGTGCACCTTGCTACTACTAGATTTTTACTATCCAATTGCGACAGTGGGAGCAAGGTACTTTCAAAAGAACGGATTAGAGAGATTGTTTCATCAACATTTCTTGTGCGAGATTGTTCTTGAAAAGATAACGGAGATGGTGGACCTCCAAATGTGGAGGTGACAGATAAATCTCTTTTAGGTAAGCATGGTGTAATCTTGGAAGTTGAGGCTTCATTATCTCTGGCTTCTAAAGTGGTTGGGACATGAAACTTTTGATTGGTTTTAGGGATCCAAACCTTTTTGATTGGTGGCATTGATGGTGTTGTTTGGAATTTCTTTCCCTTGGGGGCCTTGGGAGCCTTGGAAAGCTGATGGACAAAGTTGAGGTCTTGAGTGTAGTGTGAGTACTCAGATAGAGGCTCTGCACTTTACTAGGTTAAAAAACCAAGGTGATTGGTTTTGTTTTTGGAATCCAAATCCACAAATTACCCTTGTAGTAGCCTTGAATTGCTAAAAGAACAAGAAGAATCCATATCGAGAGGTAATCTATCGTATGGATGTTTTTTTTAGTTGTTTCTCCTTGTTCTTTTTTGTGGTGTTTGTCTATGTTTAGTAGGTGGAGAAAATTTTGAAACCTCTTTAAAGTTTGATTGCAATGGTTTCTTTTGTGTGGATTTCCTATGGTTCTTCTTCTTAGGAAAGATAGGCCTAGAAGATGAATCTTGTGAACTGCTAGGTGAGATGGGTGCTGGTGGGTTGGAGGAGGTGGCAATATGTTTGCCTAATGTTGATGCTTCCCCATAGTGACTCTTCTTTAGAGTGGGCTATGGTAGTGGTTTGTGCATGGGATGTGTAGACTTAGAGTTAGAAACACTTACTATACACCCACTTGCAATGTTTGCATCATTGGCGGAGTCAATGTTGGTCTCCCAGCCGCTTTTAAGTATGATAGGCTCTTTCAATTTACTCCTAGGTATAACTGAAAAGTTTGTGACCAGTTGCTCATTGTGATAGGATATGATAGTTTTGAGCTGACCATACACTTTGGTGCTTTTTTGATTGAGCATTACTCTGATGTCACTTGGTTTGCCTAGTTGACTCCAAGCAGCAAAGGAGAGAAAATTGTGACTAGTCTCATTATCAATCAAGCATTGTAGAGAATTTTTCCATGGAGACTAGGTAGCTTAATCACATTTTGTTTGGGATGTTCTAGTTGTAAAATCTAGAGCTTGTTGTGATGCTACAGCCAAGGTAATAGACGTTGTGAAGCTTGTCACGTCAAGGGGTATGTAGTTGTTTGGCATTGGTTGACTATCAAGATTTGGAAATGTTTGGATTGTTACATTGGTAGCTTATGCCACTCTTGAGGTGCTAGTGGTTTTTTTCTCCATATGCTTGAAAATTTGAGAATTAAGTTTTGCAAAGCTCCTTGGTGGTTTACTTAGGAGTTGGACTTTTGAGTTCTTGCTTGTGCTATCCTAGGTGGTAGCATAGATGTAGGTGCTTGCCTAAAAAGGCTTTGCCCTTGGCATTCCTTTTGAATGTTGTAGTTATAAAGTCCAATGGATTTTGGCTTTGTTTAGCTACTTTGGGTGCTGGGTCTACTAGGGATAGGGTAGAGTTGGTTGGCGTAGTTTCTTGAGCAGGCATAAGGTATGTCAATCGTTGCCGCTCACTTTGTACCATGCTCATGAGGTAATTGGAAACCTCTAGGCAAGTGCTCAGCACCTTTATGGAGACGCCAATAAATAATAAAACTTCTTGCCAACTAACCGTATATAGCTTTTGTGTAGGCAAATCCATGAGAACTTGTTTCTCAATGTTGTATTGCCAGTCTTGGGCCTTGAGTAATCCATAAGTCCATGTGCTTAAAGGTCCTCGAGAAGTTGGATGGTTTATCCAAATGATTAGAGTGGGCTTGAATTGCCTCAGAAAGAGACAATGTAGAGGACCTAGGCATTGTTTGGGATGCCTGAGCTGCTAGCCTTTGTTGAGCTCGAAGCTCAATTTTTGTTGTATTTGATTTGGCAAGTTGTACTTCCTCTGTTGTTTGGTCATCTAGCATAAGTTCTTGTGTTAGGGTGGTGATCGAGCTAGCATCATTATTGTTAACTAGTGGGCTAGTAGTAGCATTGTGCTAACTTGCCTCTTGGGATTCGTGTAAGGATCCACACAAAGATGTGGTTTCACTAAATCCTAATCTCAAATCATTCGTAACCATCCCCTCGGAACATAGAGTCCATGGCCAGTTAGCTTGATCCAATTGAAAGTGTCAAGGATGTGTTAACCATTTTCCACCCTAGCGACTTCAATTGAGCGATTGAAATAGTCTTTTAATATGAAAAACCAGAGATTTCAATTATGCATAACTCTCTTCAAACCAAGCTCAAAAATCAAGCACAAATCTTGTCAAAATCGTGCGTACACATAGCCAAATAGACTTATTAGCATGCTACGAACACGATGACGGTGTTTGTTTCACCCAATTCCACCATTTGGGGGCTCAAATGAAAAATTCATTTTTCAATTTTTTGGAAAACAAGAATGCAAAATATGAACAAAATCAACAAATTGACAAAACAACGATGAAATTAATAGATTTAAGAGTAAAAAGAAGTGATTGATGAAATGAAAAACATGAAGTTGATGTAAAAAATGAACAAAAACACATGATTTTTAGTTGATCATCCAATCCTTTTGTTAGTAAAAAACCTGCATCAAGCAAACAAGCATTGCAAGATGCTTAGCAAGAGATTGATGTCCTGGCAATGGAACCAAAAGATGTAAGGCCTTCGCCACTCATCTTGGACTCTCCTCTCATGTCTTGGGGAGTCAAGACTCCAATATGAACCCAATATATCATGAGAAACACAATGCAAATATGGGGCAAATCTCACTTACCTCTCTTTCTTGCATCATGCGAGGATTCTTGATGTAGCCACCACATAAAGGAAGCACACGAGAGCTCGACTCCACACCTCTCCTGCAAATGCTGCATAGCTCAACCGCTTCCACTCACTCTCCTCTCACACACTCACTCACACATGATTAAGCAATCAAGCTAATGATCAAACTGCTTCCACTCACTCACACATGATTAAGCAATCAAGGTAATGATCAAACCTAATTAGGCAAGTAATAGGCAAGAAGAAGAAGAGTTGAGAGAAAGAACGCCCTTAGCATTCAACTAGAGCCATTCAACTAGAGAGTACAATAATTTCACACACTCACTCACACATGATTAAGCAATCAAGCTAATGATCAAACCTAATTAGGCATTCAACTAGAGCCATTCAACTAGAGAGTACAATAATTTCACACACTCACTCACACATGATTAAGCAATCAAGCTAATGATCAAACCTAATTAGGCAAGTAATAGGCAAGAAGAAGAAGAGTTGAGAGAAAGAACGCCCTTAGCATTCAACTAGAGAGTACAATAACATACATGAGAGAATGAAAGAATGAGGTGAGGGAGTTACAACTGGACCTTTATGCCTAGCCTATAATGTTCACACCTTGGCTGGTCATACTTAAAAAATAGTTCCTTGTGTGTCCAAGACTGCCTAGGCCTAGGGAACCTTAGTAACTTCCCATTGTGATCCCATGGTGCGCCTTTCATAGACAATTGGCGATTGCACACACAAAATATACCATACGTAATATATACGGTGAAACCAATGTTGTCGTCGACGTGGCCAAAACATGTAGAAATGAATGCGTGGCCAGAATTGATGCTATGGGAGTCTCCGAGACGAGGGTTAACAATCTCCAAATGTGGATGAACATTTTTAAAAAGTTTTTAATTTGCAGTAATGAAAAACCTATCTAGGATGATCAAATCAAATTTGGACACATGTCAACCCAAGTGGTCCAATCAATAAAATGCCACATGGTATCTTATCCATACATTATCCACAAGCTTATCTTGACAAGTCAAAACATTATCCATAAGCTTATCTTGACAAGTCAAACAGTATGTGTCCATTTGTGAAAAAAATCATGAACAAATCGATTAGTACACTAGATAATTGGGGTTTCCAAGTAGACAAGGTGACAAGTCAATTTAGTACAACTGGGGTTTCCAAGTAGACAAGTTGATTAATACATGATGTGATGACCACAAAGAAGAATGCTGGTTGTATGAAACTACTTTGTTCCCATTATGTAGAAAACTAGGTGCTCTCACGAATTTGTTGTGGTGTCCTATATGGATAGATAGCTAGGACTTGTTGTGGTGTCCTACATGGATAGATAGCTACACGTACCTCTAGGTAGATGATGTATAGTCTTGCTATGTATCTAGAGTTGCAAGGTGGGGTAGTTATACCTTCACTTATAGTAGTCTAAGAGATATTGCTGAGGGGAACCACCATTTAAAGAAATGTATACAATTGTGTATACAAGTAGCTAACATCTAAAGAAATGTATCTAATTGTGTATACAAGTAGGTAACATCTAAACAAAGGAGATTGATGTGGCATTTGATATTAGATTATGAAGATAAATCCATACCCATATCCAAGAGGGGAATGAGGAGTGATTTTTCTATTTATGTAAAGATGTCACTTGGGTATAGGCTTGTTCAGCAAGAGCATAATAATTACCAAGGAGATATGGTAATGTTGTTGTTATGAGATAGCTTTAGTGTAGGTGTCCAAATTTCTAGCAAGATGAGGAGTATCAGAGAGAGTATACTAGACTTCTAGAGAATGCATTTAATGGGATCTCATAGTTCATGATGGCATGAAAATGGGATTAAATCTAGCTGGGTTTGTAGTTACAACATGATTGAGTAGGATAGTGGGGCTGTCCACATGAAAAAGAGAGGAACTCAAGATAGCTTCAAATTATGTCATGTATTATCTCCATGTTTGTAATAGTAATGATGCGAGTGTCTACTAGTTGCTTAGGGAGATAAAGCACTAGGATCTTGGTTCCATGAGGGTAGAACATGTTGAGGTTATATTAAAGTATTAATGCTACTCTTGATGATGAGAAATGATTAATATAGTTACATTAAAGTAAAAATGTGCTCTTGATTTGATAGAGTTGTATCAAAGTAAAACTAATGCTCTTGATTTGATAGAGTTGTATCAAAGTAAAAATGATGCTCTTGATTTGATAGAGTTGTATCAAAGTAAAAATTATGCTTTTGATGAGGATTGGTTGCCCAACTTAGGGGGTACATTCTAGTGTGGGGTGTATACTTGTTGGCATGTGTTATTTTATGATTATTGCAGGACTATAGTAGGGATAATAGAAGTGATAGTAGCCACTAGGGATGATGGACTATAGTGACAGGATCATTTTTTGAGCTCCTTAGCCTTGCCAAATCATGTGTTGTTGGTCCTTACCTTAAAAGTTTTAATGCAACTCCTTGATATGGGTCATTAGGACTTGTTTGGGGTCTTCTTGGGCCCTTTAATTTGCCCCAAGCCTAATGACAGTCATTAAGGAGTGGTGCAATGGGAGAAGGCCATGTGGAGAAAAATGTTGGGTTTCCCTGCCCCTAATATGTAGGGGTCAAACTTGAATCATACCATTTTTTTTAAAGAAATTGGGCTGAAAAATGCAAAATCTTTCAATAAAATCAAATTTCCCACCTTTTTTTAATAAAGACAGCTCAAACTGGCATAAATGACCCCACCTCAAAAAGTGGGCTAGGGCCAAAAACGCCCCCCCATCATTATCCCTTATTTAAAGCTACTTTTCCCTCTCCCCACCCCCTCTTCCTCTCTCTAAAACTAGCAATTCGGTTTTGAGTCTCTCTCTAACTAAAAGAGTCTTTTTGTGGCCTCCTCCCTCCCCATTCTGCCTTCCCCTTCCCTCCTAAAGTTAGATCTATCTTTCTGTGCCTTCTTGGCTATGGAAAGCTTGGAAAACAGTCCACTTTTCCCCCCCTCAAGTCCATCCTCTCTTGCTTGCACACATTCTTCACTCTCCTCTTGCTAGCTTATACACATTCTTGACTCCTCTTGCCAGCTTATATGCTCTGCTAGCATTAGGTTGCAGAGATCTTCTTGGCTATGGAAAGCTTGGAAAACAGTCCACTTTTTTTCCCATCAAGTCCATCCTCTCTTGCTTGCACACATTCTTCACTCTCCTCTTGCTAGCTTATACACATTCTTGACTCCTCTTGCCAGCTTATATGCTCTGCTAGCATTAGGTTGCAGAGATCTTCTCACACACCTACAACTTCATAGCATTTAGCTTAATCGGTTAGCCAAGCACAATGAGTCGCCGACGTCGTTCAAGGGTGGAGTCCTTTAGCAGCAGCAACGAACAAGACGACACTGGCTTGTGGGTTACAAGCACCTTTGCAAAAGGAATGTGGGTGACGATGCGTCCAAGCACAAGGGGAGCCCACGAAGTCTCTCGCAGATACATAGGGTTAAAGTCACACCATTGGAAGGGTCGCATAGTGGATCTCAAGCAGGGGGCTGACGGAAGCAAGCAGGTGATGATCCAACACGTCTACAAGGCATCGCAACTCCGTGTTGACAATGCCAATCACAAACGCTTTCCTGCAAATTGTAAGTTTTATTTGTGCTTCTTGTTTTATGGGTTGCACTGAGACATGCTAATATCATTTCATGTTACGAAAGCTTGATTTTTTCAAGTGTGTTCTTGTAATGTTTTGTGCAGACATCTTTCCGTCGACATTTATGGAATGGGAGCCTTTAGAGGCCCTTTTTAGAACCTTTGAGGCGCACCACTTTGAAATCGGCAAGCTACTATATACTGGTTGTTCGGCATCAGAGCTTTTAGAGCGCTCAGTTTTCTTCTTTCATGCAGAGTATATTGTACCCACGTCAAGGGATGGTTCTGGGACTCTACGGAGGCTCCCTACACCAAGTCTCACGGACCATGATTGGCCAAAGCCTGACAATACTTTGGTTGCACTAACCAGACGTCGGATTGAGATTGATGTGTGCAATGCAATGAAGTGCACCTATGGGTCACATCGTGTGACTCTCACGTTCTTCATGCCTTTACATTTGTTTGTGTTTTTGTTCAAGGAGGCTGATGTTCACCGGACTCCTACAATGTGGATTGCAAAGGGAGGCACAGTAATGAGTGCCTTTCTTCCACCTTCGTGGGATTTGAAGGTTATTCAACATCAGGGTGACAAGATAAAGTGCATGGTGGTGTCGAAGAAGATGGTCGTTCGTCGGTACCAGCTTGGAAAGCAACAACTCTCTATTATCTTTCCTTACAGACGTTGGAAGCTGACTGGAGGCGAATGGCAAGCACTCGATTCGGACATCAACGATGCAGAACAGCTTGATGTACATGTTAGCACGCAAGCTGATGTGTGGGATATCGTAGTAAATGCTGATTGGAATATGGTGAACCTAAGGGAGTACTTAGGCCTTAGGTTTGCACTGAAAGGTGACTTTTCATTTGTGATTGATAACACACCTCTACGTAAGAGGAAAGAGGCATCTTACTTTTGTAAAAGCATTCCCTTCCCTAGATGTATCCATATCAAGCAAGCTATGTAACAGATTTTGAGAGATTAATTCAAAACAATTTTGGCTACTCGCAATTTGCGTTCTCAATTTTGTGCACTTTTAAGTTATGTTGCGTGTTTTTATTTTTTTGGAGGTTTTAAGTGAATTTTTAAACATAAACAAAGTTTTAAAGACCTCTTTATAAGTCACTTTTGGCCACTTTGAATTCATCTCCTCACTCTCGGCATCTTTGCGGTCCCCTCGCCTTCTTCGCTACTCAAGCATGGCCACCCCCGCCCAAGCTCTCCTATCTCAATTGCACAAGCTTGACCTCGGTCACTTGATCGAGAAGCTTGCACCCATCTTTCAGACATCTATTAACATGGAAGGCACCGCCGAACTCCATAATGACGTGTTTGGGGCGTTCACTAGCTACATGGACACATACATGGCTGAATATTGTGTCAACTTTGAAGACGAGGAGGGGACTTGGGTTCCTGTGGATCTTATCAAGCATACCTACAAAGCGGACAAAAATTTCAGGTTCAGGCTTGCAAGATTCCTCAAAGGCCTTAGTAGCACATATCTAAGGGAGGAGGAAGAAGATAACCTGATAGGTCTTGGAATGGGCAACATCGGCACAAGTTTTTTGAGGTGGGACATGACTCTTGCCCTCCTGATCTTGGAGGGAACAGAGAAAAGCAAGGGAAAGAGGAAGGCCACTCCTCCAAAGAAAGCCACACCTTATCTCTTGATCAAGGAAGCTGACCCAAAGGAGGAGATTGTCACCCCAGTGCAAGAAGCATCTCTTGCACTTGTGACTCTGGCGGAAGAGCCGCAAGCTGAGGCTGTGAAACGGGACATCGAAGGGGACGATGTCATGGATGAAGTTCCAGAGCTCGAAGTGCGAACTCTACACCCCATCATAGTAGAAGGTGTAGAGTTCTTATTTTTGGATGACATCGCCCATGTCCTTGTGCTGCACCAGGATGAAACTCTCTCAGTCATTGCTATGTACGCGGGCATGCGAGACACACAACAGCCGTCCAAAGATGATGACATCCGCATTGACTTCAGTTCCACAGATGTCACAAAGGTGCTTGCGCTCCCGGAAAATCATGCCTCAATAGAGTCCCTTGTGGGTGCAGAGACTCTTGTACAAATATCCCAATGCAAGGATTTCTACGAGAGTGTGCCAGAAACTAGCTTTGCCCCTCACAAGCCGCTTACCATTTCGGATTCCGTCAGCCTCGGGAGCATCAATATTAGTGATGTAGACCTTGCGGATCATGATGATGCCACTGAGGTAGTACACCCAATTTCTTCCCTTCTTAATTTGTAATTTTTTGAAGTCAACTCATTCTTCTATCTACTTTGTAGACCGCAAGAGAAATGGACTGGTTCGCAAGCCGAAAGGGTGGAGCACGAAAGGAGGTGGAGGGGAAAGATGCTGCGCTATGGCACTACATCCCGAGCTTCAATGCCGAGATGCTTCGCGTGATTCACAACGACTTTTCAAATGATGCGCAAGCTGAATTTTTGAAGTGCAGAGCCCTAAGCGCCATCCTGTCTGAAGCCCCTATAGCCCAAAATGCCCATAAATGTATTCTTGTAAATAGGGAAGCAGCTATCTATAGCTTTGGTGATAAAAGTGCAGGGTCTTTCCTAGGATTTTGTGGCCTTAGCCTTGGACAAGGCATCACTAATGCCAAAGAGATAGCCGAATGCATTGGTGACAAACCATCAGTAAAGACTCTCACCCACGAGGCTTTCACCAAGCTCATCAAGCGAGTTGACTAGATCCAATGTACTCATTTGCCTTTTGTGAAAATCAAACAATTAATGACATCAAGATGTTTTTCGAGCTGATTTTAAGTTTTATCTTTTTGATGTGTTTATATGTTGTCGTCGTGTCCTGTCATGATGTTTCAATCAATTTTTGTGAACGCTCGTCTGCCACCACTCGTCCGACTTTGGCTCGACTCGACGGGCCGATTTCTCCTGCGTATGGCCCCAAAAGGGTAGATCAGATGTGCGGGGTGCGCCGGGGCCGACCGGGGGGGGGGGGGGGGCGGTGGTCGCGCCGTGGGACCTGTGTGCCACGGAGCGACTTTAAACAGGCAAAAGTCGCTCCGTGGCACACAGGTCCCACGGTGCGACCACCGGCCCCCCCCGTCGGCCCCGGTGCACCCCGCACATCTGATCTACCCTTTTGGGGCCATACGCAGGAGAAATCGGCCCGTCGAGTCGAACCAAAGTCGGACGGGTGGTGGCAGACGAGCGTTCACATGAGGTCGAATGTACGTAGCGACAACAATTACATGCAAAAGACTACAATTACCTTGACAAGACGACAATCACTTGCAATAGAAAATAACTTTTTTGAAAATAGACATGGTTTTTCATTAATCAAATTGAGATTACAAAACACGGATTTGTTGCATTACAAAGGCTTCCCCTATCTAGTGAAAGAGAGCGTCCTCTCCACGGATACGCCTAGCTAGACGAAGATCAGATGGCTTCAAAGTGACACGTTTTGCATGCACCATGCACAAAACCGTGTCTTGGAAAAGCGAAACCAAAATATCCTCGGCACCTTGTTGCAGAGCGCCTAGTGCCGCCGCTTGCACATGATTGACATCCCGGCGCTGGTTGTGGATAATCTCTTTGACGAGACGCCCAAAAGGTGCCTTCGGAATAATTGGTGTGCAGGTCTTCTGATATTTGTGAATTTCTTTAAGGGCAACTGTCCCTGGTCTCCACCTTTGCTTCTTCTGCGTTGTTGGGGTGGTGGTGCTTGCGCGTGGCGGTCCAAGCTGGCGTGCCATTTTTGAACTTTTGTCGCTGCTCTTGGAAGTCGACGGAAGGGGGTTCTGTGCGTTTAGGAATGGTTTTCCCCTTCTTAGCCTTTGCAGGTGTTGGAGTTTTCTTTGCCTTTGCAGATGGAGTCTTCTGAGCTGCTCTCTGCTCTGCCTCCTTCCTTACTCGCTCCTCTTCATCTTTCCTTTCTTTTTCCTCACGAAGCCTCCGTGTGTTTGCTGCCCTGGCTTCTCGTTCAAGCTTCTGTCTCTTATTTTCTACTTCCTCAGCTGAGAGTTTCCTCTTTCCTTTACCAAGTGCATGAGCCAAGACTCTGTCTAGCATTGCATTAAGAATCCTATTACTCGGCAGGTGCTCCCTTTCTACTGTGTCTTCATTTCTCCTCTTTGTATATTATGCTCGAAGACTTTGTATAGCCGCTTCCAAAATTGTGTCATCTTCGTATCCGGCCATTCGCAGGTCAGCAACAAATCCGTGAGCTTTTCTGTTAAGCCAATCCTCCTCCGCAGCAAAGAATGCTAATCTTCTCTCATTGCTTGCGGCGGCCTGAGCTTCTTCTACAGCCTTCTTATCTGCCTCCGCCTTCCTAACTGCCTCGTCTTCTTCCGCCTTCTTGGCAGCCTCATCCTCCTGTGCTTTCTTTGCTGCCTCGTCCTCCTCCTGTGTTCTGACGGTCTCTTCGGCTTCTTTTCTTGCTCTCTCAGCTGCCTCCATGTCCTCTGCTTCTTTCTGTAATCTCTCCGCTTCTTGGCGTTCTTGGGCTACTTGGGCCTCTCGCTCAAGCCTCACACGCTCAGCTTCCAGATCCATTTGGGCTTGTGGGTAAATGTTTGGGATTTCAGTTCTATGTGCCACCGGTAAGGACCCAAGGTCTTTGAAAATGTCATCCTGCGTATTGGAGGGAGGATCATTTGGGGGCTCCATGTGCGTGAGATATTAGTGCACGAGCGAGAGAGAGAGAGAGAGAGAGAGAGAGAGAGAGAGCGCGTGCGAGAGAGTCAAGGGGAGAGGAGGAGAGAGAGCTCACAAGTCGACTTTTAAAAATGACTATAAAACTCACTGATATTTATAGGGGGCCAAAATTACAAAAAAGTCAATTTACAATGAACGCGCCAAAAAGTGGCGAACAAGAATTATTGGGTGGGTAACCACACGTGGCCATTTCTTAGTCGACCACTGTGCCATTGCCTCGCTCTTTCACGTGCCATTGACGCATTGCACCCTTCTCTTTCGCCTTGCACCTACCACCTTCATGATTTTGCGCCTCAAAGATAAATTTTCGGCTCGCTTTTGGGCCTTTCTCCCAGTAAGTGCACGGTAAAACCAATTGAACATTTCCTGAAATGCATTGCTGCGAACCTTGCCACCGCCATGACCCGTGTTCTTAAAATAGGCCACCTTGGCTTGGTAATGTGATCGTTCCATGCCTTGGTTGCTCCAGAGTGCAAGAGACCCATATTCATCTAGAAAGAAGGAACTGTGCGCATAGAGAATATGCATGTAGTGTGTTATATGAGTTTCCCCCCAAGCATCGATCATTTCTTCTGTGAATCTGTCAATCGAAGTCTTGAATGTAGCTATCTCTGCTTCATCAAGATACGGGCGCTCAAGAAGCCTCATCATCTCATCACAAGCTTCCCACACATGTGCACGCTTCAATCCTAGTGTCGCCTCATTGCCTCGATAGGTTGTTACATCACAAATCTGCTTCCATAATTCAAAATGTGTATGGCTTTGAGCCTCACCATAGTTTGAGAGAAGGTGTCTTGCTTTCATATCTTATTAGGGTTATCTTGGGTACTTGATGGGTTTTTGCGATCCTTAGAGAGGGTGACAGCACCTGCGTGAAGCCCCACGGATGATAAAACAACTTTAAGCTCTTGGATGCCCTGTTCTCGCCGTGACTCTGGCTCCATGTTCCAAGCATAATTGATGTGGAGCATCAACAATTTGTCCAAAATTCTAAGTCTTGCGTGCAAGGTACACACATGTACTCGCGACAGTGGAATTGAAAGAATAGGGTTCCAAGTAGCATCCTCCTCTGCGCGAGATGGTGTCTTGCTTTGATTGCAGCTCATAATTCCATTGAGCCAGACGTGCATACCCTTCCCTTTTTGTAATTGATTTGAGCCCTTTGCACTTGCCTGCTTACGACCTTTCACCTTGGTTGCTTGTTTGGCCTTCCCCACTGCGACACTTGGCATCCTTGGATGACAACAAAAGATGCATGGAAACAAAGTGTTAGCACCGCTTTTAGTTCCCAACATGCATTTGAGGGTCTTGAGATCACCACCAAGGTGCCACTCTATTTCAAAGTGACCAGTGCACCAGGCACATGCAAGACTTCACCATTTGATTGCCTGTGTATCACTCCTTGAATACCTGTACGGGTGAAGTACCACCTCAGACTGTCATGGTCCTCGTGCGGAAGGGTCCATGCCGCCTGCGACCATATGTTCTTCTCAGATTGCACTCCAAAGTAATCTTGCTTGCGTCGCTTTGTGTGCAAGTTATTCTCCGCATCACCTGTTTCATCTTCGCCGTCTAAGCTCTTTCGCTTCAATGCCCTACTCATGAGTGTCAGACTTGTACGTTCCACCCTTTGGCCCTTTACAACCTGACATTCATCCAATTTGAGGACAAATATAGCCTTTCCATCCGTCTCCTCTAATGTCATATCATAAAACTGAATCATAGCTCATTGAAGCGCCTCCACCTCGACGTAAACATTGTTAAACTTGTTGTAAGCAAAATCTTTTGAATTTGACATTGGCATGCTACCATCCACCCATCTGTAGCCGCCTAGCAAGTCGGCAATATTGTTGTTTGCTGACTTCCTTGCCATAACTATACTGTATGGTGTTGGAAGTATAGATCGTGTCATTCCTTTGCCTCGTAGACGTGCTGTGATGCAAGTATACAAAGCCCTGTATCCCTTATCACACTGATACCTGCAGTGTCGCACACAGTGAGCATGTCAACAGGACTGACAATCTGCTCGAATTCCTTGAGAAAATACTTTTGAATCCTGTCACGCAACGCACCATTTACTGGATTGGTTATCATATTGATTACTTTCTGCTCTGGAATAATGTGCTCAAGGATAGACTCCTCAGTATTGGAACAACCTAATATTGCTTTAGCACATTCCCTGGACATCACATAGTTCAGAGTCAATGACATAACTATATGAAAAAGGAATGTAATGCTAGTTTTGAAGCTGTGATTACCTTGTTTGACGCACACGTCGCTTGCGAGCCCCCCCATCTTTGGAAAGAAGACTCAGAGGCTTGCGCTTTTGCTGCCTTGCATTATATCCCACGGGGAGGTGAGTGAAATGATCGACATGTCGGCGAAGGTTCCGAGTTGAGTTTCGAAGACGGAGATAGTTCTCTATAGCTCGATCCCTGCTTTCCACACCTTCATCAAGCTTCATCTTCTGCTCTGCATCCTCCTTCTCTAGATCCTTGACTCGAGCCAGCATATGTTCCTTTGTGGCCATGAAAGTCGACGCACATTCTTCCTTTTCTGCCTTGCATAATTTTAGAAGCTTCCTGAGGTGATTTTGATTTGAGAGTTCCTGCAAGTACAAAGAATAGAGCCTCTGACAGTACCCTAAGAAACCATTATAACCATCACCCAAGAAGCGTACGACCTGCGTGATATTACGAAAAGGGGGAGGTGCACCAGTCTGTGGATCAAGGGGATAAATGCTTCCATCAGTCCAAAGATCAATGGCTTTTGCACCTTGAAGTCGTAGCACCTCAGCAGGAATACATCCCTTCGTTCGATTACTTTGCATTGTGGCATACTCCTTGTCTAAGTCCACGTGCAAGCGAAACTTTGATTGCTTGTTGTTGGTGATGTCCCGTAGAGCCATTGTACGTAGCAAATGGAGATGGAGATGTAGATGGATACAGAGATGGAAATGTGGATGGTGATGGAGATGATGGAGATGGCGGACTGGAAATGTGGATGGTGATGGAGGAGATGAAGATGGAGATGGTGATGGAGATGGAGGTGGAGGAGATGCAGATGGATACAGAGATGGAAATGGAGGCCTTGAGGAGATAGATACGGAGAGCTTGCTAGTGATGGAGATGGAGAGCTTCAGCTTGCAAGGATGTGTAGATCTGTACCTTCACAGGAGGGGATGGTGAGCTCTTCCATGAGAGCTGGTGGAGGGGATGATAGATATGGAGAGCTTGCTAGTGATGGAGATGGAGAGCTTCAGCTTGCAAGGATGTGTAGATCTGTACCTTCACAAGAGGGGATGGTGAGCTCTTCCATGAGAGCTGGTGGAGAGGATGATGGAGTAGGAGGTCCAGATCTGCAGGCCATGGCTCCTAGAGAGAGAAAAAGAAGCCCTTACCCAAGTAAAACACCCTAAACGCGTTTTAGAGAGAGAGAGTGTAGAGAGAGAGTGGGATCTGCAGCACCTCCAAAAAGGGAGGGAACAAAGTGACGAAAATTTTCAAACATTCTTTGTGAAAGGTACTTCACTACAAGACAAAAAGGCAGTTAGGTCCATATTCCTTCCCAAGGACAGAAGATCTAATGATTAGATCACCTTTTGGCCTATTTTCTTTTTTGTAGAAAAGGAAAAATGCATTTTTAGGCCTAGGCCACTAGCTTGGTCAAAGCTTGATTAGCATTTTAAGCATTTCACTAAGTGTCCAAATAAAAGGGCCCAAGAAGACCCCAAACAAGTCCTAATGGCACTATCTTATTGATTGCATCGTCACTCCCTTGTAACATTGCAATGCTCCTTTGTCAATGTGGTGAACGTAGAGCTAGATGGAGCCAAAAAGAGAATGTCCTTCACGGTGGTTCTCTCTCACAAAATGTGGAAAAGGAAGAAGCTAATGGAAGAGGGAAACATATAAACCTATTCAAGAAAGAATCCATCTAGCATGAAAGAATCCAATAGAAGCAAGAGTAGATAAGAAGGGGAGCTCACAAGTATTTTACTACAAGGGAATGATTGTGTATTTATTGGCGTCAAAATATATAAACCTATTCAAGAAATCATTCATCTAGCATGCAAGAATCCAATAGAAGCAAGAGTAGATAAGAAGGGGAGCTCACAAGTATTCTACTATAAGGGAATGATTGTGTATTGCTTAGTGTCAAAAATGACTTAAATACAAGGGACTAGTTTTCACACCAGTCTACCTAAACTTAAAAAATGGTATGGCCTCTATTACTAATCCAAAGCACATATGTATACAAAGTCCTTAGTATGGCCTCTATTACTAGTCTAAAGCATGTACAAAAATCCTTATTCTTTTCCAATTTGATATTAACCTCAAGGTAAAGTTACTTTATATGTTCTAACATTACCTTACAATCAAGTAGGTAAAAAGGCAAAGCACCTTTTATGATAGGTTGAGTAGGTGTAACCACGTTAACTTACAGAGCTGTTGACATAACCCCAGCATCCTTCACCCAAGTTGGTGGGTGAAGCTATTGTTGAGGTAGAAAGGTATGGATATCCTAGGATACACCATGAAGTTAGCATGTGAGGTTAAGTGGCATATTAGTGATAAGATTTGGGTAGCCCTAGGAATAGGCAACTTGTTGAGGCACCATGGAAGGTAGATACAAAGTAGAAGTGTCATGAAAGGGCTCCTTCTATTGTGGAAATGGCCTAGCCCTTCAAATTTAGGTGATTGGTGGAAGCAACTAGTGCCTTGTGATTGGTAGAATGAGCACTAGGACCACCAATGAGCATTAGGACCACACCAATGAATGATTGGCATGGGTAGATGGCAGTCCTACTCTTCTTCGTGTGATATTATATTATGCCATAATCTTATAACTGGATGTTTAGAGATTAGGCTTCTTCACGGCTAATACATTAGCCAAGGTGAGGTTTTTTTTTGGTGAATTATAGTCACAAAGAAGAGGTTGCATATGTAGCTCTTGGAGGTACATACAAGGTTGCATATGTAGCTCTTGGAGGTACCTACAAGGTTGATGGTTCTCTAAGCGATGAATTATTACCATGGGCTAGTAGGCTTGTGCCCACACCATGGTCCCCCTATCCAAAGATGTACTTGGAGGGTTGGCATTGACAAGATTAGTCATAGGTGCATGTGTTTATGTGTGTTGTGAGAGATGCGAGATGTTAAAAAAAATGTGTTTATGCATGTGCAATGAGCAAAAGGTGTGACATGTGTGCATGTGCAATGAGAAAAATGTGTGACGTGTGTGTGTACTCCTCCAATCCATGCAGATTTCTCCAACTCACTGCTTTCTTTAATACTCTTTATTGCTTTCTTTAATACTCTTTATTGCTTTCTTTTGACATTTACTCGACATCCCTTTTCATGGGGAGTCAAGATCATTAGATCATTAGTGAAGTATGTGCATGTACAATGAGAAAAAGGTGTGAGGTGTGTGTGTGTGTGTGTGTGTGTGTGTGTGTGTGTACTCCTCCAATCCTTGAAGATTTCTCCAACTCATTGCTTTCTTTAATGTTCTTTATTGCTTTCTTTTGACATTTAGTTGACATCCCTTTTTATGGGGAGTTAGGTTCTCTCACATTTATAGATTCTCTTTTACATCCTCTTGCCAAGGGCTTGTTCCCGCACACACCCTATTCACTTGTATATTTTAACAAATCCTATCTTTGATTTCTAAGGGTTTTTCTTCTAATTAACTGAAAAATTAACGGGAATACTTATAACTGTAAGGAAAATTTCAACTTTATAAAAATTCATTCCTTTTCCTGGCCACAATAGAATTAAAAAATGGTTCTATTCGAGAATAACGGGATTTTATAAAAATAACTCTTCTTCCAATAATCCAATTGTGAGTATATATCATTTTATTGATTTATCCACATAGAAATATCTAAAATATTCTTTTCATCAATTTGATCCTCAACCTTAATATACCAAAATTTCCTACATGAAATTATGGTGAAAACTTCTCTATTAACATCTAAATAAATTTATGCATTTTTCTACTTAAAATACAATGAAAATTCTTCTTTTAAATAAATAAAAATATCCATATCTTGGAATATGCCAAAAATTTCTCTTTTAACATTTAAATGTTCAAATCTCAAATATCATGGGAATTCCTCTTTTTACATCTAAATTTTTATGCATGAAAAATAAATATATTAAAAATTCCTCTTTTCTCTAATTAAATAAATATGCATAATTACTATAAAAGTATTTTCCAAAAATATGATAAAAATCATTATTTTAGCATAAAATATCTATACCTAGAATATGTTAGGAATTTCTCTTTTTGCTTTATTAAAATTATGCATAAAAATAAGATTTATCTTTTTTCTGAAAATTTTTATCATAGCTTCGCTGCAATTACTGAGAATGTTCAATTTTCTATTTTGAAATGAATACTTGTAATGGAAATATGATAGGAACTCTTCTTTTAGACTAAAATTAGATTATGCATACATAACATAATTATAAGCATAATTATAAATAAATCTCTTATTATTGTAAAATAACCATTCCTCATTTCTAAAAATGTTAGCATAACCCTCTTTCAATTTAGAATGAGTTGATATGATTTTTCTTACTCATAATCAAGCTAAAAAGAATTAACCATCATTTTTACTAGATTAAAAATCATGAAAATATCTAATCTCTTATCAAGCCTAGAGTTTTGATTAAAATAAAGAGATTATCATTGAGAATAATCCATCTAACAAGGATCTAATCATAAAGATGATTAATCTTTCCAAAAGAGAGATTTTCTTTAAAGAAAACATTATAATTAAGCATAAAGACTAGCATTAATCTAATTAAACATTATGAAATGAATTCCTTCCTCCAAGTCTCTAATATGTTTTCAAATAATTTTATCTCACTATTGCTCTAGCTCTTTTTCTCCAATGAATGCAAAGATCTTGTCAATTGAAATCCACACATCTGCCTTCCGATTTTGGATTGAACCTTCATTTCCAATGTCCTTGACTGCATTATGTAGATCTTTCCATCGATTAAACATCTTTTGCTTGTTTTTATCTCGACAGTCTTTGAGGCAGTATGATAAAATTCTTTTAGCTTTCACACCACCTTTGATGGTTTTTTTGGTACTTTGCTGCCCCCTTGTGACCGCTTGTCGTCCTCCTCAATTTTAACATGCCCCCCATGCAAGCCAATGTCTGATAGCACTTTTTCTATTGCTTTTATTGCTTTTAAAGATTTTTTAAAAAGGCTTTAACGTCCATGCAAAGCATATGTACAAATACACCAGTTTCTCTACAATTCTACATAGTGCATGCAATGTGAATATGTGCACTCTGGATAGAGGAATATCAAGCACTAGTTTGAAATATTTATCTTTTAAATGCCTATCAGGAGCTTTGTTCCATAGTACACGATCTAAAGTCTTGGCACTTGACATGCAATATAGACATAGACTCTTTGCATTTGCACCTTTGCTTATGTTATGCATGCATTTTAGAGTCTTCAAATCACTTGCCATGTGCCATTCCACTTTATAGTCATTGAACCCAGGCACGTGAAGGGCCCTTCCATTTCTTTGCTCACTAATCAGTGCTGGAATTGTAGTTTGATGAAACACCCAATGCAAAATTTCAAAAACTTCTTTATCCACCTGTGTCATTAGAAAGAAGCTCATGTTTAATACAAGTTTCGTGTTTAATCTATTTCAACGTAATACACAGTCATATTCAATGATAAAGAAGATACCTCAAAATATCCAAGTGGCAATATGTTATTCTCCGATTGAACACTAAAATATCTTGCATCATCTTTTATAATTGATGTGTCTAAGGCCATGTTCATTAGAGTGATAGTAACCCTCTCCATTTTTTTGTTCTTTAAAATCTCACACATCGAGTTTCAAAATAAATTTTAGAACTCCTTCACATTCTTCTTGACTAATCTCAAAGAACTAAACTCCGTACCTTTGCAAAGCTTCAAGATCAAAGAAAATATTGTTGTGCTGGTTAAAGAGTACCTCTCTGTCTTTAGCAACAAATGTTGCTTTAATATGTACTGGTGAACCAAGCTTCTCAAACACCTCTGAGTTCACATATTGGCGTGCAGAATTTACTTGCATTGGTTTTGGAAGTAACAAACCTTTATGCTTCTTACTTTGACATTTCTCTGCTAGTGTCTTAAACAGTATACTATATGCTTTCTGAGAGATGCCAGTCTCATCCAGCATTGCTTGCACCTGGAGTTACATCGAGTTGGTTCTTGTTCATAAAAGAAGACACATGCTTCTCATTGATTTTTTGAAACTTCTTTTGATATAGCATCTCTTCTACTATTCCTTTTGGTACCAAATGACTTTAATGCACTCCAGCTTTGGAATGTACCTTGGACTCTGATGAAGTAAAGATCTAAAAATAGAATAACATCAAATTTGATTACTTATGTCTAGTTTCAAACAAAGAACCTAATCTAAAAAGAGAAATATATATGAAACAAGAGTTAACATTACCTTATAGCCTGCACTCGCTTCTTCATCCCTCCACTTCCAACGTTCATTTTCTCTATGTTGCAAAGTTGCCTTCTTCTTTTACACTGCCCTAGTGTTGTGTCCTTTCTCCTTAAAGCATAAATCTTTTTCTCCAAGTCTTGAATTATTTCATTTTTACCCCATAAGCTTACATACAACCCATTTAGTTTTTTTATTTCAGTGTTCTCTATCTATAGAAAATCCCTCTATTGTTCTGCAACCATCACTTTTGTTTCCAAGTGTTGGGCATAACCCAACAAACCTTGTCTACCATCACCCGTGAAATGTAGTAGGTTTGTTGGGCATAACCCAACAAACCTTGTCTACCATCACCCGTGAAATGTAGTAGATTTTTAATGTTGTAAAATGGAGGTGGTGCATTTGTAAATGGATCCTTGGGATACATTGACCCATCGGTCCACAAGTCCAAATGATGCTCTCCATTATTCCTCCTTTGCTCTTTTTGTTCATAACATAAAAAAATCTCTTATTTCGTTTCTTCAAAGGTTGGTACTTAGATTGTATGTCCACATGAAGATGGTAAGTATCATATGTTCTTTTACATGCACCATTTCTACTACTGTTTACTGAGAATTTGAGTGTCTCCATGTGTTATTGAAGGTGGATTAATTGGAATCTCCAAATTTGGATTAATGTTCTCATTTGCAAAGCTAGTATTTTCTGTCATCATAAAACATATTAAAGAATTGAAACAAGAACTAACTCGATTAGTAATAAGGACGTTTTTTTTAAGTTTCAATAGGAAAACCCCCACGGTCGAGATGATGATTAAAGCTTTCCTCAAATCTATTAAATGCATAACTACCTCAAATCTGTGAAATCTTGGTTCTGACAAGTTTTACATGCATCCAACAAAGAATGCCGCCTTATGATGAAACCTTATTGAAAGAATATGTATATTTTAATATATTTAAACTTACTATTATAATAGTAAAAAAATGAGCCAAATTGCAAATTTGTGTATGTTTTAAAACTTTTTTATTTTCTCTCTCTAAGCTGAGTTGGCACTTCTTACAGGGCCCAAAATTGAGTCCACATTTCTCCTAATGGAAGGATTAGAACCAAAGCTATAATTTTTCTTCGTATGACTTCCATAGACATTTGGATATCTATAATGGTAGGAGTTGATGAAGAATCTTTTGCACTCTTTCTAAATGTTGAGGCATTAAAATCAGCCCTACTATCACCTTTTTCTGGCCCTTGATATATACATATTTATCCTCATGTGGTGACTTTGCCAAACCCTTGTTCAAAGTCGCCCCATTCACTTATCAATTTGTCTTTGTGCAACTTGGAAGTAAAGGCATCTTGCATCTCATCCTTGACTTTGTCAAACCCTTGCTCCAAGTCATCCCATTCACTTATCAATTTATCTTTGCACAACTTAGAAGTAAAGGCATCTTGCATCTCATCCTTAAATGCTTCCCATGTGGTGACTGTGTAGCCTTGATCATGAAAATGTCTCCACCAATTATGTGTATACCCTTCCATGTGGAGTGAAGCAAAGTACACCTTAGCACGGTCACTATGTGGATTCATCTCAAAATACATGTCCAACTTGTTAATCTATTCATCAAACCCTTAATTATTTGATCCTTGTCCCTTGAATTTTGTGAAGACTACCTTATAATCTTTTATCCCTTTGAATTCATCATGGTTCTCCTTGGTATTGCCCATCTGAAGCTTGATGGATGGACTGTCATGATCCCAAGAGCCATCAACATGTGGAAACTCAAATGCCACTTGCTTCCCTTTTGCATCACCAAGCGATTCAAACGGTACACGTGTAGGCAAACTTCCAAAGGACAATGAAGTCAGTGGCATATTCTGCTTATTGCCATTAATGGTAGACAACTCCTCTTTGAAAGTATCCATCATGGATTCTTTGTCCTTGTTAATGATCTTAGTCAACAAGCTAGTTTGTCGATTGTTAAAGTCATCCATCATAGAACACATTATCATCATCATCATTTGCATATCATTACTCCATGACTGGTTCAACATGTGCACTTGCATTGGCATTTGCATTTGCACCACCATTAACCTCATTGGCTTTGGTATTTGCCAATGGCTCACCATAATCATGCATTGAACCATCACTCACATTAGCCATATCGACCACATTATCATGCTCAAGCGTATCTCCATCATTTGTCTCATTGATAGCTACATTACCTTGACCAATAATGTTGGTCTTCTTCAACTCCTTGGACTTTCCCCTTGTCATTTGGTTGAAAAACACAAAATAGGTGTATCTTGACCAATCAACCAGTGTTAGAATTTATCAAGTGTTAGTTTTCCATGTCTATATTGATGAGAGAAATGCTTTGAACACCCTGGATCAAACTGTCCCTCTCATGTCTGGGCACCACAACCTTGGGTGGCTTAAAGCTCATGAGAGTTCAGAAGCACTCTAAACCTTGGCTTCTTCACACCAATGTGACAACGGTGCTCCTAGTAATAACAATATGCAAAAATGGAGATGTGTAAGAACAAGGATGTGGATAGAGCAGTTACATGAGTAAGCATTTATAATACATGCTTGTTGTTGCCATTACAAATCACTTGTCAAGTTCATTTCCCACCACTGATCTCCTGGCTCCAATTTTTGCTCTCCAATCAATACCTGTTACCAGTAGGCATACTCGGTTGGATAGTTGGATCGTTGAGAAGCTCGATCATTGATGCAAGCTGGATCATCATGGGATCGTTGATACCACAAGATTATTTGATATTGGATCGTTGGATGATTTGATGTTAGATTGTTGGAGCCTACGATTGGATCGGGGAGTGAGATCGGATCGTTTTGCTACTGAGTTGAGTTAGATCGTATCATCTGCGGGATCGGAGAGTCAGATCGGCCTACGATCGGAGAGTCATCAGATCGGATCATTTGCTGCACGATCGGATTATTTTGCGACTAGAAAATCTACCGATTCGGTGAGTTCAATTTGCTCGTTGATGTTGGATCGCGTCTGCTGCGATCGGAGAGTCGAGTGAAGCATTAGCTCTGTTTTGTCAGAGTAAATATGAGTAAGCAATGGAATGGGAGAAACCACCTTTAATGCTCAAGAAAACATAGCAAACCCTAGCCTACTACCCAAGGTCAACAGCTCCTTTCTCACACAAAAACCCCTAGATCTAGACCAAGACCAAAGAGAAAGCTCTCATCCCAATGAAAGGAAGAAAATCCAAACGAAAGCCAAGAAAGCTTGATTTGATTAGTAACATGATTATCCCCTTGGTTCCTGCTCATAGTTGGTATTTGTACCTCCTATCTTTACATATTACCTCCTTGGTTAGAGCTCATACTTGGTATTTGTTAGTCATAACCTCTATAGAGATGCCCATTATTTTACTTTGAGACATTTTATTTTGGATGTGCCTGTTATTTATATCACTTACTAGGATTAATGTGTTTAATGAGGTGTGTGTGCTAGTATGATATAGTTAGGACATATGTGTTTAATCTGTCGGAACTAACTAATATTATTTTGTATGTAGGTAATGATTGAGTGGTGGCTCATGTGTTAATCATGGGTGGAATATGTGTTGGACCACTATGAGATATTTTGAAAGAAATGTGGACACCTTTTATGGTTTCATATTTAGGCATTAATATTTTTGTAAAGTTAAGACCTCAAACCTTTGTACATACCAATTAGTATTTTATACTTTTAGTGGGCCCAAGACTTTATATTTGTTACTTGCTATATTTTTGTAGAGCTTTTATGCTCCAAAACTCAAAAGCACTTGTGCTTTGTTTTTAGAGTTATCTTTTTGAAAAGTAAGCTTTTCTAATACATATAAATATGGGTGAGTGGTACAAGGGTGAGCTCAAAGAGGCCTCGACTTGAATGATCTCGTGAAATGAGAAAGGAGGAGCCTTGGAAAGATTTCTTGATAATATGTCGTCAATTCGAGGCATTGGGAACTTGCTTTTGACTGTTAGCTTATTGAAAGAACCATAGTCCACGCAAAGTCTAGATGATAGTGACACTATTGTGCTTTACATGATTCAAGATCTCAAGTACATGCATCTTCCTTTATCATCGTTAGATGAGATGAATAGAGTTAGAGAGTGGGTTGAGCACACTAGAGACTAGATACTATGCTAAGAATTGGTGTTGGGAAGAAAAAGTGTAGCCACATGTTAAAAATTTGTAATGCTATGTGAGCTAGTTTTCCTAGAGTATATGGGAGTCTTTTAGATATTGGGTAATCATAAGATAGCTTTCCATGTCTACTTGGTGATATGTGTCTTTGTATGGTGCTATGTCCCACCACCATGAGGTGTCAATCATTGAGGATATTAGATCATAAGATAGCTTTCCATGTCCACTTGTGATATGTGTCTTTGTATGGTGCCATGCCCCACCACCATGAGGTGTCAATTTCCTTTCATATTATGTTACACATAGAGGTCACCACCATCAAGAAATAGTTATCAACTACTTTGATGCATGACTGGCACAAATATGGTAAAGAGACTACAATTAATCTAGGCTTAAAAGCTTGACTCAAACGTAGCGCAAACTCAACCCTAATGATCTTAAATTTATGCCACAAAGTTGTGACCCTTTACTTGATCATTACTTATCTAATTAGATTGGAGTTACATAGCCTCCATACAATGTGAAGTGTATCATACTTGAATTTGCCACATAACTAGTGTTAATTGTAATTTCGATATCTCAACAATTACGAAAATGGTATTGATTATATTTCATAAGCTAATATATCTCATTTTGATTTATAATTTTAACCTTTACATTACTTATGTAATTAGATTGTAGTTACATAGCCTTCATACAATGTAACGAAGTGTATCATACTTGAATATTCCACATAACTAGTGTTAATTGTAATTTTGATATCTCAACAATTATGAAAATGCTATTGATTATATTTCATAAGCTAATATATCTCATTCTCATTTATAACTTTATAGTTTTGATTAGATATAAATTCCTAAAGTATATTGAGATAAGCTCATTTATGGTGGGCATATAATTCAATTTATAGAAAGCCACTAGAATGTATAAAATTTGATTTCCTTTGATTAAGATTCATGTGAAATATCATCACATGAAAATAAGTGGAAATGGTGAAATGTATAGACTTTATTTGAATATAAGTGGAACTTATTTCAATGTCCTAATATATGCTTGAGAAATCATACATAACTAGGTAAATCCTTAAACTTGAACAAGTAGTCTTATATAGGTCCTTTTTTTCTCTTGTTTTGATATATGTTGATTTTAAGTGTAGAAATTCCAATATGTTAATTTTGAGTATATAAATGCAAGTTGATTTTTTTGAGCATGTATAACTAAAAAAGAGTTCTTATACAATGTAATATAGTGTAGAGTCATAACTCTTTGCTTTCGTATATGTTATGAATTCCAAACATCTATTTATGACATGGAAACATAATTGTTCTCCATTTCATTTAGTATCAATTTTTAACCAAAGTAGAAAGTACTTGAGCATATGTATGCTCTGTATTGCTTCTAGGGTATTTGTTGGGATTCAATCAAAGATACTCCTTCCCATGTTATCTCTAAAATTTTCAAAGTATTGAGTCTACTTTTAAGTGAGGCCTATTACCCAACCTCACTACATGAAGAGTCTATCACCTCTACCCATGAAGAGTCTATCTCCTCTAAATTTGTCAAAGTAGTGAGATCACTTGTAAGTGAAGCCTATTACCCAACCTCACTACTTGAAGAGCCTATCTCCATCTACCCACCATGATGTTGCATGTGTGGGTTGTCTATGATAGCTAATTTATGCATCTAATTGTGATTTTTCTCATTAGCACTATAGTTGGGTATGGCTATAAAGTGAGCACAAGTGAACGAGCATATTTATATTTTTAAATCATTAGCACTATAGTTGGGTATGGCTATAAAGTGAGCACAAGTGAACGAGCATATTTATATTTTTAAATCATGATTAAGTGACTAGATCTGAGTTTTATGATTACTTTCTTTTAGGAAGTGCCTAAACACGTGAAATTATATCAATTACCACATATACATAGGTGAAATACAATGTTAAATTATATCAATTCCACTTATACATGCATGTAACCACCATCTTCATATTATAGACAGGTGAAATTACATCAATTACCACTTAGACACAAGTGAAATTTAATGTCAAATTATATCAATTCCACTTATACATGCATGCAACCACCATTTTCATGTTAACGACACAACAACAGATGAAAGAACTTTTCATGGAAATCTCAAGTAGCTCTCCTATATTTTCATTAATTATCTGTTAGGACTGCAAGGCTATTGCCCGTTAAACTTAGAAATCTCTACTGTTTTCTGCCTTAGCCTGATGAGGAGTAGCACAAAGGTGTGCAATAGGCATGAGTTGTATGATGTATGGTTGATTTTGGGCTTCGATGAGGTAAACTATAAGTGCCAACACTCGCGCCAAAAATTAAATTATTGTGAATTCATTAAATTAATTTTACAAACCATGTATGGAGTGATGTATGGAGTGTGTGGAATATTATATGATTAAATGAAGTTATAGAAAATAACGATATTGACTATCTTCACAATAAAACAAGTTTAAGATTAGAAATCTACACTGTCACACCAATTTATCTAAAGCTATTTTAATAATAACACTAGCATGCATAGTACCATGCACACCTTTTGATACTCTACATCAGCAAAATTGAGATAATGTCTATAATGTTTGAAGCTCTTCCAGTAAGAGTAAGCAAAGCAAATGTCTACAATAATGAAATATAAATAATGTCCATAATGTTTAAAGCTGTAAGTGTAAGAGTAGCTTTTAAATATAAATAAACAAATACAAGAACCAAACATGTAGTAATGTTCCAAACAAGAAGGCATCATTGGCATTCGAGGTTGTTGACTTTGTTCTAAATTTGTTAAAGAAACACATAAACATAAATATATATGTTAAAGAGAAAAATATATTTGGATGCACATTAGTGGTAATTACTTAAGCTTGAAAATACTTATGACCATAGCAGAGTAGGGTTCAAGTAAGCGCTCATAAATGTGCTCATCCTTCTCGAACAATATCACATTGTGATCCTTATACCCTGCTACAAGACCAAGTGTCCCAGTCCCAACAAACAAATCCACAATAGTATCTTTAAGCTTGATGAACAATGAAATAATATACTTGCATAAATTCAAGCCTCTCTGGCAACCACCTCTCCAAGTAGAGCCCTTTTTCTTTAGGGGAAACTTTGATGATTCAAAAAAATATCATTCAAAATCAAACTACATGTCAAACATAAAGATAATGATAACTTGATGAATATAAAGTTGATTGAAAGCAAATACATACATATCATGAATGAGTTTTCTCCAAGGTTTAACTCTTTAGCTTGATCACTACTATGAATTGAGAATAATTTTTTTAGCAAAGAAGAGCGTACAAATGTAGTTAGGATAAGACATGTCACTTGTGTTACACATTTGTTAAGATAATAAAGTTTTATTACCATTATATGTAATAAGTTGTTTTGCTTTGTTGACATTAGTCCCTATTTCCTTTCCACCCCGATGGTGTACACGTTTTTGTAAAAAGGCTACCTTTGTTGACATTAGTCCCTTTTTCCTTCCCACCGGTGGTGTACACTTCACAACTTGGCATAATGCAGCACGATAAAACCCTAAATTGAGGCACAATGCTCAACCTTTATAGCCTTCTCCATCGTGTATAGGCATGTAAAGAAGCAAACATCAGAGAGACAAAAGTCAATCAATTTAAATGCCGAGGCATATAGATTCTCATCAACTTTATTCCAATATGGAATCTTATTTATGGAACAACCCTCCACTATACTGCTAGATGGGAAGTCACCAAAAATCAGCTCAACACAATGATCCACCATCTTCCCTTTCACCTTGCCTTTAGTACAAATTATGTTTAAAGCTTCCATAACTTTCATGGTTCTTTTCAACTTTGAACATCCAATGCAAGATCTTCAATGCTTACATTAAAGGAAAATATAATTCCTATCACAATTTTAAATGTTAGTTTGGCTTCATCTTGTGGGGATATCGATATATGTGGAGAGTCTACTCAGCCTTTGGTTGCAAAACGTCTATTATAGGATCTCCAATGTGCTCAATCTCCTCTCCACCGATGCTACTACTCCCTGCTTGTGTCACTTGCCTCTTGCTTGCCTGCAAAGCCTATTCTACAAGTTGTCATCCTAGGTTCGCATGTGGCATGAGTAGTGTGGTCGTCTCGCTGATGTAGTAGAGTGGGCATGGGATGCAATGGGAGTATTTTAAATAAATGACACACATATGAAACACATGTTACATCATTTAATTATATTAAAAATAATGAAAGATTATTGACTCTCACTTACCTCATCTGTAATATTAGGTTGTGCTCATAGAAGTAATACAAACTTATGTCATTGATAAAGGCACATCTCTTTACCTAGACCTAAATGTTTTTCCATGTCCAACCACCATGGGTGATGATCCCTCTCTCAATTCTAGAAATAGCCTACACATAGACCTAATAAGCAGCATAAGAATAAATAACAAAATATGGTATAATAAGAACTTAAAGCTCACACACTTACTCTTCCCAATTACAAGTCTTCATACATATATGAATGTGTTATTACAAGCCCATATGGTTGCAAGAGGAGGCACAACCTATAAATAACATGTTGTATAGACTTGTGAAGACCGGGATGATGCTTAATGTCATTGTTAAATCTTATGCTTTCTTGAAGTACTTTCTTTGATTGGTCATGACATACTTTGTGTACACATTGTCATTAAGAAGAAACACTCTATCTACATCATGTACAATAATCTAACCCCCAATTGAGAGATTTTAAGCCAATAAACAAGCATATGTAGCCAATCTCTTATCTTCCTTTTGTCATTAGGTAAGTAATCCAAGGTGTGTCTAAGAGATTGGGAATCGTCAAGCATCCCCACACAAGATAGGCCTTATCTTTATCTTTAATACATGTAGCACCAATCATGTTCAATTTCTCCTCTCTATGGCCATGCTCATGCCACTGGTAGAGAGCATAAAGCACACTAATAACACTAACTATTGTGAGGATCTTTGAGCCACCTCGCATACTTCCATGACACATCTACCTCTCATCTTTTGACCTTTTATTCCAATTCTTTTATGACACATCTGCCTTTCATTCACTTTTTGTTCCATTTCATCATTTGAACATAACAGATAAGAATTGGAACAAAAGAAAATGGATAAAAAAGCAATCCCTAATTAAAAAATACAAGTTATTAGAGAAGTCACTTTAAAAAAAGCAATCCCTAATTAAAAAATACAAGTTATTAGAGAAGTCACTTTAAAAAAAGTTATGCAAGTATTTGGAATCTTGTATCAACCCTTTTCTCCTCTTGCACATCAACTATCTTGCTCAACTCTACTTCAATTTGTTTCTTATCTTCTTCATTAAACCCAACAATAAGCATAGTAAGGTTTAATTTCCCAAGTTTCCTAATCTAAAAAAGCTTATCTCCAAATGTGTTGGGAACATAACTTATTGATCCTATCACACATGACATCATTTTAAGTGATGATCTAAAACACATATAGTTTAATTTGATAAGACAAAGAGAAGTTCAAGCCAATGAGATATATTTCTTACTTGTTCAATTGAGTGAGAGAAAACAGAAGTTCTTTGACATCATTGTTCTTGAATGAAAAAAAAATCACAAAGCATGCTATAGTGCATTGGGGCAAATCGTTTAGGAAGTTTGCAATATCATATAAACACAATTCTAAATGAATGAAATAAAAGATTCAATCATCTACTTAAAAAACAAGAATATAGTAACCTCTTTTAATGCAATCCATGAATGCTTTGTGTCAATTATTTCCATCAAGTATGTGGATCATTTTGCCCCTAAGGTATGGACCCCACTATGCCATCATTATCTGAGATTTGCTTAAACCTATCCTTCAGAGTCTTGCATGCATCACTCTAGGACTCTCTCCTCTTATACATAAGAGGTGTCTCCTCCCCCTCCAAATCGAGGATGGAAACAATGAAGACACCCTTACTTTCCAAGTAACCACCCATTTTCATAAAAGACCTTGAGAGAAATTTTTCTGTAGATGGACTTAATTTTCTAATTGCTTTAGTTGGGAATGAGCCTACATAGAGGGAATTTTTGGGGAGGTGACAAAAACTACACCCTAATTTGCTCAAGGAATTCTAGAGGTGTATTAGTTTTTAAGAGCTTACCAAATATCTCTATTTTCCTCTTGCTTGCACGTTTTGGCACATTTGTGTCCTGTGTACTTTCTTGATTGAGCACTTGTTGATTCCCCCTCATTTTCCCCTTGATGAGCACTTTTCATTGCAGTCTCTTCTTTATCCCTCCATTCATTAGCTTCATCCCACCCTACGTGAGCTTCTTCACTCCCTTCTCGTCCTCCTTCTTGTTCTCCTTCATAATTCACATTCATTACCTTTCTCACCTTCCTCCCCTTCTTTTTCTCCATAACCTCCTTTCCCTTTTTCCCTTTCAACAAGAAGCTGCTGTTTAATGTCAATGTCTACTTCTTCAAGCCTGAATAAACTTTGATAATAAATTGCAGAAGAACCTTTTGCACCACCATTTTGACTTACCTACATAATCTTTTTATGCTTACAGTTAGATATAGAGGAAGCAACCTCCATGTTATCACATGGACGTGCAGGTTTAGAATAACAGATTGTGTAAAATATCTACTGCTCTTTGACAAGCTAGATAAACCCATTCTGACAATTGAACAAGAAAAAATACATATAATAACATGTTATTAAATATTATTGAAATGTTTGTGAAGAACTTTTCATTTTACTTCATTTGAAATCTTTGGCAAATGGTAAAAACAATATCTATGCAAGTTTGCATGTACTTCATTAAGAAACCTCATTTTCACAAACTTTGAACATTCAAATAAAGTACACCCAAAATCTAAATACAAAGGCATGGGCATAATAAACATAAAATTGTTAGTGGGCATAAATATAGATCGAGAAATAAAGTAAGTAGGCTTTCCCCCTTCTTTGTACTAGTTTTTGAAGTGATTCTTCCTCTCTACGCTTTGTCTTAACCTTATTACTTCCTTCTACTCTACAGGCAGTGATGCCATGGCTTATATATATCTCTTGATTGCCTCGGAATTTTCTCTTCTTGTGTCAAGTCAAAGACCTCAGTGAAATTTCCTTGGTGATTAGCTTGCAACATTTCACAAATTGTGTTCAATAATGGATACATCAAGCAGGTGAGCCTATGGATGAGTCATGATTAATCTCTTCAATCTCAGTGATTATGTTTTGCTCTGCAAGCTTGCCTTTTGTTCAAAACACTCTTCTTGATTCTCTGGTCTTAACAAGGGCCAATCAAAGATCTTGGACCCTATCCTAGCTTACATCTTTAACATGGCTCTTTGTGATGACTTTCCCTTGTCTTGAACTACCCAAACTATTATTTCCATTGGTGGTTAAGTAGGAGAGACATTGATAGGAGGCCATAGTCAAGGCATGGATTAATAGAAACTACTCAACCTTATTTGGGGGCATTGGGGTTGTGGAAAGTTTGATGGTGGTAATGGTAAAAGTGTAGTCTACCATGGATTTATTTGTATTGCAAACAAAAAGGGAAGAGTTCTGTTATGGCTCACCCTAACCCCCCTGTGAACACATCCAACAAGAGATTACATGGTGAACCGCAATTGTCGTGAGGATCTTTTCAATGGCTGAGCTTGTAACCCTTGAGGTCTCCAAGCTCTACAACTCCTTGATGAGAAGCGATTCCACCGTGCCTCCCACGAGCGTTGTCACACCACCGCATTGCACTACACGGGTACTCGTCCCTCCTCTTGCCTCACTTTACTCACACACACTCACTAGCATGCTTTGGGGAGAGAGATTAGAAAGAGGATTAGTAAGAGGAAGACTCAATTGCACAATGGGAGAGTATATTGTATTATGAGAGATATTCACTTATATACATGGCCATAAGAGTTCACACTCACTTAAATTATGTGGCTAGCTGGGCACTTTAGGCTCATAAGAGGCCTAATGCTAGAGTATATTGTATTATGAGAGATATTCACTTATATACATGGCCATAAGAGTTCACACTCACTTAAATTATGTGGCTAGCTGGGCACTTTAGGCTCATAAGAGGCCTAATGCTATTACAATGACTAATCTCATAATATATCCATGAAGTACATCACTTAGGACTTCATCCTAACTTGCTACCACATGCTCTTGAAGCGGGTATCACCATAAATACTCCATCACACCATTATGGGTGCCCGTCTAAGTTGTAGCTTTGGACACTATTGCTTCATATCTTGAATGTATGACCCTTTGGTGTATCTATCATGACTCCTTGATGTAAGATAATGGTGGTAGATCTTGTTAACCCTAGGAATGGGTTAACAAGTTCTCAATGTACTCTTGTGTACATAGCATTTCTCTACATGTGGGTTGGCCAAGGAGATCTTCTGAAGGCATACTCAAACCACCCTTTGTAGTAGAGTTTTAGTTGTATCCTTTCTTATTGTACATAATACATATAATGTTTTAGGACTTGTGTCCTTGTGTTATTTCTGCTATATTCCATCTCTTTTACAGTTGGTACAAAAAACGGATAGTAGCTTAGGACATTTTGTATCTAGGCCTTGATCCATGTCAGCATGGTGTGGTGATTGCCATGGCATCCAACACCATAAGCCATGTCTTATAGTGTTATATGCCATGGATATCACAACACCATAGCATACCACTGGCACTTCAAACAAGCATGATCATCCAAACACCATATCGTGCCAGCATGACCATGGAGTACCAAGCTCTTGAATATCATTGTCACCTGATAAGAAAAACTGATAGGCTACCAAGCCGGCTTAAAAAATTCAAACAAATGCTTAAACAATTATTCGAGCAATCCATAGAAGAAATTTGTGAGCACAAGGTCTACAAATTATCTTGACCTATACAACATGAACTCAGTGTGGAAGGAGCATCTTGCTCATCTTTGGCTAGTCTTTGAGAGATGTAGACTCGTTTGTATCTCATTGAATGTCAACTTTGGAAGGAGAATCTTGCTCATCTTGCTCAAATGTCAATTCTGGGTTAAACACGGTGTCATCCTTAGACACATCATCTCTAAGAATAACATCTCAAAACAAATGAGAACAAGATCTAGGTGATCTTAGAGTTGCCATCACCCAAGGGGCTGTAAAGATTCATAGGGCATGTAGGGTATTATAGAAGATTCATCTTTTTATATGACATATATGATAGACCCTTGTATGAACTGTTGATTATGTCTTTAAATGGACATAAAAATGCCAATGGGAATGCAAAAAGCTGAAGAAGGAATTAGCAAACACACCCATCTTGAGACCCCCAACTCGGATCTAATTTTCCATCTACATTTAACAGTTACTATTGGATAAGTGTTAGCAATCCAAGCCTTCAAATTATAGCAAGACATAACCTCAAAGGAAAGCCTCTCATGGAGAGGTTAGTTGCCTTAGAACAAAAAAGTGAGCAAAGATTGTGATCTGCTTATAGATTAATGGCTCAAAAACTACTTTTACAACCAACTCAAGGAAAATTGTATAGAGGTAGGAGACATGGTACTTATGTATAGCATCAAGAATACCAAACAAAAACTCAAGTAAGACATAACGTCAAGGGAAAGCCTCTCATGGAGAGGTTAGTTGCCTTGGAGTACTGAAGTGAGCAAAGATTGCAATCTATTTATGGCTTGATGGTTCAAAAACTACATCTCAAGACCAACTTGAGGACAATTGCTTAGAGGTAGGAGACATGGTACTTATGTACAGTGTCAAGAACACCAAATAAAAACTCAAATACACGGGCCAAGGTCCCTATTGAGTTACATAAATTGCTTCTCAATGTGTATGTAAGATTCCTCCTCAACCCTTAATGATGAATAAGCTCTCACCTCAATCCCCTGTAATCATCCCCTATTTCAGAATGCAAGAAAATATTGTTTTCCCTTGTTTTGGCCTAGAGAGAGAAAATGTTCTAGAGAGAGATAATTCAAAATTGAGATATTTCTAGATACAAAGTTTCTCCTAAAATCTAAGATGAATTCCCTTGAAACAGAAGTTCAAAATAAATTTCCCAATGTGCATTAGGAATTAATTGAATATGTGTATTAAAGGCCTTAGCCTAGGGTCCACATTTTCAGAAATTTATGGACTAAGGTCCAAATAAGGTTCCAATGGGCCACTAGGATTAATCCAGGTGTTGGGATGACAAAAATGCAAAGAATAAAAGAAAATACCCCAAAAATGAGTAAATGCTCACATAAGATGAAGAGTTGACTGAGTATAAGGTTTATTAGTTAAAAATTGGGATATTTTGGTAAAATGATGAACTTTTGACACCTCAGTAAGGAAGGAGAAACCATCAAGTAGGCACCTTTTTTATCATCATTACTTGGCTTTTTTAATTCACAAAAATGAGATATTTCTATCTCTCCTCTCTCCTGATGCAAACTGGATCAAAAAAGGAGCCAAGCTGATCCAAATCTTGTCCAAATTGGATCAAACTGAAGCTGGAAGCCTCTAGAACCTAGGTAGACTTGGTTAGTGGCCTCTCTTACCTATAAATAGACCCTCATTCCTTTGTATTATCATCTTTTTTTAATTACTGTCAGTATTATCTTCATTTTTAGTGTAATTTTGATTATCCCTCTATTTGCCTCTTCTCTTGGGAGCTTTGGAGCTTCTCTATTCTCCATCCTCTCTTGGAGATTACCCTCCCCCTCTTGGTGGCCAAGGACTTGCATGAGGGCTTCACTTCTATCCAAAGAATCAAGCCAAAATCAAGGGTAAGCTCTAATTTAATGGTTTTTTCTATTCCTCTCAATGATTTTCTTCTTCTCAACCCCTCTAAAGCTTGAGAAGCTTTCACTGGAATGGTTTTCTCTTAAAATCAAGTTTTCCAATGACTTCATCGAACATCTTCTTTAATATCTCTTTGCCAGGCAATTGGGTTTCATATGTCCTAGCTTCATCGAACATCTTCTTTAATATCTCTTTGCCAGGCAGGTACTCAGAGTCCTGGACTGCAGAATCAGCTAGTAGATAATTGTCAACTCCTTCCTCTATCCAGCCCATGTCTGCTTCACTAAAATTTGCTAAGGCAACCAAGCAATAGTCTTCACAAATATTGAAATGTTGCATAATGTCTATTAATAATACATAATCAGCTTGGGCTGCCATAGTAAAGCTAGGCAAGGAAGGTAGTGACAACTCCTCCTGTTCATTCTCATTAGATTTACTGTCTTCCAATGAAATAGGTGCTGCATCGAAGGGGATAAGGGATGCATTAGCCTCAAAGGTTTCCTTTTCGGCCTCTCCCCTCTCCTCTGCTTGGTCTATAGCCACCTCTTCCTCAACCCCATCCTCCTCGATTGGCACTTGAGTGCTTGCAAAAGGCACTGTCTCGGGCTCTGAGTCCTTAGTAAGAAGATGCAAAAAACAAAGAAAACCATAACTAAATTGGAGCAGGCGACACTTCTTTGAGTGTATTGGGCATTTCTCCTCTACTCTATTGCTGCAGCTGGGAATCTTTTAAAGACAATGGCTAAGACTCCTCTTCATGACTGTCTGTTGCAAAATCAGATGGATGAACATATCGTTCACCATCGGACATAACGATATTGGCAGAAACAGTGTCTTCATACTCATGCTCACGATCACCGAGAACAATCCTACAAGAATTAATGATGCTCTCAAGAGAAAGTTCCTTGTTGAACATTGAAGGCAACTCATGCAAACGCTCATGGGCTTGAGCATTGTACAGGAACACAAACAGCTTTTCTTCACAAGACTCCCTAGCCTCGTCATCCGATTCGTAGACAATGTCCAACTCTTTCAAAGACATGCCTAAAAAAAATATTTTAGTCAATTAGAACATGCATGCTTATTATACATGGGGTCAGTACCTAGTGATAAGGAGATTTGGATATACACATGCAAGTCCCCTGTTGCTTGGTACTAGCACCAAAAAGAGGGGTCAATAGCAGTAGAGGGCTCACGCGGAATTCATGAGCCCATCACTCCTTAGTACCAACCCCTAAATTTAAAGAGACTTAAAAGGGTCAATAAGTTTTTTTTGAGATGAAGCCTTTATATATTAAAATAAAAAGCATACAAGCAACATATTTTGTATTTTAGTTATATTTTGTAAGCTAAAATAGTATGTCTTCTAGGCCTAAAAATTGATGGCCTGCCCTAACCTTCAACGTGAAAGCCTATAAACTTACTTGGCCTTCATATTTACGGAAAAAATATGAAGGTTTTTGCTTTAGTGGAGGGGGGCTCAAACCAGCTCGCCCCCCCACCTCACCATGTGTGTGTGTGTGTGTGTGTGTGTTTGTGTGTGTGTGTGTGTGTGTGTGTGTGTGTGTGTGTGTGTGTGTGTGTGTGTGTGTGTGTGTGTGTGTGTGTTTGTTCCTTTTGAGTGTTTTTGAGAGAGAGAGAGAGAGAGGGAGGGAGGGAGGGAGGGAGGGAGGGAGGGAGAGATGGGCATACCTATAGAAAAAATTGAAAGCTTCAGTTTTCCAAGACGAAGAGGCGATGGCATTGGTGATGCAGAGGGATGGCATTGGCATTGGCGTTGGCAATGGCGATGCAGAGGGATGGCAATGTATCTTACTCAATGCAAGTGGATGTCTCAGCTTATCCACAGAGCCGGTTAGCTTTGAGGATTTCCTATTAGACTTAAACCTAGAAGGATTTTAGCTTGCAAAGAAAATTTATGAAATAGTGTAAAGTTCTAAAAATGTATGTCCCAAATTGCTTGATTTACTGGTTTGAGAAGAGTCCAATGGAAATTTGGGTACAAAAATATTTTCCCCGAACACTGCTCCCAAGGGAGATTTGGGACGTTATTGACTCATACCACTTGTGCGGGCATTTAAAAGATTGGATGCATTAATGACGCATCAATATGGTATGTACTATGTGTTCACTCCTCTCCTTTCTTGCATGTGTTTATTTTTTCCACCTCTGAGTCTCTCACAAAATAGCAAGAGCCAAACACCATCGCTCTGCTACATCCATCGTCCTCCAAGTCTCCGACTACATCAGCCTCCTCAACGCCCCCAAACTGAGCCAAACACCATCAGCCTCTACATCCATAGCAGGTATTTCAGAGTTCTTTCAAACCCTCTATTAACATTTTGCTGGTTCCGACCTGTGGGTTTTTGTCTATGCATATCGCTTGGTTTCGACCCATTGTCATAATGTTTTTCAAGGGGTCAGTACCAAGAGATTTGAAGCCCTCTGGAGTTCTGTTTGTTTTATATAGCTTGGTGGCAACCCCATTGTCATAATGGTTTTCATGGGTGATGACAGTACCAAGCGATTCAAAGGCCTCCGAAATCCTGTCTACTTTATATCGCTTGGTACCGACCCCACTGTGATAATGTTGGTCATGAGGTCAGTAACAAGCGATTCTAAGCCCTCTAGACTCTTGTTTGTTTCATATCGCTTGGTTCCAACCCCATTGTCATAATGTTTTTCATGGGATCAGTGTACCAAGCGAAACCCTAAACCCTCTGGAGTCTTGTTTGTTTTATATCGTTTGGTACCGACCCCACTGTGATGTTGGTCATCAGTACCAAGCGATTCAAAGGCCTCCGAAATAATGTCTGCTTTATATCGCTTGGTACCAACCCCATTGTCATAATGTTTTTTGTGGGGTCAGTACCAAGCAATTCAAAGCCCTCTGGAGTCTTGTTTGTTTTATATCGCTTGGTGGCGACCCCATTGTCATAATGTTTTTCATGGGGTCAGTACAAGCGATTCAAAGGCCTCCGGAATCCTGTCTACTTTATATCGCTTGGTACCAACCCCACTGTGATAACGTTGGTCATGGGGTCAGTATACCAAAAGCGATTCTAAGCCCTCTGGACTCTTGTTTATTTCATATCACTTGGTTCCGACCCCATTGTCATAATGTTTTTTGTGGGGTCGATACCAAGCGATTCGAAGCCTTCTGGAGTCTTGTTTGTTTAATATCACTTGGTGGTGACCCCATTGTCATAATGTTTTTCATGGGGTCAGTACCAAGCGATTCAAAGGCCTCCAGAATCCTGTCTGCTTTATATCGCTTGGTTATGACCCCATTGTCATAATGTTTTTCGTGGGGTCAGTACCAAAGCGATTTGAAGCCCTCTGGAGTCCTCTTTGTTTTATATTGTTTGGTGGCGACCCCATTGTCATAATGTTTTTCATGGGGTCAGTACCAAGCGATTCAAAGGCCTCCAGAATCTTGTCTACGTTATATCGCTTGGTACCGAGCCCACTATGATAACGTTGGTCATGGGGTCAGTACTAGGTGATTCTAAGCCATCTAGACTCTTGTTTATTTCATATCGCTTGGTTTCGACCCCATTGTCATAATGTTTTTATAAAGGATTTTATTCATATTTCCTAGACGGCATACTAGGGAGTTTCAAATTGTTTAGGTATGTATGGGTGGTATCATGGTGGTATGGGACGTTAGCGATCCCTCACATATATTATCTTATGGGATAATTTGGGCTCAAGATTATTGCTTTGCTTACATCACTTAGCATATTGACCTCAACATTCAAAGACAATCTCATTTTCTAAATTCATTTAAAATTATTGTGTGGGCATTCTCTAGATAAACTTCTTTTATCTATAGCCTGCATGTATTGATGAGTGTAATCTCGTCGGCATTTTCACTTGTTGAAATCTCTTTCTTTAGAGTTCAATAAGTTTATCTTGGCATTTTTTTCTCTAGTTTCGTACTTTAGGTGATTTATACAATCAACCTGATGGTTTACGGATGGACATATGTGACTCATCGAGACGTTGATGACTCTCTATGTTGATATGGATAACTCGGGACGCCGATAATACCATGTGCAGATTTGGGTACATCGGGCCGCCGATGGATACCTGGTTCCTGCTGTTATAATGCCATGTTTTCCTACTTTATTCCGAATGGTTTACAATGAGGAAACTACTTTGAGTATGAATTGCTCTGATCATCCGCCGCAGTAGTCTGATGGTTAAATAGAGCATATGAATCAGATTGTAGAGGATATGCTTCATGCATAGTCTCTGGAAAAGCATCAAATTGGGAAAAATATCTTCCAATGATGGAATTTACCTATAACAGTTTTAAATATACGGCTATTGGTTTTAGTCTATTCATGCTTATGTCTGGGTATCAACCCAGGGCACCTATTGATGTCGGACATCGAGCTTGATGCATCGAGGGATTTCTTGCATGATATGCAGGAAATGCTGACCGAAGCTCGGGATTCTATCAGGAGTGCTCAGGATAGGGCACAGTTCTACGTTGATAGAGGACGCTCAATTTGGTCTTTTGAACTAGGAGCGTTGGTTTATTTAAAAGTTCCTAAAGATTTTCAAACTATCAAAAGGAAAATGCTCAAATTTATCTCCTAAATATTGTGGTCCATTTCGATTTATACATCGGATTGGCACGCTTGCGTATGAACTTAAACTACCTCCGCATGTTAGAGTTCATCTAGTCTTTCATACCAATAGATTGAAAGGAAACTGGGAGGTGAGGATAACACTCGGATAACATAGTTACTTTCTCAAGAACTCGTTGAAGTCAAAGAATTATCCTATGTTCCACATGAACCTGATAAGGTACTTGAATTCAGGGAAAGAAAACTTTGTAGTTGACTAATCCTTGAGGTTAAAATTAGGTGGAAAGATAGGGAAATAGAGGATTCAACTTGGGAGTCGGTTGAGATTACATGAAGATGTGGTCGAATCTACCCTAAAGAAAGTTTTCAAGAAAGAAAAACTCTCGGAATTTGATGGTGGTGAAAACAAGACAGGAGAAGATCTTGAGGCTTGGCTTGAAGAATTGGAGGATTTCTTTGCCCTTTGAGAATTTGATGAGGAGAGAAAGGCTAAAATTGGCTCGCTGAATTTGCGCAGTGTCACAAAATTATGGTGGAAGTCCTATGTACATATTCAAGAGAAACCAAATGAACCAATTACTTGGGCTGAATTCCGAGCTGTTGTAGAAAAGAGGTATTGTTCTTCTCATTACTATATGGAAAAGAAGAAGGAATTTTATAATTTCAAGCAGGTCCAAGAGGGAAAACACGATCTTTCTTTTGATGAGTATAAGGAGAAATTCCTTCGTTTACACAAGTATACACCTGAAGTCTCGGGTGAGGCTCCTACTCACAAATTTGTAGAGGGCTTGAAGGAGGACCTCCCATACATGATGAAGGGAACAGGATCACGGGATTTCTTAGATGTTTATCCAAAGTCGATAATTTTGAAAGGATGGAAGCATACAATCAAACAAAGGCTGCAAAATCAAGGTTAATTCCAACGGGCCATCGTCCTCAAGGTTTTCAAAACTCAGGTATTCCACGTAGATCTGAATTTTCTAACAATTCCAAGTTTCAAGGAGGGCATAATATGCAGCAAAAAGATGAAAATTATGATAGTGGGAAAACCCAAGGATCTGCGCCCTATAATCAACGAGGTAGGCAGAATTCAAATCTTTAAAATTCTAGAAATCATAATTAGTCCAATAATCAGATTGCTGGGAATCACAAGAACCAGAAACTAGCAACATGGTAGAATGATCCCCAGTTCATTGAGCGAGCAAGGAGGCTCGAGTTGTGCTTTAGATGTGGGGAGCAAAGACATTGCACATTTGAGTGCCCGAACAAAGCTAAATTCAATTTTGGACTGGACCGAAGATACAAGCGAAGCTGACTGAGATGGATCCGACAATCAAGGAAGCAGTGGAACAAGGTGAGTTGCCTAAACCTATAATGAAATATATGGTTTCTTCTACACATGCTTCAGTGATAAGAATAAAAGAAAAGATTAGAAATCGGGATGTTCAATTTTAGTTGACTCGGGGAGCAGTGATTGCTTTATTTCTCCAAAATTTGTGGAATCACAACTCTTAAGATTAAGAAATCAAGTAAAGAGGCCCGTCCAACTTGCCAACGGGAAAACTTACTACACCCAAGGGCTCTTGGAAAACTAAGGGGGACTTCTATGCCATTGAAATGGGTAAGAGTGATGAAATAATTGGGATGGATTGTTTGGTCTCTACCAAAGCCCTCATTAACTATGCAGATAGAATTGTGAGTTTTTCTAGTGGAGGAAGGAGAAACCCAAGTTATTCAAGGGGAGGAGAGGAATAGTGAGGCCTTTTTAATTTTGACCATGAAACTTTTGAGAGGGATTAGAAAAGGGTGTGAGACATTCTTAATCTTTGCCGATGAGCTTAAGGAAGAGAAAGAGAAGGAAGACCATCCCGAGTATGTGAAGAAACTCCTCGATGAATATCGTGATGTTTTTCTGGATGATCTACCTGGGATGCCTCCTTCTAGAGAATTAGATCATGCCGTAGAGGTAGAACCAGGAACCCAACCTTACTCTAGGGCACCCTATAGGTTTAATGTGGATGAGTTGAGAGAGATGAAGCTTCAATTGGATGAATTGATGCAAAAGGGTTTCATTAGACCTAGTGTTTCTCCTTGGGGTAGTCCAGTTTTGTTTCAAAGGAAAAAGGAGGGAACTTATAGACTTTGCATTGACTATAGAGGGTTGAATAAGCAAACCATTAAGAATAAGTACCCTTTACCTCTCACATAGATGAGTTGTTGAGTCGGGTCCTCTATCTTTACCAAGATTGACTTGCGATCTAGATACCATCAAATTTGCATTAGAGAAGCGGACATTCCTAAAACTGCATTTAGGACTCTCGGTATGGGCATTATGAGTTCATTGTTCTTCCTTTCGGATTGACTAATTCACTTGCTACTTTCATGTTTTTAATGAATAATGTGTTTCGTGAATATTTAGATGATTTTGTTCTTGTATTCATAGATGATATTTTTGTGTATTCAAAGAATGGAAAAGACCATGAAATTCATCTTAGGAAAGCACTTCAAAAGTTGTGGGATCATAAGTTGTATGGAAAGATGAGTAAGTGTTTCTTTGTTAAAGAGACAAGATTGTGTATTCAGCCATGTCATTTCTAAGGAGTGTATCCACATAGATCCCGAGAAGATTAAAGTGATTATGGAATGGCCTAGACCCAAGTGTGTGACAGATGTGAGGAGCTTCATAGGGTTGGCACAATTCAAGAGAAAACACATTAGAGACTTTTCTAAGATAGCTTCTCCATTAACCGATTTGACTAAGGAAGAAAAAAAGTTCAGGTGGGATGAAAGATGCCAAATAGATTTTGACACGTTAAAGCTAGTGTGTAGAGGGAGAAGGAGAGTTTGTAGAGGGAGAGAGTGTGTGTAGAGGGAGAGTGAGAGAGGGAGAAATAGAGAGAGGCAGAGAGGGAGGGCATGGAGAGAGAGAGGGAGAGGGAGAGGGCTAGATAGGGGGAGAGATCATACGGTGGGCAATGAGAGAGAGAGAGAGAGAGAGAGAGAGAGAGAGAGAGAGAGAGAGAGAGAGAGAGAGAGAGAGAAGTGGAGAGAACATGAGGGTGTGTGTTGAAGGAGGAAGAGAAAGAGAGGGAGAGAGGTAGAGATAGAGTGTGTAGAGGGAGAAAGAGAAAGAGGCACAGGAATAGACAGAGGTGGAGAGAGCATGAGGGTGCATGTTGAAGAAGGGTGAGAAAGAGAGGGAGAGAAATAGAGTGTGTAGAGGGAGGGAGAGAGGGAGGGAGGGCATGTGGAGGGACTGGGAGAGAGCTAGATAGGGGGAGAGAGCATATGGTGGCAATGAGAAAGAAAGGGAGAGGGATAGATAGAGATGGAGAGAGCATGAGGGTGCGTGTTGAAGGAGAAAGAGAAAGAAAGGGAGAGAGATAGAGATAGAGTGTGTAGAGGGAGAGCGTGTTGGTTGCAGTGGGTTGGAGGGGGAGAGGGTGCACATTGAACGAGGAAGAGAAAGAGAGGGAGATAGAGATAGAGATAGAGATAGAGATAGAGCGTGTTGGTTGCAGTGGGTTGGAGGGGGAGAGGGTGCACATTGAAGGAGGAAGAGAAAGAGAGGGAGATAGAGATAGAGATAGAGATAGAGATAGAGTGTGTAGAGAGAGAGCGTGTTGGTTGCAATGGGTTGGAGGGGGAGAGAGAGCATGAAGGGGGGAGGGGGAAGGGGTCGGGCTGGGCTGGGCTAGGGAGGTGGTGGGAGGAGGTGGGCTGGGCTGGGCTAGGAGTAGGAGTAGGGAGGAGGGGAGAAGAAAGAGAAGACATGGTTATAGAGAGAGAGTGGTTGTAAAAAAAACCTGCTCCAAAACCCGCTTAATGAAACTCCGTGCCCATCCCCGCAGGGATGGAAACCAATCCAATGGGGCCAATAAGAGCAAATTTGTGAAGGAAGACCGTGTTAATGAGTTGAAGAGCAAAGGTCTGTGCTTCAAATGTGGTGATGAGCAGTGGCATAAAGAGCACTTAAGTCATGCAAGGATAAGAATTTCACTACTAACACGATTCTCCAGAAGTGATTAATAAAGATGAATATGATGAAGAGAATGAGGCTTTTGGATGATTTCCATGAGTTAATGGATGGTGATATTGATCATGAGTTTGATGGGGAATTTCCTTTTAATCTTAGTGGTGTTATATAAAGGTAATATGATTGATGAGTGAGTATAATTATGGTTTGCCTACACCTATGTACTAATGAACGATCAAGCATGAAGCCGACTTTATGCACTCTCTCATGATTCCTCTGCAAGATGCAAGGGTGAAAATACTCTAAGACTCAAAGCATTTTTCAATGGTAGAGTGGCTCATATTTTAGTGGATAGTGGATAGTGGAAGTACACATAGCTTTGTCAATGCAAAGTCATTGTGTAGTGTCTAATTATAGCCCATATCTTTAGCAAATTTACATTAAGTACAAGTGACAAATATGGCATTTATGGATTGCACAATGGTGTCATAATGTGAATCTCAAGCTCTCAAAGGATTAAATGTGCAAAGCTAATCTATTGGTTCTTGACATGGGGCCCATTGATATGGTTTTGGGATGTGATTGACTCTCAAGTCTTGATCTTTTACCATGAATTTGGAGCAAGGTTTTATGCAATTTAAGCATGGGGAAAAGAGTATCACATTGGTGGTGTCAATCCATCAATGCTCATTTTGATCAATGCTACCCTAATCAAGAGAGAGCTCAAGAAAATGGGCTATGTGTATGTGTTATAGCTTTGCAAGGAAAAGAGAAATGGTGATAACAAGGGAGATATGCATGAGAGCATGAGGAAATTGTTGAATGAATATAAGGATGTGTTTGACATGCCCAAGTGCTTACCACCAAAGAGGGAAGTCGATCATGGAATTGAGCTTGAGCCTAATGCTAAGCCCATAACAAGCCACCATATCTATTGTCAAAAGTGGAGAAAGATGATGTGGCAAGCAAGCACAAGTTGATGGAAATGGGTTGGGCAAAACCAAGTCACTCTCCATTTGCATCTCCCATACTTCTTACAAAGAAGAAGAATGGTTACCTTTCGAATGTGTGTTGATTATAGGGATTTGAACAAGAAAGAATATATTATGGAGTTTGGGAAAATCCCAATTTCCATTTTGTAAGATGAAAAAATAGAGGGTACAATAAACCCTTTTAATATTTTATCACGCCCCCACATGTGATATATCATTGGAAAGCTTTTGAAGAGTAGGTTCTAAATCCACATTCTCTGGTAACTTTGGAATTTGTATTCTCAAGATACACCAAAAAGTAGATTAAAAATTTTTCCAAAAGTAATTGGATTTTTCCAAACTCCTTAATGTGATCTTAAGATCCCTATAAGGAATCGGTATCCCATACCATGGATAGATGATCTTTTGGATGAATTCAAAGTTGCATGTTTCTTCATAAAGATTGACTTGAGATCAGCAGGCTTCCACCAACTAAGGATAAAGAGTGGTGATGAGTATAAAACAATATTTAGGACAGAGAGGGTTCTTTATCAATACATGCTTATGCCGTTTGTATTATATAATGCACCCACCACTTTTTAAGCACTGATGAATAAAGTGCTTCAGCCCTTCCTCTCTACAAGTTCCTGTTGGTATTCTTTGATGATATATTAGTGCATAGCACGGGTGAAGAGGAGCACTTGATGCATGTGTGCATGGTATTTGATGATTTATCTGCCAATCACTTGTATGCCAACAAGGAAAGAAAATGCACATTCATGGCTAGTGAAGTAGAATACCTTGGTCACATTGTTGGAAAAGATGGCATAAGCTTAGATCCTAAGAAGGTTGAGTGTGTACGAAAGTGGCCTACTCCAATGGCTTGCCTCATTTTATAGGCGATTCATTGAGAAGTATGCACACATAGCCACACCTTGATGGACAAGTTCCAGAGAGAAGCATTCTTTTGGGATGCAATTGCAAGAGCTTTGAAGAGCTTAAGAGAATGCTTACATCAGCTCCTACCTTTGTGTGTCTTGATTTTTCAAATACTTTTACCGTTAGGGCTAATGTATATGGAAAAGGCATTGGTTCCATCCTGTAGCAAGACCATGGGGTTATTGCATTTGAGAGCCACAAGCTAAATGACAAAGAGATGAAATTACATGTCTATGATGGCACCGTTATCTTTATGGGAGCCGTTTCTATGTAAGAATCACATGATCATAGAGTGCTTAAATACTTCTTATCTCAGCCCAATTTATCTCCAAAACAAAGAAGGTGGGTGGTTACATTGCAAAACTATGATTTTAAACAAAAGGGAAAGATAGTGTAGTGGCCGATGCTTGTTCATTGTACACAATTTCATAATTACATAAGGATAGTATCATGGAAATTCAAGAGGGGTATCGCTTGGATGAGGTGGTGTCTCAAATAGTGCAAAAATTATAGTAAGGTGCCCATGAAGATTTGCCACATTATGAGCCCAAAAATGGTCTTTTGTACTATAAGAACAAGGTTCATTTTGTACTTGCTTCATTATACAAGGCCAAGGTGCTAGAAGAGATGCATGCAATCCCTATGGTGGGACATTTGGGTCTCTATAAAACCTTCAACAAGATAAGAGTTTTTTTAGAAAGGTATGTGGAGAGATATCCATGCATATGTGACAAGATATTTGGCATGTCAACAACTAAATAAGAATCTAATGCATAAATTGGGAGGTTTTCTTTATCCTTTGCCTATTCCCAAAGGTAAATTGACACACATATCCATGGATTTTATCATGCGGCTTCCTCATATAAGGAAGGGTTGGGGTAGCATGTTTGTAGTGGTGGATTGGTTGACAAAAATGGCACATTTCATTTCTTCCAAGGTCACATACATGGTTGCAACAAGGAAATTTGTGGAGTATGGGTTCAAATGGAATAATTGACTCCTAGCACCGCATCACCCAAAAACGGGTAGGCAAATGGAAAGAGTCAATAAGTGGGTGAAGACATATTTGAGACACTATAGTCATGATATCCAACATGCATGGGACGATTGGTTGCCTTTGGCGGAATTTTCTTACGATAGTATAAATCATGTGAGCATTAGAATGTCACCTTTTCAGGCCATCTATGGATACAAGGTGAATGCACCAATGTTGATCAATAAATAAGAGGTTGCAAATCAAAATGCAAAGGATGAGGTTGAAAAGGAGAAAACTCTTCTACGAAAATGCAAGGACAACTTAAAGCTTGCTCAAAGGAGTATGAAGCAATATGCCAATACCCATAGGAGATTTGTGAAGTTCAAAGAAAGAGATTGGGTGCTTTTGTGCACTCCCAAATCAAGATATGCATCTCTCAAGGGTAATACCAATACTAGTTGGCTCATAGATATTATGGTCCACACGAAAATGGAGAGAAGAGTTGGATAAGTGGCTCAGAAGTTGATGCTTTCGACAACTACACATATATATGGTGTGTTCCATGTCTCTCAATTGAAATCATATGTTGGGCCAATAGTGGAAATTCAAGATGAGTTGTCTCCCACGAACGAGGAAGGCATGGTGGAATATGTACCAGAAAGAGTGTTGGGTACTAGAGAAAGGGTGCTACGGAACATTCTTTAGTGGAGTACCTTACCAAATGGAACGGTTTACCCAATTAAGAAGCCTCATGGAAACCCACCATGGTTTCGAAAGGTCATGAGGACATTTTGGATGCATTTGCTGAGTTAAATGTAAGGTAATAACAATGTTTAGCTTGCTAGCGATTCTTATAAATCACTCTTAGAGAGCTTCATACCACTTGAGAATGAAGATACTCGCATTGGGAGGACGGCGGACTTGTACTACTATCTTGGAGAGAAAGTCTTGGGCTACTTTTAGGGTAGATGATGAAGCTTATTGCTATTGGAGGCCATTTACAACCATGCTTGCTACAAAGCATAATGATGCTCTCACAATTGGATTGGATATGCCATTCATTCATTAACTTTTTGGATGATTGGTACCCAAGCACTTATGATGATTAGATCCTACCCATGTGGATTATTTAACTGATGCCAGGTTTCGAGGATGAAACCTATGGGGTGGGTATGGTTTGTAAGAAAGTGCTTATGGGCCATCTATAATAATGGTGTGCCAAGGCCATGGGCTCAGGGGGCTACCCAAGTATGGGAGACATCAATAAGTGATTACGTGTAAAGGTAGGAGGTATAAATACCACTAACCAAGGAGACAATCATTTTACTAATCAAATTAACCTTTCAGGCTTTCTAGCCTTTCTTGGCTATGATGTTCTCTCTCATGACAAGAAGCATGATACTTTCTTGAGCCTAAACCATGCAAACTCTGATACTTTCTTGAGCCTAAACCATGTAAACTCCGATCAATGAGTTGAGCCTAAACCGTGTAAAGTCCAATCAATGAGAATCATGCTTCTTGTCATGGGAGAGAACAACATAGCCAAGAAAGACAAGAAAGCTTTCTGGCCTTTCTTGGCTATGGTGCTCTCTCCCATGACAAGAACCATGATACTTTCCTCAGCTTAAACTGTGTAATCTCCGATACGTTCTTGAGCCTAAACCATGTGAACTCCAATCAATGAGTTGAGCCGAAACCTTGTAAACTCCGATCAATGAGAATCATGCTTCTTGTTATGGGAGAGAACAACATAGCCAAGAAAGACAAGAAAGGTTGATTTGATTTGTAAAATGATTATCTCCTTAATTAGTATCCATAGTTGATATGTATACCTCCTATCTTTACAGAGTACTAATTGATGTCCCTCATATTTGGGTAGACCCCCAAGCATGTGGCCTTGGCCCCATTATTTAGATGGCCCATAAGCACTTTCTTACATGACATAATTTTAATCTTTATATCAAGACTTGAGAGATCATTGAAAGATATACTTTCTTAATACATTGAGAGTACTTTGTATACAACATTATCAAGAAATACAATTTCAGTTCTTTCCTTCATTGAGCATTTCATGTGCATTTGGTCAATTTTTAAGAACCATCAATCATGTCAAATCCATAATAAACTTCTTCCAGACATTCATTTGGAATTATCCAAAGATAGTGAAATAATGTTTGTGAGTATTCATCAATTTTAATTATGCCTTGCAATTCGGACAGACCATTGCAAGTGGGAGCAGTACCAAACCGGTAATTCTCTGGTAAAATCCAAGTGTAGAAAACTACGTGTCTAAATTTGGAGACCCTAATAGCTTAATATTCTTAATATTGTAGATCTCCAAATAATAATGCACATAGAATTCTGGAACATTCATTAAGTCAAGTTTCTTCTATGTAGGTTATAGACTATAGGTAGGTTATCTTGCTATAGACTATAGACTACTATAGGTAGGTTATCTTGCTATAGACTACTTCACACACATGCTTTCTCTAATCACTATATGCACTCACCTTAACACAAACTAGTTATCAAGCCCCATAGTTATGGCCAAGATTTGTCTACACTTGAGTGAGTTCTTTAGTAAGATTATTTTATGGTAATCTGTGTGGGGAAGGAGTATTATGGAAGTAATAGGCATGCAGCTCATTACCTTGGCATCGTCTCCTCGGCTTATAGTAGTAAGAAGAGGAAGGTAGAGGATATTCCCGAGGGATTAAAAGGTAGAGGACAATCCACAGCTTACAGTATGAAAAGGAAGGTAGAGGATAGTCCAAGGCAATTAACAAAGAAACAAAAGATTGAGGCTACTGCAAAGGTAGAAGAGGAAGTCAAGAAGAAGAAGCTACTAGGAAGAAGAAGTTGCATGAGCAGCGACAGTGGGTAGATGAGGCAGTATCTCAACTCTAGAGCAACTAGCAGAGATCTAGTGGTGGGTGGATGTAACCAATCTGACAAGGGCTTTACAACAGAAATTTTCTTGAGCATACCCAGTGGGCGGCTGGGTTCCAATCTATACATGCAACCCCAAACAAGGTATACATTAATGTAGGATTTGGTAAAGGAAATGCAAGAAGAGATGAGGAAGACCAGAGTAGTAACTAAGGAAAACACAAAGGATTTTGATGGTATGCCAAACACCAGAGTAATTACTAAGGAAAGATCTTGCAATGCTGATAATAAGTAATAGTGAGATCTTGTAAAGATCTTACTAAGAAATCATGCCCCATGCAATGAAGTGGAGAGTGATGGGTTTAGAGGTGAACAAACAAAGACAAACAAAGCATCTTCCACCAAAACCCATTTCACCTTCAGGCAATCCCAAAGGTAGGGGCACTTGACTCTTGAAGGACTCCACAATGACCCTTGAAGTAGGGTGGCTTATCATGGATAACATGTAACTCCACCACAAGGCTCTTATGAGTAAGTAGCCAAAGGAAGAGGGATGTTTTAAGATAAAAATCTCTCTCAAAGTTGATGCCAAATATCCAAGAGAGAGGTCCTAAGTGGCAGTAGCGGGAGTGCCATCTATCTCCCATAACAAAATCAATTGGTGCAACTTATTCAAGTACTAAAACAAGGGGATGTTGGGGGGGCCTACCGATTGAATGATTGGGTTTTGCCAACACCACTTCCATGGGTGCGGTTCTCCCAAAGACACCAATGATATGACTATTCTTTTGTCACCTCAAGATGAGAGGTGCAACCTATTCAAGTACTAAAAGAAGGGGATGTTTGTGTTAGTGGTTGGGGGGTGGGGGGGATACAATGCTGGGGTCTTGCTAACACCACTCCCATGGGTGTGGTTCTTCCAAAGACACAAATGATGTGACTATTCTTTTGTCACCTCGAGATGAGAGGGGGGAGAGGCATCCACATGAAGGGTCATTTTTCCACCTCAAGAGGGGGAGAGGGGTCCATATACCATCATGGATTTTGTGGTTGGTTGGTTGGTTTTTTTTGGGGGGGGAGGGGGGGTTTGCTAAAAAAAATCCTCAATGAGAAAACTTAGAGAATATGAATGGGAGACAAAAAGCACTTTCCCAAGTGAAAATATCCAATTAGAGATCAATCCAACCAATAGGGTTGTTGGAGAAGGTAACAATCACCATTAAAGGAGTATATTTATGTGTTGCCTTCATAGTGCTTGAAATCGGAAATTCTTATTCAATGTCACTTGGGAGGCCCTAGTTGAATCGCTTTTAAGTTTTCCGTTGCTTAGCCTTGATTCCTTTCTTCCTTGATGCTTTTTCCACTAGGCATATGCTAATCTCTCTCAACTTTGGGTGCCACACCCTACCTTCACTTTTTAGGCTTCTCACTCTTCCTTGAAACATTTTTCTTCATAATCCATCTAGGTGTACTTGGATGCTTTTCTTTTTGCTCTTCATTGTCTTTGTTTTTTAGTGCTTCCTTTCTGCATTCTTTGTTCTTCTCGTCACTTCATTCTTGATTTCTCACTTATGTGATTCTAACTTTCTCAATCTGTTTGACCTTGTTTTTCTTCCTCTAATGGACAACTAAACCCATTTAAAGTTTTCTTTTGTGATTCATTCTCATCCTTAGGGACAAGTGCTCCTCAAAACACCTAACAACAAACACACACAGCCCTGCCTTCTCAAGGTGTTTTCCTTGGCCATCTATTCACGATTCTTTCAAAGACTAGGATTTGTCTTGCAAGGTTTGAGGAAAATAATCAATAAGCTTCTCTCTATCAATGCCCATACGCCTAGCTCATTGTTTAAAGGATTGAATGCCTTTGCAATGGGGTAACTGAAGCTTTACTCAAGTCATTGGCATAAGCATTGCATGTTTCTTTGAAAGTTGGTACTTGGGTGCTCTAATGTTCCCAATACTCCCTCCAATTCTTCTCAACTGACACTATGTCCATCCTTCCTCTCTTTCTTCTTTCATTTGTTCTATATTTTTGGTCCCTCCCTTTACTCTCAATTGCACCTTTTTTTTTTCTCACTTCCCTTGCTCACACTCACACGTCCAAGTGCATCTGATTCCCTAAGTTTGATTGCAACCTACAGAATCATTAGTTATTGATGCTTCTAAAGTCCATACATGCATAGGCATAACAAAATCTATTAGGGCCTTCCTAAGGACTTAAGATCATGAATAAAGTTGCTAATGCTTCTAAAGTCCATACATGCATATGCCTAACGAAATCTATTAAGGCCTTCCTAAGGACTTAAGATCATGAATAAAGTTTCTAGACTTCAGTTTCTAGACCATTCTTCAAACTATAAGCTACAAGCCTAAGTTTATGACTTGGATACTTCGCTCCTTGATGGCATTCAATGACAATGGCATGATCCTCTGCATGCAATATTTCAAAGCACCTTACCACCTTGATGGTCTCTTCATCAACTCTTGGGCTCACTAGCATGACATCTTCAAGCACATCCCTATACATCCATGTGCAATCATTAGTCATTCATGGACAAGGGTTTGGTTTTATAGTTGTAGTCACTTTACACAATGAGGGTGCTAATTCAAGCTTGCAAACATATTTATTTAATTTTCAAGAGCCTTTAGGGTGCACAATTCTCTACAATGCATCACATGAAATGTACCTCAACAAATCACATTAATGTTTTTAAAAAACAAGAGGCCTCAACATGACATGTATCTCAATAAATATCACATTAATATTCAAAATAAGTTCTTTTGACTAACTTTCATTAGCAATAAATTACTCCTAAATGTATATGAAAGAATGGTGAGAGTGAGTATGAGTATGTTCCTTTGGCAAATCACTCCACAAGCTTTCATTTTTTTTTTACAGGCATGCCATTTCATTAATAGTTCAATTGTGTACTCTTCATTCTAGGGCAAACACACACTTCCATTAAATGGGTTGGTACCCCTACTCATCTTCTTTTCTAGATAAATTTTCTTTGTTAGATCAATACACATTCACTTCCCATGAAACAATACTCGCATACCTACTGTTGAGATAGCATCATGCACACATACACATCTGCTTTTAATAGATCAACCAGTGCAGACGCATGGTTTTTCTCTAGACCAATGCGTATATAGAGTTCCTTGATTGGTGCCTATGTAGGCTTCCTTGAGAGTTAAAAAAGTTGACATAGAGGTTGGTTTCTTTGCTTCAAACACTGTTTTGTCACGATACTCATGACCTCTTTACCACTTCGCAAGACCAAGTCCACGTGTTATGCAAGAAAAGTGACACAAACCTCATCCACACTCTCCATGGCTCAATGAAATAGACTAATCTGCATCATAAGCAATGAAAACTGTCTTCAATTACTGGCAAATGTCAGAGGTCAGTGCTCCTCAAGTTTATTATTATGCATATGTAAAATATCCTCCATGTTTGTAGCTCTTGCTGCTTTTACAGTAGTGCCATTTCTCTGCTATCCTCAATCTCAGGTCTGTCACAGCACATTCCGTGGAAACCTAAGTGCAGGGGACACATGAACGTATCCTACCATCTGGATAAATCCATCTGCAACCATTGTAAGATAACGATCTTTGAATGAGCTTATTCTAAAGGGAGTGCTGCATACTATACATTAAAATAAGATGATCCATATTCTTCCTATGCATAGTGCCCGATACTAGTTGTTTATTAATTCAGCCATGAGTGCTATTTTACATAGACAAGACATTGCAACTATGTACCTTAAGACTTAAGGTCCAAGGAGCACAGTTGTACACCGTCTACTTAATCACAAGCCAATGAGACTTTCACCATGAGTATCTCAAGCTTTTGCCGAACTCCCACTCTCCAATCTAGAATGCAATGCTTTAGCAAGTTGCTGGATTGTAATTACTCAGAGACTTAAAGAAAGGATGGACATGTATACACATGTAAACACACAAAAATGTGAACACACATACATATGCACGAATGTACAAATGTAAGTTCTGTATGCATGTCTATCAGTGTATACATGTGTTACAAACGTGTATACATGTGTTACATACTAGTATATGCTTGAAATACAAAGCTGTATGCTCAGGCATACCCACCAGTCCAAAAGCTAACATATCTTAAGATGAAGTACTCCACAAGCTTGAAAGCCCAAGTCCAAGGGAGTGAGAAGCTCGCCAAACAAATTTCCTACATAAATGATTGATAAAAAACCTTAAAAGTTTCACCTGCTGTTATATGTTCTGACTACAAGACATGCTAGTAAATTAAAACTATAAAACCAAGAGTAGATTAGTATAATGGTACATAGAAAACAAGACACTAGTTGCAACCACAAAACTGGCAGCCAATGCACAGGAGCCTCGCCCCAACTACACCTTGCTTCCCTGTCCATACACGCTTCCCTGTAATATCAAGCACAAAGTTGCCCACATCACCTATATTCCCATGTGTCAGACATCAAACAAAGGTTATTTGAGCGAGGCATTGAATGCATGTTTCATGCACTCGACATGCCTCGTCTGATACATTGCTTTATGCTTAGTTATCCCAGCTGCCCCTGCTTTTCATTCCAGGCAATGTGGCCAAGAGCTGGTGTTAAAACACAAACTCAACACATTTCCTTCATAAAATCTTGCAAGATAAAAAAGCTACTTCAGATTATTAGGATTCTCAGGCAAGACTACCTTAGGAAATAGTACTCTCACCAGTCTTCTCGAACCAAGTGACATCGAGTCCGATACTACATATTAATGCAACTTTGATAAATTTATACCGCCACAAAAGCAGAGTTCTTGGGCCCTCCAACCTTAAAGATGGACCTATATTCTATCACCATGTCATCACATATAACAACAAACATGAACACCCGAACACCCACTCAATTGTTTGTAGTCCCCTGTCAGTCATCCACAAATTTTTTGCTGTCTAATCCAGAGAAATAGCTTTATCATCTGCCATGAACCTATCCACTCCCACTGATTTATCTTTTCCACCACCATCTTTCAAAGCCTTTTTCTCAATCTGCACTTGCCAAATATATCATATAAAAGAACATAGTTCATATCTTTTCCACCACCATCTTTCAAAGCATTTTTCTCAGTCTGCCCTTGCCAAATATATCATCCATAGTTCATTCAACTGTAGGTTACAATTGCCTGAGTTTTCATATCCCGAGTTTTCATACCCCCATCTGACGTCATGTCAATCTCAGATGTGTATAAAAATTCTTTGCAACTGCCCTCCTCAACAATAAGCTATCCGAGATATTTCTTACTGGCATGAACCAGAAGGCACTCACTGTGATACACCCTCATATTTTTCTTTGTCACAGCCAACGTCATACAATGTTAGTTTTAAAAAGTGCTTCATGCACAGAGCCCATTCATGTAGGTTTCCGAGTAGACATTTCATGAACAAGCAAGCAAGCAATTAAGTGCTACAGACTTGCCAGCTTAACATCATAAAACAAGAAAGCAGTCTAGAAAACATTTGCTGCTAATCTGGGTGATTGAAAAAAGAAAACAAATCCAAAACTACTTCAATCACTGAAAAAAGAAAGGGGGCAGGGGGAGGGGGGGCACCAAAGTGTACACAACTCTGCTTTAGCTGCCGAAATGCTGAAACCAAACGAACATAAGTTTCCTCCACAATGCAAAAGGAACGTTAACCAGAATTATCCAGTCGATAATACCAAACATTAAAAAATTAATCTAACACTACTAACTATTGTTAAAAGCCTCTCACTAATCCTTGTGATAGCCTGTTATGTTGCAACAACCAGATCAACCATTGATCTCCAAAGCCCATTAGAAAAAGACAAACAAGTGTTAAGTATTCGATGAACAGCACCGCAAAAAATGAACTAACACGAACCCCTTGGGTGGCACTCTTGCTTTGTGCACATGGACTCTCTGCTGTCAATAAAAGAGTTAAAAAGCACATCTCAAGACTAGTCCCAACCTGCCAATCAATGCGATAACACACCATTCAAAAACACAAATTAGCTCATGTCTCTTCTCTTTACTCAATGTAATTGAATACCTAATGGGCAAAGTACAGCTTATGTCAAACATAAAAATCACTCTCTTTTTTGCTCAATCAACCACCTTGCAGCATAACTTTATCTATACATGGACAAAATACCATAAAACCAACATGACTGTAAACTTATACAAAAACTTACAATATCCAAAGCAAGAGCATCTAGGCAAGTTAATGGCATACCTGTCACCGCCCCATCTCTGACATGAACTTTTCATACTCGGACTCTACTCCATCAGCCTGCTGCACATTAGGAGGTGGTGGAGCAGTAGAGGTATTTGTGGTGACTGCCCATGGAGGTAGTGCACCTCCACCAGTTGAAGGCGGAACAGAACTCACTGGAGGAGGTGGAGCTCCATAATAGCCAGAGTATGGAGGATATGGAGGATAAGAACCAGGGGGACCCTGTGGTGATACACCAGGGGGAAGCCCCATAGGTCTAGGCATCATCGGCATGTTACCTGCTGAGGGGGGAGCTCCAGCCATGCCAGGTCCCTGAGGGCCTGGAATACTTGGAGGTGTACCGGACATCGCACCTGGTGGCCCTTGAGAAGCTACACCAGGTGGAGCAGATGAGGGTGGTCGTTGCCCCACAGCACTTGGATAGGTGCCTCCGTAAGGTGTGAAAGACCCTGGTCCTCCAGGCAGACCAGCCTGCATGTGACCTTCCACAGGAGGTGGACCTCCTAACAGGTTACCTGGAGGAACATAAGGTTTATAAGGAGGCATTTGTGGTGTATTCCAAGGGGGGGGTGGCCCCATAAAACTACCATGTGGACCGGGAGGTGGCAGCTTTTGTGGTTGTTGCTGTTGAGGGAAACCCATAGAATGTGGTCCATTAGGTACACCAGCACCACCTGGAGGAGGTGGCTTGCCTGCAACCCTCACTGCTAAAACCTTGCCATCCAACCTGTAGCCATTCATATGTACCACAGCCTGTGCAGCAGCGGCAGCATCAGAAAACTTGACAAATCCATAACCCTTGCTTAGGCCAGTCATTCGATCTTTAATTAGCTTGACATCATCAATTTTACCAAAAGGAGAAAACAATCTAATCAAACCATCATCATCTACAGTATGAGGTAGGTACCCCACATACAGGTTCAGATCATCACCATCCTTGTTGAACCTTGAGACTGATGCTTGTTGTGAAAATGACTGACTGCCAGGAGGACCAAAATTTCCTCCCGAGAATCCACCTGCTGGTCGTGCACCACCTCCTCCGTTGCCTGACCAAGGAGGATTGCCTCCTTGGGGCCCAGGCAGTGCCAGAGTTGGACCCATCTGACGGCCTGTACCAACATCAGCAGCACCTGGCCTGCTAGCAGAATCTAGCCCTCCACCTAGTTCAGCTAAGAAATTTTTATATTCATCATCCATCTTGCTTGGACTAGAACCCTTCACTGGACAATCAATGGTAGGATGGCCACCATCCCCACATATTCTACACACCACATCACTTTTGAAAGTGGAGTGACGAGCAGGGCATGCATACTGCCGATGACCAGGTTCCCCACAAAGACGGCAAAACTCATCATCACGAATAGTACCATTGAGTGCTGCTAACTCACGTAGCTGAGCCCTTTTGTGCTCGTTTTGTCCTTCATCAACAGGCACAAGTAGCTTTTCCACCATGCCAGCAGCCCTCTCTAAAGAATCTGCATTATCTGCTTCCACTAACACATGCAAATCCTCATTTTCACCAGGATCAGGCCTCATGTCCCTCTTCTGTGGTAACCTTCCTTCCTTAGCAGAACCCTTGCCCCTAATTACAATTTTGGCACCTGTCTCTCTCTCCATTCTTTTCTGTGTATTGCCCCGAGGGCCAATGATTAGACCTATAAAATTGTACCCTGGATATTCCTTAACAGGGATGTATAGTTTTTTGTACAGCTTTGGCGGTCTATAATCAGCAGGTGGCTTGAATGCTGGATTCCTTTTGATCAACTCTGAAATGATCTCCTGCCTCTCTCGAGTGAGCCTCTCTCTGGCCCTAAATTCCCTTGTATTGACCCTAATACCCATATTGTCATAAATAGGCTCGGGGGAAGGTGACCTGTTTCCATCATCCCTTTCCTCCAGAACTTGTCCAGTTTGTAACCTTCTGTTAACATCCAAGAGTTTGATATTCAAAGCCTGAACTTCCGGATCAATTTCCATCCCTCCTGTTAGCTCCTTCACAAAATCTGGCAATTGGATCTGTCCAAGGAGGGGCTTTGGTTCCTCAGTAGACCAGCGTGATCTCCTTCGCTTGCCACCTGATTCAGCAGTGTCTTGAGCCTCCCCATCACCATCTGGTTGAGGCTCCCATCGACTGCGTCTCTTCCTTCCAGTGCTCACCTCTCCTGCAGACACCGCGGGCTGATTATCATAATGATTAGAGCCATCACCAGCAGAAGCATGCGTCAAAAGCTGTTCTCTGTCACTGCCTCCACCGTTGGGGCCACTCCCTTGATCTTGCACATCACTTATCCAGCCTCCAACCCCTGGTCTTTCTTCTTTCCCCCCGACAGCATTGTCCTGCTGCCCTTCATCAGAAATCCACCCTCCTATACCCTCCCTTTCTGCAGAAGGATCACCATTCCCATCAGCAGCAGAGCCATCCGCTTCACCATTCGTAGCCTGCACATAATCTCTCTCCAATCCATTCTTTTGCACGTTGTAAGCCTCTTCTCTGCCATGATCTTGATGCTGGTAGCTATAAACAATATCACTTTGCTCGTTTTGGTACCTACCATCTGCGTGTTGATAGTAACCATCCTGCTTGCTGAGATAGGTCAAATCTTCACTCTGAGGCTGGTGATGTGCAGAGGCAGAGGCAGAGGCAGAAGCATAGCCATGGCCAGGAGCTTCACCAGGGTTTGAGGCATAACCATAGCCAGAAGCTTCATTAGGGATTTGACCGGAGGCATAGCCATAGCCGGAAGCTGTGTTAGGGGTTTGAACGGAGGCATATCCATAGCCAGGAGCTTCATTAGGGGTTTGATTTCCATATGTCCCGGTCACATCGGGAAGAGGATAAGCCCCACCATGGCCATCGCCACCAGAAGGGGCAATATGCTGGGAATTGTAGGCACTCTGTTGCTCATTAAACGGTGCAGAGGAACCGTACCCGGAGTAGTAAGGGTAATCGGCGTACTGCTGCTCCCGCTGCTGCTCCTGCCAAGCCGGGGGGGCATCCGGGTTCAACTCGCCGGAGGGGTAGGTGGCTTCCGAAGCCACAAGGGGCTGCTCCATTGGATCTCGCAGAAGAACAAAACACACACACACACACACGCACACACAAGATCCGATCACAAGCGAGCGGGTGGGCGAGAACAGATCCGGCTTTTTCTTGACCTAAAAAGCATATGTACGTAGAGAGAGAAAGACGTTTCAGCGTTGAGAGAGTATGCAGAACGCAAGGATGAGGGGTCAGCGGCACCCTACACGAAACTAAATAAAATTTAAACAATACCTTACCCCAGTATAGCACTGACAGTTAGGGTTTCAAGGAAGTGTATTTATTTATATTATTGAAAGAAAAGGATTACAGTCACACACACATGTTCAGAAGCTTAGCAAAATATTAACTACAGCGGGTAAGATTCGTGTCCTTAGCCTTGAAGGGGCGTGTGAACAAATGAACACGAGCTCTTACCCGACTCGCCGTCAACCATGCATGTGAAGTTTTCTTGAAAAACGGCTCAAGCAAGGAGAGAGAGATGGAAGCACAACACTCAAAGTGGATTAATAAGAATGGGTGAAGTACAAGTGAAGTGACATGATAAGGTCACTTACACATACTCATAAGATTGTGTATATACGCTTAGGGAGAAAAAACCTCCTAAAGAGGGAAAAAGTCCTTCGACCCATTATTAGCCTAAATCCACACATCACTAAATGGCTACAAATCCCCCCCTATAGTGATGATGTGAATATATACAAGGATCATGTGGGTGATCAATCGCTAAATGGCAATAAGCCCAAAGCTTTGCAAAAAGCTTCAAACTTCTATCTTGAGAAAGCCTTCGTGAACATATCTGCCACATTGTCGTGTGTAGAGACATAACCCAAGCTGATCTCTCCTACAATAAACTCTCCCTAAATAATATTGCACCTCAATGTGCTTTGTGCGAGCATAAAACACTAGGCTCCTCTTTCACAAGGGCTTATTCACTCTAGCTACTGTCAGTGAAGATAGAGATGGGGGATTGATGTGCAACACCACGATTTCAAGCCATACACACTCCACAGTTGTTGTGTGAAAGTTGCCCTGTACTCAGCTTCATAGCTCGAAGTGGCGATCAGGTATAGTATTGTATTAGCATCGCATCTTGATATTAAACTGATGTACATTGATGTGATTCCAATACAATAATATACATGATCGTAGTCATACGAGATAGATGTGTGTGCAAAGGTCTCATCACATAATCCATGCCCTTCTCTTGAGCATAATCCTTTACAATAATCCTTACCTTGTAGTGGTCTCAATGTTACCATCAGCTTTGCACTTTAGCTTATAAACCCACTTTGTACCAATGACCTTTTTACCGTAAGGCAAATCTACTAAATACCAAGTGTCATTTTTAAAGATTAAGTCATACTCATCTTGTATGGCATGCATCCAATGATCATTTTCCTGTGCTTCCTCAAAGGAAACGTGTTCCTCTTTATCGCATATACTAGCAATGAGAGCATGATCCACAAAAGAATAAGATACGTGATCAGAACCTGCACGTGTTCTGCTAAGTAAAGGAGTAGCTAATTTATTATCTTGCGGTGTCTACACTTGGCATACTCTTGGACGCCTATATGTCTGTCATTTCTTCATCAATATCATCAATAATTGCCTCATCAGTAGGCTAATTTGGGGGCTGAAATTCGAGGTGATTTTTAGCTAGTATGGGCTGATTTGCAACACCTTGTTGAGCATTCATTTGCTCCACATATAGCTACCAAAATTGTCATGTGAGCATGTACAACAAGATAATAAAAAACACACAAATGAGCCATAGAGGGATTCTTGTCATTCTAAGCTTCATAAGGGGTAATTTGGCACATATAACTACCTCTACTTGGCCTTTAACTATGCAGTGTGCCATCTCCATGAGAGATATGTTCTTCCTCTCAGCCACATCATTTTGCTAAAGTGTGAAAGGCACTAAGCATTGATGTTTTATGCCTCTTTTAGCCATATATTTCACATGTAGACACATTTTTATCCATAGAAACAAAGTGTCTGAAGCATGTAAAAACCTCTGACTATGCTTTCAATGGATACACCTAGGTGTGCCTAGAGTAGTCATCAATAAAATATTTAGCCATAGAAACAAAGTATCTGAAGCATGTAAAAACCTTTGACCTTGCTTTTAATGGATACACCTAGGTATGCCTGGAGTAGTCATAAATAAACTTTTTAGCCGTAGAAACAAAGTGTTTGAAGCATGTAAAAACCTCTAACTTTGCTTTTAATGTTTTATGCCTTATTCGGCCATATATTTCACATTTAGACACATTTTTTGCCATAGAAACAAAGTGTCTAAAGCATGTAAAAACCTCTGACTTTGCTTTCAATGGATACACCTAGGTGTGCCTAGATTAGTCATCAATAAAATTCATAAAGTAGAGATATCCCCTAATAATCAATGGTATCCTCATAGGGCCACATACATCACTATGTATAAGCTATAATTTATGGATAGCCCTAATTGATCTATCTTTTTGGAATGATGCATGTGTTAGCAGTCATCTCATGTCTGTATATTTACACCAGGGCCTCTGTTGTGGGTGTGCCCGCCCGATTTAGGTGTTTTCTCATTTTTCCCCACTCTCCATACTATTTTTTATGGTGTGAGAGGCTGTAATTGGACCTATCGTCTCCGACTGGTCACTGGCTGCCCCAACATGATCTGTGTGCTGGGCCGACTAGGAGTTGCTGGCCGACTAGAGGAGGAGCAGGTCGTGGGCTGATATGCTGGCTGTCGGCGGGCTGTCTTTTCCGCAGGCCGACTGGTTGTTGGGGGCCATATAAAATGGCCCCTTGCCCCCCCACACATTGTATCGTATATCCGGGATTTCTTGTGTATATAGCAGAGTTATACACTTCTCTCTCTCTCTCTCTCTTCTCTGTGTTTTTCTGCTGTGCACTTGCTCTAGTGTTTTCAGATCTTGTCTTCATCTCCGCTGCATATTCTGACATGGTATCAGAGCTCTAGGCTCTTGGAAGATCTTGGGAACTGTGTGAGCAAGAGGGGGGCTGTTTGTGTTGCTGATTGGCGGACTGTTTTGGGCCATACGGGAAGAGGAGAAGCAAGTGGAAGGCGGGCTGATTTACTGGACAGCCACTTGCAAGTTTAGTTCTTCATTTTTTCCCACCCACCCTCCCTTTTCAATTACACCCCCACAATGGCAGATTTACTTAAGATGGCTGAGAAGCACGTGAAGATCCCGACACTCCCCACGTTCCCAGTGGACCGTCAGTTGGACGGGAACAACTATGGCATATGGAAGGCAATGATGGAATCTGTTTTGGAGTCTTACGACCTTGCTGATTTCATTGTTGTTAGGGTTCCACGGCCAAAGTTAGAGGAAGGGGAGTTACCCTCTATTCGGAAGGAGCGTGAGGCACCGGCACAGTTATGGGATCGTGTCAATGCCAGAGTCCGTTCTTTCATTTTCCTCAATTGCACACCACAGGTAATTAGGCATATCAAGCATATGATGATGGCCAGAGGTATTTGGAAACATTTGGCTTCTCTACAACAGGGTATTGCCCATGAAGAGGATCTCCTTGGAAGTTCAGATGCGGGTGATGAATCCTGCAAAGTCGTCGACAATGCGGGAGCACATCAACAAGTTGTAGGCTCTTCAGTAAGAAGTTCTCCAAGCTGGGAAAGAGATATCATCGGAGGATATGGCCATAATGTTGCTGTCACATTTACCCTCTCAGTACTCAGCCTTTTACTCTTCGTTGATTACCAGTGGGCAGGCTCAGCACCATCACATGGGAGGAGCTTGTGCCCATGGTCTTGGACTCGGAGGAAAGATTCACGAACCCTCCACAGGGCAGAGGTTCTAAGGCCTTCACTGGCCAACGGTTGAAAGGCCGGAATAACAACAACAAGGGCAAAGGGAAGGCTTCATCAGAGAAGTCTTCTAAGAAGAAGCTCGACTCAGACCGAGAGAAACTTAAGGCCGAGAGGACATGCAATGATTGTGGCGAGAAAGGCCACTATTGGAGGAAGTGTCCCAAGCGGACTGGGAAGAGTGCTGATTCTTCAACTTCAGCTGCAAAGATTCCAGCCTTTATGCACTTAGAGATGATGGACATGGATGCTTCATCTTCTTCAAGCAAGGAGGTAGTTGGCTTCAGCTTAAAAGACTCCAGCCTTTATGCACTTAGAGATGATGGACATGGATGCTTCATCTTCTTCGAGCGAGGAGGTAGTTGGCTTCACCACAAAGGATACTCAGGAATGGATTCTTAACAGTGGTGCTTCTAGGCACATGACTGGACCTTCCCGTGACTTATTTCTGGATCTACAACACGGTAGTCAGGTCGCATTTTCATTGGCGAAAATTCCACAATTTCGATACACAGTGAGGGCCGGATGGAGATCATTCTCGATGGCAGAGGGGGTAAGCATTCCTCTCGTGTTCTTTACGTCCCAGCACTTGGTTTTCATCTATTGTCAGTGCATGAGGTATGCAAGACTGGCTTCCGGGTGGAGTTTGAGGAGCATTCTGTTGCTCTACACGGGACCGCGAGACTAGCCAGGTTGTTTGGGAAGGTGGCGTGGAGAATGGTATATACAAGCTCTCCGCACTCACCTCTTTGACAGGCTCTCAGGTTGGTGACTTGTGGCACTTTCGGTTTTGGCCACTTAAATGTGGATGCGCTACGCAACGAGCTTTCTGGGACCAAATGGTGGTTGGCTTGCCAGATGTTGGCAGTAGGCAAGGACGCTGCAATTCTTGCATATGCGGTAAGTAGCACAGGGAATCCTTTTTGAAGCAAGCTTCCAGGCGGGCTTCGAAACCATTGGAGTTGGTACACACTAACTTGTGTGGACCTATGCAGACATCATCCTTGGGAGGTTCTTTGTACTTTATTCTGCTTGTTGATGATTGTTCCAGATTCACATGGGTCTATTTCCTTCCCATGAGGACCAAGCCTTTGCTTGGTTCAAGGAGTGGCATGTGATGTGGAGAAAGAGTATGGCTTGCAGGTGAAGACTCTCCGGGCTAACAAAGGAGGTGAATTTTCTTCTAATGCTTTCGTGAGATTTTGTGCGGAACATGGCATCAAGAGGCAGCTGGCAAATACAGGTCCATCGTCAGAGAATGGAGTAGTAGAATGAAAGAACAGGACTACGGTGGAGATGGCGAGGACGATGCTGGAGCATCGTGATCTTCCTCGTCCACTTTGGAGAGAGGCTGTGGTGGCTACGGCTGTCCATATCCTCAATTGGTCTCCGACGACTTCAGTACTACCAAACATGACTCCCTTTGAGGTATATTTTGGCAGGAAACCTGATGTCTCCCATTTCCGTGTGTTTGGGAGCGATGCGTATGTTCACATTCCGAAGAAGTAGAGAGGGGGAAGCTCGACTCAAAGTCCCAAAAGCTTATCTTTATGGGATATAACTCTCTTTCCAAGGGATACAGGTTATATGATCCAGAGAGGAATGAGGTTGGGATGTGGTCTTTGATGAGCATGTTCTGGTTTCCACTGCTGATGAGCATGTTCTAGTTATATGATCCAGAGAGGAATGAGGTTGTTGTTGTCAGCGCAGGGATGTGGTCTTTGATGAGCATGTTCTGGTTTCCACTGCTGATGAGCCGCCACTTCTTTTAGAGCCAAAGGATTCTGATGATGATTCCCAGTCTATTGTTCCAGCTGGACAACCTCAGTCAGTTCAGGAGGTTGAGCCCGCCAGCTGGAGATGAGTCCCCGCAACAACAGGCTCTGCGTTCTGTTCGAGTACCTAGGTGGTTAGTGGACACCCTTCGGGAGTCAAGTGTCACGGAGCTTCCCTCCGAATGGACCACAAAGAACGGACCTCGAAGATCGCATAGAGTCCGTGATAAAAGTCATTCAGCAGAGCTTTTACAGGTAAACTATACTTTGATGTCTCGTATCATGCGGTGTGGGACAAAGAGCCCACTTCTGTCGAGGAAGCCCTTTCACATGATACTTGGAGGAAAGCCATGCAGGTGGAACTAGATGCCATTGAGAAGAACAACACTTGGGAGTTGGTACCAAGGCCATCGAAACGGTCAGTCATTGGTGTCAAGTGGGTCTTTAAGACCAAATATGCGTCAGATGGGTCAATGGACAAACACAAAGCCAGACTTGTGGTGGCTAAGGGTTATGCTCAGTGGCCAGGCATCGACTATGAGGATACCTTTGCACCGACAGCGAGGATACCTTTGCACCGACAGCGAGGATGACCACGATTCGGACCATTCTTGCCCTTATTTCTTCTCAACGATGGCTCGTATATCAGATGGATGTCAAATGTGAGTTCCTTAATGGTGACCTCCTGCAGAAGGAGGTGTATGTTGAGCAACCTCCAGGCTTCACGGTTCCAAGATCAGAAGGCATGGTTTACATGTTAAGGAAGGCCTTGTATGGTCTTAAACAGGCTCCCAGGGCTTCGAATCAGAAGATTGATTCCTTCTTTCTTCGGACTGGATTTTAGAGATCGGTTGTAGATCCCAATCTATATCTCTTTCAGGAACGCGGCATGGTCACGTTAATCATCCTTTATGTGGATGATCTCATTCTCACCGACGGTCATGTGGAACACATTCGAGTGACAAAGGCTGCCTTGTCAAAGGAGTTTGAGATGATCAACTTAGGCTTACTCCACTTCTTCTTGAGATTGGAGATCTGGCAGACCCAAAGGGGGTTTTTTGTCTCTCAGCGTATGTTCATGAGTTGCTTGAGGCCTTTGGGATGGAGAACTACAAGCCTATTACGTCGCCGATGGACCCGAACACGAAGCTGACATTGAATGATCCTTGTGAGCTAGTTGATGCCTCTCTATACTAGAAGCTGGTTGGTTCATTGATCTAGTTGTGCTGAACACCAGATTGGACTTGAGCTTTTCTGTGGGGCTGTTGAGCTCATTCATGCAAACGTCGTAAAAGTCTCATTGGGACGCAGGATTGCAGATCTTGCAGTATTTGTAGGGTACGAAGGATCTTGCAGTATTTGTAGGGTACGAAGGATCTTGGACTCTTTTACACAGGAGGGGGATTGATGGATGGAGTCAGACTCCAAGGATGGAGTGACTCGGATTGGGGAGGAGATCCAAACATGAGGAGATCCACATCAGGCTAGAGTTTTTCCCTTGGCTCAGGAGCGGTTTCATGGAACAGTAAGAGGCAGCCAACTATTGCCTTATCATCGACAGAGGCAGAGTATCATCGGGCTACTTGTGGTGCTGGTTGCAAGGTTGTGTGGCTGCGGAGGTTGCTTGGCGAGATTGGGTTTCCACAAAAGGAGCCCACAGTCATCCAGTGCGATAACTAGAGCTGCATAGCTATTGCTCGGGACCTGGGCTTCCATGCCCGAACCAAGCACATAGAGATACAATCTCACTTTGTTCGTGAGAAGATCTTGGCTAGTGACATCTTGCTTCTTTATTGTTCGACGGAGGACAATGCGGCAGACCTCTTCACAAAGTCTCTACCTCAGGCTATGCTCCAGCGGCACTCCAGCTCAGTGGGGTTGGTTCCACATCCAGGAGCTGAGAGGGGGTGTTAGCTATCTGTATATTTACACCAAGGCCTCTGTTGTGGGTGTGCCCACCCGATTTAGGTGTTTTCTCATTTTTTCCCACTCTTCATATTTTTCCCTATTTTTTCTGGTGTGGGAGGCTATATTGGACATGTCAGCTATACCTGATGCTGGCCGACTGGTCACTGGGTGCCCCGACATGATTTGTGTGCTAGCCGACTGGGAGTTGCTGGAGGAGGAGCAAGTCGTGGGCTAGTCGTGGGCTGATATGCTAGCTGTTGGCTATCTTTTCAGTAGGCCGACTGGTTGTTGGGGGCCATATAAAATGGCCCCTTGCCCCCCCCAAATTGTATCTTGTATACGGGATTTCTTGTGTATATAGCGAAGTTATACACTTCTCTCTCTCTCTCTCTCTCTCTCTCTCTCTCTCTCTCTCTCTCTCTCTCTCTCTCTCTCTCTCTCTCTCTCTCTCTCTCTCTCTTCTCTACGTTTTTCTGCTGTGCACTTCTAGTGTTTTCATATCTTGTTTTCATCTCCGCTGCATATTCTGACAGCATGTTGGTAGTTTGTTACCTTTAAAGGTGCAACAAACTACCAAGATTCAAGTGACCAAAGAGGGCATGCCATAGCTCTGTGTCACTCAAAGCACGTATGGCAATAATAACTGAATAAGCATTATATGCCAATATCTCATACTTGTCCAATGTGTAAAGCCCATGGCTTTGAGTACTAGATATACCATAGTGATGTCTCCATCACTATGGTTATGAACTGTACACTTGTCTCATCAGAAAATCTGACCACTAGTAGGCCTACCCTAGCAATGGCAAAGTCTGACAACAAGTTCTTTTTAATGCCTGACAAGACTTCTAAGAGAGTGATTGTCCCACCATTTATAGCAGTGAGAACAACCTTGCTAGCTCCTTTTACTAGATATGAGAAGTCATTTGCACATGTGAGTATCTCTCCTTGAGGAGCAAACTCAAGAGAGGAAAATAAATCATGTTGAGAAGTAATGTGCCCGCTAGCACCACTATCAAAGAAATGTGCTTGCACCACTATCAATGTGAGATCTCACTGCCCCCTCCGCGCACCGGATTCCCGATTGCTGGAGCAGAAGCAGCTCCCTCTTGCGCGGGGCAGGGTTTCCCACTCGGGGCCTCGCCCTCAAATGTCCGGGCACGAGACTAAGCTGGAGTTCATTCCGAAAACTGAAACCGAGAAAATTTCCCATGCCCGAAAAACGGGGACGATTCCACCATTTTGAATTTCTAACGAAGTTTTCTAACGAGGTCAAGATATTGAACTAACCTTCATCTGAATAAACCAGATAGAAGGGAAACTATTACAGACTTAACTTGAAGGAATCAACACTTTTTTCCTAATTGAATTAGGCACAGCCGTTGATCTATTCATTTGAGAAGTCTTCAGGTTATTATTTAACTATTCGAGTTCTAAGCGTATTCCTATTGATCAATTTTATTATTAAAACTCTACTGATTCCAGCCTAACCCCATCCGGCCCATGGGTTAGCCACTGCCCAACCATTGGAATTGGTAGAACCAGACAAGTACTCACCCACCCATAATTGAATGCCTTTCTTAACTTTTGCTTTAGAATACAGATACGCACACACTCCTCTTTAAACTTTAATTTATAAAATAATCCATTGACAAATTATTGGTTACAGATGTCATAACTCAAAATTTCCATTCAATCCTTGTTTCTCACAAAACAGTATCACTCTGGACTCTCCGTTGAGGCCAGCAGGTCAGCAACGAGATCCAGTAACAGATTACAATAATTTTCTCGTCATCATACATATATATATCTTGCACAACATATGCATGGGTGTCCTAAGCACCGCGAGCCCGTGCATCGCCTGGTCAGAACCCTCCAAGATCCTCCTTAGGTGTCCTCGCACTTCACTCAGGGATCACTTCGTCGGCCCTCGCCCATCGTACCGGAAGCACACCATTTTACACCATACCCAGGTTGGTCAAGACCTGGGCAGGTTTTTGCCGCGTGAACCGTCCTTTGAACACTCCTCGCCAGCTGTTTGCAACCGAACTTTCCTTAGAAAACACATATACCAAATGCTCCCTCCAGCATTCTGGCGTAAGACAGTCCTTTAAGAAAGCAAGGTTTCTATGCAAGTTTTCGGTTTTGATTTTCTTTTGAATACAATGAGTATATCTTAATTCCGTAACCCAAGACTTCTAAATCACAGGTCTGGATTCCCAAGCAGAATTCCTCGAATTCTGTAATCTTGATCCTCATATCAAAATCAAAGGTCTCAATTTAATTTCAGATTCAGTGGATGATTTGATTAAATTTTCTTGAACTCGTCACATCGTCTTTTCTTGAAACTGACGAAGGAGATTAAGTCATGGCCATAGTCTAATTCAGGGTTTGAGTCTGGAAAGGTTCTCCCTGAACTATCTTTCTCGAAGGGTAATATTTCAATTACCCTTTACTGAATTCAAAACTAAACACATATTCCTATGAGGAATAAATTAATCATTTATCTAAAATTTTGCTTAACTGAATTCAAACCTAAACACGTATTCCTATGAGGAATACATTAATCATTTATCTAAAATTTTGATTTCGATAGATCTTCTGAATTTTCTCATTACCATCTTAGAGAATATGAAACAGTAGAATTTTCCTTCACAGAGTATTTACTTATTCATTTACCAATATTCATGGGATTTAAACAATGATTAAAGAGAACTCTCATTTTGATATTTTAAAAAAAAATCTGTATGTATCTATTTATGCATAAAATCCAACTTCTATGGAAATAACACTTTTATATAAAAGAAAATCCTTTTATGCATCTATTTATGCATAAAAATCAATTTTGATGAAACTAATACTTTTATAATAAAAACATTCTTTTATGCATCTACTTATGCATAAAAATCAATATTGATGAAAGTAACACTTTTATAACAAAAAAATTTTTTTATGCATCTATTTATGCATAAAAATCAATATTGAGAAAGTAACACTTTTATAATAAAAAAAATTCTTTTATGCATCTATTTATGCATAAAAATCAATATTGGTGAAAGTAACACTTTTAAAATAATAATAAATTCTTTTATGCATCTATTTATGCATAAAAATCAATATTGGTAAAAGTAACACTTTTATAATTAAAAAAATCTTTTATGCATCTATTTATGCATAAAAATCAATATTGGTGAAAGTAACACTTTTATATAAAAAACATCTTTTATGCATCTATTTATGCATAAAAATCAATATTGAAGAAAGTAACACTTTTATAATTAAAAAAATACTTTAATGCATCTATTTATGCATAAAATCAATATTGATGAAAGTAACACTTTTATAATAAAAAAATTTCTTTTATGCATAAAAATCAATATTGGAGAAAGTGTCACTTTTATTTAAAAAAATTCTTTTATGCATCTAGTTATGCATAAAAATCAATATTGGTGAAAGTAACACTTTTATAATAAAAAAGTCTTTTATGCATCTATTTATGCACAAAAATCAATATTGGTGAAAGTAACACTTTTATAATTTAAAAAAAATTCTTTTATGCATCTATTTATGCATAAAAATCAAGATTGGTGAAAGTAACACTTTTATAATCTATTTATGCATAAAAATCAATATTGGTGAAAGTCACACTTTTATAATAAAAAAATTTCTTTTATGCATCTATTTATACATAAAAATCAATATTGGTGAAAGTAACACTTTTATAATTAAAAAAACTCTTTTATGCATCTATTTATGCATAAAAATCAATATTGGTGAAGTAACACTTTTATAATAATAAAAAAATTCTTTAATGCATCTATTTATGCATAAAAATCAATACTAGTGAAAGTAACACTTTTATAATTAAAAAAATTCTTTTATGCATCTATTTATGCATAAAATCAATATTGATGAAAGTAACACTTTTATAATTAAAAAAAATTCTTTTATGCATAAAAATCAATATTGGAGAAAGTAACACTTTTATAAAAAAAAAATTCTTTTATGTATCTATTTATGCATAAAAATCAATATTGGTGAAAGTAACACTTTTATAAGAAAAAAATTCTTTTATGCATCTATTTATGCATAAAAATCAATATTGATGAAAGTAACACTTTTATAATTAAAAAAATTCTTTTATGCATCTATTTATGCATAAAAATCAATATTGGTGAAGGTAACACTTTTATAATTAAAAAAATTTCTTTTATGCATCTATTTATGCATAAAAATCAATATTGGTGAAAGTAAAACTTTTATATTTTAAAAAAATCTTTTATGCATCTATTTATGCATAAAAATCAATATTGGTGAAAGTAACACTTTTATAATAAAAAAATTCTTTTATGCGCATAAAAATCAATATTGATGAAAGTAACACTTTTATAATAATAAAAATTCTTTTATGCATAAAAGTCAATATTGATGAAAGTAACACTTTTATAATAAAAAAATAATCAATATGCATCTTTCTATGCATAGAATTTAAATCTAATAAAAATCACTCTTTTATAATAAAATAATAATAATAATCAATATGCATCTTTCTATGCATGGAATTTAAATCTAATAGAAATAACACTTTTGTAATAAAAATATTTCTACTATGCATTTTCCTATGCATAGAATGAAAATAACACTTTTAGAATACACAAACGATGGGGATTACTCTTTTTGAATAATAAAAGGTAATACTTATTTCACAAAATTTAAGAAAATTTTGCCATAACCTCCTTTGTATGGCTGACCATTTTTAAATTTTTCCTATTCTTAATTTACTTAAAAATTATCCCCAATTTGTTTAAAGCATTCTAAACTAATCAATTTTTAATTTTAAAAGAGAAACAATATGAAAAGTTTAATTTAAATAATTTGAATACTTAACTAGGATAAAGAAGGGCTGAATTTAAGAATGAGAGAGGGGGAAAGCCTTTCCAATAAGGCATAGCATCAATTTATCATTTTAAGATAACAAAAATTAGAAAACCATTAAAAGAATAAAGAAAAAGTAGGATTTCTAACTTACATGAAATTCTGGGAGCTTTCCTTTGGCTTGATGGTTTGAGGAATCTACTCTTGTTTGCAACAAGAGTGGCCAAGAGGGAAAGGTCAAAAACTAATGAATTATTAAGAAATTCACAGTTTTTGGCTCTGGAGAGGAGTAGAGTAACAGTGCATAAAACACTATTAAGCTTCAACAAAGGGGGAGGCTTCTATTTATAGGAAAAAGTGAGCTTCTAACCAAGCAAACTGATTCTAGAATTTTTCAGATCAGTTTGGTCAAATTTTGACCATTTTTGGGTCAGTTTAGCTTACTTTTTGGAACTAGACTTGAATTAGGAGAGAGGAGAGATGAAATATCTCAATTTTTGGGAATTTAAAACTCCACCACACATGTGAAATATGCGCCTCCTTCATGAGGGGGAATCCCCACTCTGAGGTGTCAAAAATTTATTTTTTTAGTATTTCCTTTGGTCCTTAGTCCACTCTTCATCTTATGTGAGTATTTACTCATTTTTGGGGTCCAAAAATATCTAAAATTTGAATAACCTCTCTCTAGAATATTTTCTCTCTCTAAGCCAAAATAGGTAGAAACAAGATCTTTTATATTTCTGAAGAGGGATTTGATTACAGGGGAAGATACTGGACATCTTGAGAGGCTGGGGAGGAATCTTACATTCTCTCCCACTTGAAAACGTGAGATGTCCTCATCTCGCAAACTGGGGGTAATCTCGTAACAGTTCCGGCTTCTTTCTCCCAGGTGGCATCTTCAAAAGGATAGAACTTCCATTTGACCAATAATTCTCTCAGAATTCTGTTCCTGAGAACCTTTTCTCGAACATCAAGGATTTCTTCAGGTTGGAGTTCCATCTGCCCTTGGGTTGAAGAAGTTAAGATTTTATCATCAAGCACATGATTCGGGCTTGGTATATACTTTTTAAAAAGGCTGGCATGAAATACATTATGTATTTTGAGATGAGGAGGCAGAAGAAGCTCGTAGGCTAAATCACCTACTTTCTTTGTAATCAGATATGGTCCACAATATCTGGGGAATAACTTCTTGTACTTCCCAAGAGATAGAGAAATTCTTTTGGGGCGTACTCGAATAAAGACCATATCTGCTTCTTCGAATTTTCTATCTGACCTCTTCTTATCTGCATACTGCTTCTGTCTATTCTGGGCAACTTTTATATCTTTGCAAATTGACTACATCTGCTGCTCCATGTCATCAAGCATCTGTCTGGACATCTCAACCTAATCAATGGGTCGGACCAAGTTAATGTAGTTAAGCAATCTTGTCCATACAAAGCTTTGAAAGGGCTCATCCCAATACTTCTGTGATAAGAAGCATTGTAGGCAAACTCAACTAGGTGCAGATAGCTTAGCCACTTCTTGGGTTCCCTGCCCACAGCATGACTAAAGTATATCTTCGATTACTTGGTCCACCCTTTCAGTTTGACCATCGGTCTCTCGGGGTGGTAAACTGTGCTAAGATCCAAGAAAGTTCCTACTGCTTCAAAAAATGCAGTCCAGAATCTTGACGTGAATTTGGGATCTCGATCACTTACTATTCTTCTGGGTAGGCCATGCAATCTGAAGATTTCTTTGAGGAACACTCTGGCCACACCCACTGCAGTAGTGTAGGTTTCTTTTACTGGAATTAGATAGGCAACTTTGGTTAGTCTATCAACTACCACGAAGATGGAGTTGTAACCTGATTGCACTGAGGGTAATCTAGTAATAAAATCCATACTGATGCATTCCCACTTCATCTGGGGGATGTCTAATGGATGTAACTTCCCAAGCATTTTTACTCTCTCGGCCTTGACTTTCTGACAGGTCAGACATTGACGTACATGATTAAGCACATCCTTTTTTAGACCAGGCCAAAAGAAGCTTTTCTTCACAGACATGTAGGTTTTGATGAAACCTGGATGTCTTGCAATGAGGCTGTCAATGGGCTTCATTCAGAATTTGACCCTTAGTTCCCTCATCATTGGGAATGTATAGCCTGCGATTATAATACATAATTCCATCATCCAGGCTGTACCCTTGAACTCGGTTCAACTCCTATGGAGTTTTGCTTTCCTGCATAAGTAGGGTAGCAATAGGGCCAAAGAATCTATCCTGCATGATCTTCTCTCTTGATTCAATAATTAAGGGATTTGACACTACAGTAATTGTTGCAAGCAAGGAGGCTTTTCTGCTGAGGGCATCTACTACCACATTTTCTTTGCCTGGGCGGTACTTGATTTCAAAATCAAATTCCTGCAGGGTCTGCATCCACCTTCTTTGGCGCATGTTGAGATCCTTCTGAGTGAAGATCCACTTTAAGCTCTGATGATCTGTCAAATCAAAGTGAATCTTTGACCCAGTAGATAATGTCTCCACAACTTCAGGGCATATACTACTGAAAGTAGTTCCAGGTCGTTTGGACAGCATAATTTCTCTCATGCGTTCTAAGTTTTCGGGATTCATAGGCCACTACATGACCTTCCTGCATGAGTGCACCTCCCAGGGCAAAACCACTAGCATCAGTTACTTCTCAAAGGGTAGAGAGAAATCTGGCAGCTTCAAAATGGGATTGGTTACCAAGGCGGTCTTCAGCTTATCAAAAGCACTTTGGCACCTGGCAGACCATTGAAACGGGATATTCTTCTTAAGAAGATTAGTCAGGGGAAGCTATGAGAGCATACTTTGGTATAAAAATTTCTATACCAACCAGTCAATCCCAAGAATCCTCTAACTTCTTTCACTGTCTTTGGTTTAGGCCAATCTATGACTACTTGGACTTTAGCGGAATCTGGAGAAATTCCATCTTTGGATACCAAAAAGCCCAAGTATTCAACATGGTTGGCAGAGAAAGTGTATTTGCTCTTTTTTGCAAAGAGTTGGTGCTTCCTTAGAATCTCAAGATGTTTTCTGACATGAGCTTCATGGTCAGCTGCATTCTTTGAGTAAATCAGAATATCATCAAAGAAAACAAGAACAAAATCATCCAAGTATTCTCTGAGAATGTCCTGCATTAAGCGATTGAATGTAGCTGGGACATTTGTCAATCCAAATGGCATGACAGTGAATTCATAATGCCCATACCGAGTATTGATTGGCTGTCTTCAAGAGATATCTTGCTCATTAATCCTGATCTGATAATACCCTGATTTGAGATCTATCTTTGTGAAGATCTGGGCTCCACTTAGCCTATCCAGAAGCTCATCAATTCTGGGGATAGGATACTTATTCTTAACTGTCAGCTGATTGAGATCTTTGTAGTCCACACAGAGTCTTAGCGTTCCATCTTTCTTTTTCTGAAAGAGAACTGGCGCACCCCAAGGTGAAACACTGGGTCTTACAAACCCTTGTTCTAATTTAAACTAGACTTGAATTAGGAGAGAGTGATTTTCATTATATTTAAATTCTATGCATAGAAAGATTTAAACTAGACTTGAATTAGGAGAGAGGAGAGATGAAATATCTCAATTTTTGGGAATTTAAAACTCCACCACACATGTGAAATATGCGCCTCCTTCATGAGGGGGAATCCCCACTCTGAGGTGTCAAAAATTCATTTTTTTAGTATTTCCTTTGGTCCTTAGTCCACTCTTCATCTTATGTGAGTATTTACTCATTTTTGGGGGTATTTTCTTTATTTCTTCTATTTATCTCCTCCACACATTTGGATGAATCTGATTGGCCCCTCAAAACCTTAATTTAAAATTTTCAGAACATCTGGACCCCTAGGATAAGGCCTTTTGAACAGATTATAATTGATTTCTAATTCACCTTCTGAAAATCTTTTTGAACTTCTGTTTCGGGGGAATTTATTTTAATAAGAAGAGATATTTTTCCATCCAAAAATATCTAAAATTTGAATAATCTCTCTCTAGAACATTTTCTCTCTCTAAGCCAAAATAGGTAGAAACAAGATCTTTTATATTTCCGAAGAGGGATTTGATTATAGGGGAAGATACTAGACATCTTGAGAGGTTGGGGAGGAATCTTACAAATCAAAGAAATGTGCTTGCTAGCACTACCATCAAAGTACTAGACATATTGATCTATCTCATTGACATGCATACATCATAGACAAAAGGATCATAACTATAGTGCACAATGTGAATGCCCAATCATCATGCACATAGTTTGCTGACTCCTTCTTTTTAGCACTTGATGCTGATGCATCAGCCATAGCTATGCCTGCCTGACATGTATACATCATGGACAGAAGAATCATAACTATAGTGCACAATGAATGCCCAATCATTGTGTGTATAGTTTACCGACTCCTTCTTTTTATCACTTGATGTGTTGATGCCACAACTATGCCTGACTCTTTCTTCTTCCCACCCTTTTTCTGCATTCATCAATATAATGGTTTAGCTTTTGATAGTAGTTACATTTCCCTTTCTTCTTAGGCATATCACCTCCCTTCTTGGCATCCTTTCCAAAAGACAAGGCTGATAGACCTTTAGCTTATAGTTGCCCTGAGAAAAGGCTTTGCCTTTACCTTTTTAACTAGCAGCAAATTTGATCTCCCACATATACTAGTTTAGTTTTGCCGAGATTTCTCATTTTGTAAGAGCACTACAATCAACTCATCAAACGTAAGGGCATTAGGTTTACCCTTCATCATGAGCCGAAGTGTGGATCCCGATAAAGTTGTGAGAATAGTAGACACCAATAAACTATTCGGATATGCCTCATAAATACATGCAAGCTACTCCTCGAGATCTTTAATCATTGTGAGGAACTTATTATTAAATCTCCCTCATTCATATGCTCGAACTCTTTCTTATGGAAGTAGGGCACTCGTTCCTCGTAGTAAAGTGCAACAAGCATATCCCAAGCTTTCTTGGCAGTTTTACATGAGTGGATATGAGAATTGATGCTCCTATTCATAGAGAGTGCCACCAGTGCATGTGCTTATGCATCCCTATCATCCCATCTGGCTTGTTATACTATGGGAGGTGCGGAGGAAAATGCCACAATTATATCATGGGCAGAGGCAAATGTGCCATAGTTATATCGAAACTAGTGTCACCATATAAAGTACTTGTACTATCCTATGCTAGCAAGATAGGGCATGCCTCAATGCTAATGACGACATTCCAAGGCCTCTCCCTCATTCATATGCTCGAACTCTTTCTTATGGAAGTAGGGAACTTCTTATGGAAGTAGGGCACTCGTTCCTCTTAGTAAAGTGCAACAAGCATATCCCAAGCTTGCTTGCCAGTTTTACATGAGTGGATTTGAGAATTAATGCTCCTATTCATAGAGAGTGCCACCAATGCATGTGCTTATGCATCCCTATCATCCCATCTGGCTTATTCTACTATGGGGAGGTGCAGAGGCAAATGCCACAATTATATCCTGTGAGGAGCAGAGGCAGATGTGCCACAATTATATCAGAACTAGTGTCACCATCTAAAGTACTTATACTATCCTGTGCTAACAAGATAAGGCATGCCTCAACGCTAATGAGACGACATTCCAAAGCCCTTTGGTAGCTAATACACAATGCATTATATATGAAGTAGTTGGTCCCCTGAGTAGAAAGCATCCTAAATACATCATTGCTTACCATTTTTGCCTACAAATAACTAATCTCTCACACAAAATGCAAATACCATAACAACCCACTAAATGCAATTGAGATGGCTACCAGTAGATCACTAGTGATGATGGAAACGTGCAAAGTGTATGAAAATTTACAGAGTGTAGAATGTGGAAATGATACTTAGCAAGAATGCAAAAATTAGTGATAATGTTGACGATGATGTTGAAGCTATTAAAGATGAGCTCAAAGATGCAATGTCAAAGAGATGACAATAGCCATGTTTGCACACCAACAAATGATGTTGTTACAGTACATAAAACCCAAATTTAAACAAAAGCAATTCAAACTGACACTCCCTTGGGATGTCTGTGGAAACCTTACAATAACAGTTCGAACTAACACTCCCCTAAGCTATTTCAAGAATCTTACAATATGTAAATGAGCCCCAAAATAAGCCCGAAAACACACCACACACCTAAAATGCTTTGAAATGTGCAAAAACTTTGTTAACATAGTTAACATGCTCTGAAACGTGCAAAAACTTTGTAACATGCTCTGAAACGTGCAAAAACTTTGTTAACATAGTTAAGGTCACACTATAGGGTATACCTTCTCCATCTAAGAGGATAGCTCAATTTGAGAGACAATCAAAAGAGTAGCTCAAGGAGAAGATCGGAAGAGGGTGAGGGCCAAGAGAACCTACCATAAGAGTGTGTACATATGCTCAAGGAAAAAAACCTTATAAAGAGAGAAAAAGTTCCCCGAACCATTATTAGCCTACATCCACATATCAATACCATATAAATAGCTACAAAGAGTAGGGCCTTGACCATGTCATCCCCATACAATGAGATGGCTCCAAGCAACTTAATAATTTCAGACCAAAAACTTAGCTCTATACATAGAACCATTAGGGGCATAGGCACTACATATAGCTAGATGGCATAGAACCATTAGGGGCATATAGCTAGATGGATATTATCAAAACTTTTTTTTACAATCATGTACACCCTTTCAGTGTGTCGGAATACATGCTACAACTTCAATCTAACTCTTTTAAATATAGCCGTACCACCACCTCTTCCATGAAGAGCACTAATGCAACCAAATGTTCTTATTAGGTCACTACGAACACCGCCATAGCCAAGGAGGGCTCCGAGGTTGTGGTCACCATCCAACCAAATGTTCTTATTAGGTCACTACGAACACCGCCATAGCCAAGGAGGGCTCCGAGGTCGTGGTCACCATCCAACCATATAGGAATGTGGATAAGTGTCCACACTACTGAGCTTATATAGTGGCTTGCCTATCCACACTAGCTCAGCTGCCCATGGTCCTCCGACCCGGATGCCTCATCCCTAAACCCCGGACTCGCCACACAGTTTGTAGAGATGCTCGATAAAGAGCCTTTCAAACTTAAATGTTTTCACATCTTATTAGTTGGTCAAATGTTGACCTTTTTATTTTTCCCTTCAAGAAGCGTTTTTGTCCCGAAAATGGTTCATAAAGTTGTAAACAAGTGTCTGTGTGTGTAGACCATACGATCATCTACGTCTGTAACTTTCCTAAGTACTACGACAAGGAAAGCAGGATATACAACATATATTTTCCTTAAGTATTACGACGAAGGAAACATGTAACACTTGTGTTTCATATGGAACACCAAACCATAGCTTCAACTTGCAACTATGGAAGATGTCAATAAAACACAAATTGCTACTAAGGCATCAAATAACATCATGCCTATACACCAGAAGTTCTCAAATCCTCAAGAACCTCATATAATGAATGTGCTCTGACATTCAAGGAATTCTTTTGCATGTTCTACGACATCAAAGATGTTTTCCTCTTATGGTTAGGAACCACATGGACTTTAATTCAACAAATTTGCACAACTAGACAAGTCTTTAGCAAATTGTTCTATAATGTGGTAAAGTTACACATAGTTTAAGAAAAGCTACACTTTCCTGTCTCCAAAAGTTCTTGTGTTCTTCAAGAATAGTTTACACATCTTCTAACGAAGATGATTTCCACATAGACAACGTCTATATGATGTATAGTGTCTACACACTACTAGAAAATCAAGAGTAACGTGAACCAATAAGAGTACCACTCCTAGCCCTTAAGTAGATACATGCCTATCCACATGTCTACTCCTACAACCACTTTGGTTGCTTGGAAATATATATATATATATATGTCTCTATGGCCAACCATGTCTCTACGGACATGTTTATGGGCTATCTATGGTCACATTCAAAAGTTAATAGCACCATCCAGACACACCTCTAGAAGTGTGGTCTCATTGGACATCTCTACTATGTGAAACAATATCGCAAACCATTTCAATTATGGGAAATGAGTTACTATTAAGCAATAAATGAGAAATTCTTTATCGCTTATCGAGTCTATTTATACATATGCTATGATGTGTGGATTAGGTATGCCTCCAACACACCTTATACTGATAGACAAACAAAATCAATCTCTATACTTTGAGATTGCTTTGACATGAATAACACAACATCCAATTTGTGTTCAATACCAATATGAAGTCTGGCATATAACAAATCTTTGCTGCCTCCTCATTATAGTTGTAATGCACTACCTACCCATAGGTGGCAATATACTACCCAACTATAATCGATGACAACAAAAAATAACGGGTCCTTGCACGCACTTCGTAAATATATTACAAAACACAAATGTTTATAATTGTTCTTTTTCCTAGCGCAGTAAAGAGGAACAATGTCCTCTTTATCCTCTCTTTCAAAACACTAAATCTCTCTCTCGATTTGGTAGAGTAACTCTGTACATTTTTATTAGTAACTATGTACTCAAGGATATACTTTTCTCAAGTTATAATAATGATCGAGCCACTTACTACAAAGTGCTCATTTAGATTGACTTAAAACCTTTGGCACTATGGCACAAAGTTTAGGGCATTCCTGCACCAAACTATTGTTGATCCAACATATAATCAACAACTATGCCAATCTTTAAACTCCACAGTTCAGTATCTAACTATGAGTTTCACTAGGCCGTGATAGTAGCCTTAGACTTCAACTTTCAGTGTGAATATAAACAGCAAAGTCCCTAAAGAAGTTACTCAAAACTTTGTGGTACCACCTCATGGCCATCTACCATGCCTAAGCATAGAGTGAAAACAATTTCACGCATACTCAACTACACACTAAACACTCTAACCAATTTGGTTTAGCACTAAATCAACAAGGTTAGGGCTTTATCTAGAATAACAAGCACCTAAAGTTTGTGACTTTCCATAAAACTTGAGCTCACCGAAAGCCAACACCCAGTTAAAATATAGTATTACTTATTTCCCAATAAATTTTATCACCCCCATTTAACACAGGGTCAAGTGGGCATGAAGGGTCCACCCCTAAGCACTCTGTCTCAGTACATAACCCAAGAGATTTTTCTGCTCATTCTGGAACAACACATAGAAACCTTGTCTAATCGCTTCGAATCAGCACACCTTTCTAATGAGGGAGGCGATGATTGCTAGAAAGTGTGTGCACATATAGCAATATCATGCCTAAGTATAACAAATGATTAAGTTACTGCTGAGCACTCTCTTTCTCTCTCTTCTTTTTTTAAAATAAATAAATTATAATAATAAAATGGTCGCAAAAGTGAGTGCATATATACAATGTGCCAGTGCTTGACTCAATGTTGGACTATGCCTTTGATTGAAAAATCTCAAGCGACCCTTAACAAGCAGGACTATGCTAATGGTTGGGAAGACCATTAGCGACAATAGATTTTTATGTGTTTTTTTTAAATAAATAAGAAAAGTACTATGCCCTCTGTCCAACAAAACAGAAGGCGACTTTAACTTATAGTTACAATTTATACATGAGTATTCTGCATTCAGTTCTATAGAAAATGATTGGCAGATACTTGCCAATGTAGTTGTCGCAGCACCAAGGAATATTGTGTTCTTCTGAATGCCTTGTAGGGGGGCCACAATTTTGTATCCACCATAGTCTCAATATCACACAACATATGTCCAAGCAAAAATCTAAGAAGATGGAAGTAGAAAGCTACTTGATCTGAGTTAGGCCCTATATTTAGATCATAAAGTAGCTCTTGAGCTCCCCATCTTGTACCCTTGTGAGGCACATCTATGAGAGTGATTAATAACTGTATGAACCTGATGGTAGCCACAAAAGCCAGATCTAGAATCTGCCTCCATGCATAATAGCAGACCTTCAAATGTTGGTGCATTTCCTGGATCGTTGTGAAGGTAGAGGGTTTGAACTTTGGATAATTAAAGATATAGTGAGGATCCATGTCCCCCTTATCTCTAAATTCCTTGTCTATCATCTAAGATATGACATATAACATGGATCAACCCTTAATGCGCATGGGGAGTGGAAGTAAGTATAGGCATATTGTTCTACCTGTAAGTACTCGTGCCCGCCATTCAGGTTGTTCACCATTCCATGCCTGATTCTTTTCGCTATACTTTGGCAGTAAAGCATATCCACCCATTTCTTCTATTGGATGATCTTTCTTCCATCTATCAAATTCATGCTCTATAAGAAATGCCACTATTTCCACATCCAATAGGTCAGCTAGATAAGGATTCTTGAACTATGTTTGATTGTCTATGGGCACCCATAAATCTGTAGCCTTCCATCTATGCTTTTCTATGTGTTCTTTCATATTACCCATACATGGATAAGCTCAATATGGCCTTTTTTCAATCATTTTGGCTGTGGGAGTCTATACTCCAAGAGGATCATAAGGACAAGTAGGGTCAAAAGTGGTTACTTGCATTAATGCTTTAAAAAATAGTTGGGGTTGTAACCATGGATTCCCTTCTTTGATCACTTCCAAGTAGTCCTTATCTAGTAGTGACTCAAAGACATCCTCTCCTCTTGGAAATACTGTCAGTTGCCATGGGAATGTCTTTAAACACTCTATACCTGCATTGTTGGCACCCCTGCAGAAGTGTTTAGATCAGCTCTTTACTTCTCTTCCATAAATTCTTCTTCCTCCCACCATTTGTCAGTCTTTGGAAAGTCATAATCCTGATGTTGCTTTCCTCTTGGAACATAAGGCACAATTTCTAAGCCACTTGTACATTGTGAAAGAGCTGGAGCTTCTAAGTGATTTGAATCTATAAAGCAAGGATAGGTTAATTTTTGTAATCTTTATTCATTTTCCTATAGGCTGCTTGCAAGATCCTAGAGGCCATGATATTTGTAATCCTAGATTTCTTGTGAGTCTACCTACTCTACGGATAATTGACCAAATCAACATAGACTCCTGTATCTGCATCATCTGAAAGTATATTCTTTAAATAATTATGTATGTTGTAGAGCAGTTTGACAAATCCCAAGGGATGGTAAAAAGAGTTATTCCTGCTTAGCAAGTGTTGGTATAGACAGGCCTCACTTCTTGCACACCATACACTTCTAACCACCACACACTGTCTTTAATCCATGCTGAGCGGCTTCAAAAATTGTATAGTTCAGGAGGAGCTGAAAATTCTAATGGTGAATCATTCCATACCTGTGTGAGCATAATGTTCCTAGCCCAGGTTCTAAAATTGAGCACAAATGGATGCATAGGCAAGAACAAATAATATTTGACATCCTGCACCTTATAATCACCACCACAGAACAAACCAAAGACTAGAGTGGGCACTGCATATTGTGACAGATATAACATTAAAGTCTGCATATTTTCTCATGTCAGGTTTAGAAAATTTAACTACAAGGTGACTATTGACACGTTGAAGCAGCTTAGTAGCATTTTCACTATTGTGTACATGTTCCTGGGTGCCACTCGTGTGCTGGATGTAGAAAGTAATTGTCTGTCAAGCCAATATCCCATATACTACAAGATCTTTCTTCTCTGATTCTTTCCAGTGTATTCCAAGTTTTGTACCTCCTTTAACAGCCACTTCCTTCCTACTTTCCCACTATTCCCTTTCCTAATGAAAGATATCATGAGTGCCTAGCATCTGTTGATCCATTTTGGTGAAGAGAATATGTATTTTAGTTCCCGCCTTTTTGGTTTGAGTCTCACAATTCTAAATTAGGGTCACAATAACTGCTGCAAATTCCACAGTAATAGCATGTGCTTCTTGGGCTACTTCTAGACTGACCTTCAATCTCTAGAACAACTGCTCTAATTCATAAACTACCCATTAAGCAGTATGTGTCCATCTTTTCCTTTCATCTGCTAAGTATTGAGCCAGTGGTACATACCTGATCATCTTCTTGAGATATATCTGCTTCTTTTTTATATGTAGGCTTGTCCTGACTACTTGGTTGATTTTTGGATGTGCTTTGGCCAAGAGTGGTAGAGAAGATAGACATGTTATAAGGATTGGTTAATTTGCTTAGTTGCTTCCTCTTATCCTTATCCACATCTAGGTTTTCAAGCTTATCTTGGAAGTAATCATGAATACCTTCTTCTAACTCGGTTTCTTCCTCCTCCTTCAGTATGGGATAGTTAAGGTGAATAAAATCAAATTCCCTTGAACTCTGTGCTTCTAGATTTTCTAAATGGGTGCACAATAGAAGGTATAACTTCCGTATTCCCAAAGGCTGCTAAGACTTGCTATTTCTAATCTTTAGATGATTGTAGCAATCCCTTGCCTCATAGAGCCCATATGTGGTCATCTAAGTTATGCTATTAGCTATATAATCCCTAGGACAAGGAGAATCAAATGAGAGATTTTCTAGCAAACCTAAGGGGATTATCTCTTCATCTTCTGTGAATTCATGAGACTGCATCAAGACTCTCACTATGCTCTAAAGTTAAGTACTATAGGATGAATTAGAACCAGAAAGATGTCTTCAACATTTTCCAGTTCCAGGTCATTTGTGAAAAATGGCCATTACTAATGTAGGTGCATTGTATCTAGACATCCTTTGAACCATCTGTGAGGTGAAAAAAAGAAAGAAAACCCTGCCTCTACAGCTCTTCCACCTCGCAAACTTGGAATAACACACACGAACGGGGGCACCACCAACCACCGGCTGGAACAATTGTCGCACTCACCACCCAACCCACGCCAGACAGACAGCATAAACAGGGGCACCATACACAACACAAACACCCAGCAATATATTCCAGAAACAACACTTCATACAAGCTTCTCTCGACACAGAAGCCTTACTCACACAACCATAAAAAACTCACTCAGGCCTGTCAGCCCGAGGACACACCACATTCCCAATAACCATAAACCTCTCGCCTGCCTGCTGTACCAATCACATCAGAATGAACCCGGCCACTCTCGCTCCAGAAGGCGCCCACACCAGCTAACCCTCGAGTCCTCTGCAGCCCATCACTTCTGCATGTGTCGTCAGCAGCAGCTACACCATCATCTCTCTCTCACTCTCTCTCTCTGTGCTGATCCTCTGTCAGCCTCCCAGGCAGCTTATCTGCCCTGCTACCGGCCCACCACCAAGCAGCAACACTTTATCTCTCTCACTCTCTCTGTCTCACTCGGCACACCCACCCAAGGCGGCCCACACCAGCCAGCCTGTCTCACCTGCAGCTTATCTGCTCCCCTTTTGTCTTCGCCAACAGCTCCCTTTGATGCCAGCACCCGTCTCTTTCCCACAGGCAGCGCCCCACCAGCCTCTGTCTTCTCCAACACGCATGTCCTCCATGCTTGCCTCAACACCTACCTTGCCCATAGGCGGCTTCCACTTGACCCATCTCTATCAGCCCGACCTGCATGTCCACACCAACCTTGCTGCGGCTGCACAATCACCCAGTCGTTTCACCTACTAGGCGGCTCTTCACCTGTACCTACGGTATCACCAACCCCGCACTCTAGTACCCAAGGCGGTCACCTCAAAGCCCACTGGCCCGCTCACCTCTTCACACGTTGTCCACACTTCTCTCTCTTCTTACCTTGCGCCCGTCGCCGTTTTCTTTCATACGGGAGGTCTCCAGCTGCTACACGACGGCCACACCTAGCTCACTCCAGCTACCTTGCGCACTCTCTTCCACGAGGCGGCCACACCAGCCACACCTCACCCAACGACGAAGGTAACCTCCTTCGCATCCAACGGCGGCTCCGCTTATCCACTGCGCATGCGTCCACAGCTGCTCTTTACACGGGGGCCCCACCACGACTACACGATGGCCCTGTTCACTTCTCTGCAGCTCACAATCCCCGCTGCACCTGCAACTGCTGCCCACGCCCAAGGCTCTCCACGCTCACCTTCCGCAGCTGCAGTGCCTCTCTACAGTAGAACCACCGGAGAGCCCCCCCTTGAAACAAAGCGACCTCCTGCTTTTATCTGTTTGCAGACAGCTGCGCCTGAGAATCCACGATTCGCCAGCTTCTACAGTTTCTTAGAAGATGCGCTGGCGGTAGCTGAAATCTCCACGCCCACGTTGCTTTTTTGGCCATATAATATTATATATATATTTTTATTTCACCTAAAGCCTAATGGAAGGCCACATAATGCTTTCACACTATGTCCAAGCAACCTTAGCCATCATCCATTATTACTCCCATGCTTCCCATATACTCACATGCGACCTTCTCTAGTACCCACTCCACTTAAGGGAACGCATACACATTTCAAGGCGACCAAGCAACTGAAACCACCTCGAGTCAACTACATTCAGGACAGGCCTGCAACAAACCCAAATCAAATGCCGTCCACCCTGTACACCTGGAGACGCATTCAAAGCCAACCCTTCACAACTGCCATGCACACGTATGTACACTGACCAAAATACTACTCAGAAAAACGCCTGACATACTTTGCCACCCCCCCCATCTGCTAGAGCATTCATGCTCAGTAGCATTAGACAATTCCAGTAGTCATCCACCGGGATCAAAAGGAAACAGCTCCTCATCATCCCATTCCCCAGCATCCTTGAAACACCATGGCTGCATCACTGCACACCAAACATCAACCACGTGCATCACAAAATCATTTCCGTCCATCATCTGATCAGCATTTACAGACTCTGACCACACAGCATCATCTTCAAGCCTTCGCTCTTCACCCACAACCAACCTCCTCGTCTTCACAACCTGTGGCATTCCAGCATCTAGCATCCTATCCATCAACACCAATGAAGGCCAGGTTCCAGCATCTTGACCTTTCTTCACAGAGGAATCCACATCCTCTCCAATGGGAGTGTCCACCAGCACTTTCATCTCTTCACCACCATTCAGCTCAACTAGCTCAGAATCCTTGTCATCCATGCACTTTGCTTTCAGCATTTCAGCAATCCGCAAAGAAGCCTTTGCCACACTCTCAGCCATATCAGCATCCATCTCCACTTCTGGCTCCTGCTCATCAAGGCTAGCAACTTCCCAGATATCATCCTCAGGCACAATGCTCACCTCACAACGCTCTTCATCAGCCAAATCAACATGCATACCTTCTTGAGTGCTGCCAACCCCCCTGGTATCATTGTCCAAAGACTCCCCAGCACCTAATCCATCAGATGGAACAACATCCACTTCATCCATCGCTGCAGGTACCATACCATCATGCTGTCCCAGAAAATCCAAGATAATAGGATCTTCCTCCACGCTCTCCACATCCGCATCACAAACCATCTTCACTTCATCAGAAGTCTCTACCCCATCCTCCTCCCTTTCAGAATCTGGCAAAGAATCATCCTCAAGGCATCCTGTATCCAGCTCCTCTTCCTTCTCCTCAGCCAATCCCAAGGCATCATCCTCTTTGCTTCCCTGTGCATGCATATCATCCAGATCCAAATGATCTTCAATAGAACCTTTCAACTCACTGTCCTGTATAGCTATGACCTCCCTATCCAGAGAAGAATCCACTGGCAACTCCTCATCTTCACTTTGCACCTTCACCTGCTTTTCATCCACCTTCACCTGCTTCAAAGACTTTGGAAAAAAATCAGAAGGCATATAAAACATCCCCCTCCGTACCTGTACTGGCCTTTGAGGCTTCTGTCTAATCACACTTTGCATAGGACTCTTACCCACCTCAACCAAATTTACCTGCTTATCCTTTGCAGACACAACACCCTCATACGGATAAATACCCATCTCCATCTGCTTCAAAACCTTGTCTTCCTTTTCCTTAGCAATGCTAACAGCATCATCAAATGACCTGGGATTCTTCAACTCAACCCTGATCCTCAAATGGGGTAGCAAACCATCAATAAACAAACTCTTCTTCAAAAACATAGGAGGAACTCCCTGCTTCAATGTCATACACCACTTACCCCACAAACATGTAAATACCTTCACAAAATCATCCAATGATTGTCCATGTACCTGCTTCAAGACGCTCAGCTCCTGCCAAAGCATACTAGGATCCTCCACTTGCTGAAAATGCTCCAAAAGACCTTCTTTCAACCTGTCCAAGGTCAAAACACCATGTAGCTCACATGCCGCATCCTATGCTTCAAAATCCTTTAGCCAGCTTCGGGCATCTCCCTTCAAAAAAATCTTTATCAGCTTCAGAACCTGCTCTTCATCCGTGACATGATTGCTAATGCATGCCAACTCCATCTGCTCCAAGAAGTCAACCACATCTTCACCCTTCCTACCATGAAACTCCGGATAGGACCACATCATGACAACCTGTACCAATCCCTGAGCTCTCCTCAGTGGAACACACGCCAAAGTAACTCCTCAGTCAAACAATGCCAGAGCAACTCCTCAGTGGGACAATCCTTGAGCAATCCTCAGTGGGGGCACCAGAAGGAATGTGAGGTGAAAAAAAGAAAGAAAACCCTGCCTCTACAGCTCTTCCACCTCGCAAACTTGGAATAACACACACGAACGGGGGCACCACCAGCCACCGGCTGGAACAATTCTCGCACTCCTTAGTCCTGTTCTCTTAGGGAGGACTCTCCTTCATTGAGTTCTACCAGTCGTAGCTAAGAGGACTCCGGCTCTTTGCTCTTTTCTTCTACTTTCGCTTTGAACCTAAGGCATTCTTTTTGTGATTTTTCTAGTTGGAAAAAAAGTGCATTCTGCTTCTCAATACTTCTCAGTAGTACTACATTCTTTTCTTCTTCTTGATGTTTTTGCAGTTGTGTGACAAAGTTTTCTTTGGCTTCACAAAGTTGTTTTTCCACTTCATCACAGCAAGCAGTCAGTCTCTGTACATTGAGTGATTCCTTTGCTAACTTGGCTTCTGTCTCTTTGAGTTGTTGTTGAGAGATGCTTGCTGCCTCCTGTAGCGCTGACTTCTTTCACTTTTCACCACAGCGGCTAGTTTCTTACCCATTGCCTCTGTCTCTTTTGTCAAATCTATTTCTCCTTTTAAGTCACTCCTTATCTCCTTTAAGCTTATTGCAATTTGCATCCCATAATGTAGATGTTCTTTTTTCTTCTCCAAGATGTGCAAGGAGGTCAACCATGAGTTGATCCTATTGTTTAGTCTCTTTTACCCTTGCCTCCAACTTGGTAATGTGTTCCTCCTGCTGCTTGCATAATTTTATCTTTGTTGTCTACTTTCTGCTTGTAAAAGATTTGTGCAGTTTTCGCTAAGGATTTTGTTAACCTCAATAGCTTTTTACCTAGATCCTCGCTTTCCAATCCCAGCAGAGTTAAAACCTGTTCTTGAATCCTATCCACCTCAGGATCTTCACTGTTTTAACTAGTCCATAGCCTCTTCCAAGGTCTTGTAGAGGTTTCTACTTCTTCAATCCATCGGGTGTCAAGCCTTCCCGTATCCTCTGCTACTCCTTTTTGCAAAGTTTCTAATATTGTTGTATCTTCTTCCACCTGTTTGCCCTTTCCTTTATCAATTATAGCCTCTATTTCCTTGTCCTATTGTGGATTTTCCTTAGAAAGTTCTACAACTCGGCTTTATCCCTATGTTGGATTTTCCATCCTAGGAGTTGGTGCAATCTACAGACCCCTTTCAACAAGTGCCTTTTCTGCTCCAAATATAAAAATCTTATGCAGTAAGAATGGATTTGCTATAGTATTCTTGTGTTCTTTGCAGCAGTAAGCTTGTAGATCCTTGTGAACTTGAAAGCCCCAATCATCTTCTTTTCCATCTTCTAGCATGTACAATGTTCTTGGATTAATTCTATTGTGCCTGTTTGTGTACTTAACTTGTAAAAGCATGCATAAAGCCTAGCTTGCTTTTATAAGCAATAGATCTGTGATGATGTTAAAAGGGTACTCCTACATTTGACCTTTGCCAATTCCTTAAGTACCTACTTAAATCCAAGCTTTCCATTGTGAGTTTTATGTATCAGGGTGAAGTTGCCAATTGGAGGGCTTCTAAGATTAGTTCTCTATCAATGGTGCCTCCACTGTGTGACCTCTTAATTCCACTATCCCCATATTCAAATATACATCATAGGTGCTGAGGAATTTCAACATGTGAATGGGATCATAATCTTCTGACCAACAGCTTGCTAAATGACCAAGTCACGTGGCTTGCAGCTTTCCTTGTACTCTAGGCTCTTGCAGAATTGAAAAACATACAGGTGAATGGTACACAAATACCCATTTTTGCTGGTTAGGGTCGTATTTCAAATGTCGCAACACCCAGACTCTTTCTCCATTTTCACCTGCATCACCTAGCCAAGTTTTTGAATAGTTGTGTTTGACATCCCATCCCTTAGCATCCAAGGTAGACGGATCAGGGAACTTTGGCCTCCTCTTCTTCATAGTTTCTTTTGAGCTTGCTGCAGAGCTTTTATGAGTCTTAGTAGACATGACTTCTGCACTCACCAGTTAATGTCTTAGCAATTTGCTTGTTTCAATCATTGTGAGAAAGTACTGATATAATGAGATTGCATCCCATAAAGTGTTTTCTATCCCAAAACCCACAAAACTCGGACAAGGATTCTGTATAAAATTGAAAATTTTCCCACTTTCATGGAGAGTTCTTATGGCCCTTTACCCTTCTGATTGAAGGTAGTCAAAAATATTAAGAGTTGGAGACTCACAAGATACCCCTCCCCCTGCCTAAACGTGTCACACTCTTCCATGAGTGTGGAAGCAGATTGGGAATAAAATATTTAGGTTGGGTTGTGAAATGAAAGTCTTTTGGAAATAATGATAGTTCCAAAGCACAAAAATTACAAAGCACGAAGTAGTCGAAAAGGTACTTTACCGACCAGTTTCAAATGGAATTTTGGTCCATAAATTATACTATCTAAAAATAGACAGTCAAACTTTTTTCTTCTTAAACATGAGCTCAGTTGTTTTAGACATGACACAAAGAAAATAGTCAAAATGTCCCCAATATTGGCCCAAAAAGTGTTAAGTTTGGGTATCGGCCACCTAGTGTAGGGTATACCAAATGACCTTCAATAGGTATGAGATTTGGGGAGAGTACCGAGACTTACCTAAAAGTGGTTTCACTTTGTGACCAGCCCACATCATTTGTGTCATGTAGCTAAATCTAAATTTATGCAATATAGCCTGATTTAACGTAAAATGCTAAAAATAGCCAATGAATGGTCTCAGATAGGGACAATGTTGTGCATGCCTATGTGGAATATGATAACAGACTATCATTCCAAATCTTGAGTCATTTTGGTCATGTATCACTAGAATTTTTAAATTCTAGTGAATTCATAGGCTTTCCCGAAATCTGAATATTTTCGACAGAATCTCCTCATATTTGCTATACAATGTAAATATTATTAAAATATATAAATGTAGTATCTACGAATTACATATAAATAATATGTAATGACCAGCCATGAATTTGAAATCAAAACACAGTAATTAATGCGATTCAACTTAATTTTTGGCCGAAAAGTTATATTTTTGCATAGAAATTTATAGAAAATAGCAAATCAAAGGCAACATCAGATTGCAAAGCATAAGCAAGGCTAAAAATATGCTGAGAATTGATAAGTAATTTAGATTTAGGTTGAGTTTGAAAGCTTTGATTGAAATCAAGAGAAAGTTTCAATTTTATGAGTAAAATATGCAAAAGAGAGCTTAAATCTAGCTTACCAAGTCCACTGTTTGATGCAATTTAGCAAGTAGATTTGCAATTTGGGGCTAAGGAAAGTGAAGAAGAAAATTGATTTGTTCTATGCAAGATGTCGGTTGAGAATCTTCAAAAATCACAGTATGTAGGCATGCATATTGTGCCGACGGTCTACCAGGCTTCCAGGCTCAGTAGAGGGAAGAATTCAAGTGTATGAGGGAAGAAAGTATGCAAAGATGCATAAGTATAGTGAAGGGAAGCAGTCAACTGTTTTATGGCTGGCTTTGGAGGAATTTTTTATAATAGGCTCAACTTACATGCAAAAATAGCTTTTTATTATAACCAAAAAATTTGAGAAAATTTACCAAAATTGCTGAAAAATACCAAAAAATAGCCCAAAAACCACCAAAATCAATTGAAAAGTGGGAAGTGAAAGAAGGCCAAAAATTAATCTTGAAAAACATTAATTACCATCAATGATCGTAAAAAAAGGCCATTAAATACCAAATTGAGCTTACAACGTTATAAATCGGGTCCTGCCTCGAGTGGTCAGAATTTGATGGGATTTGGCAGCATTGGTCATGTTGAATTGTTGCATGCTAAAAAATCTTTTATCCATCCGACTCCATTAGTAGCTTCAATTTACCCAGTGTAAACATGGCCTAGGGTCGTGGTTTGTAGATTCTGTCCAATGAATCCAGGCAGGACTTAAGTAACTTCAATAATGCCTTAATTTTAGCCAATTTCCTGTAATATTTTGTGTATTTGTACGTTGTTGTATGGGCAGCTGTCATACAAGTTTGTATAGGCATCGGATGTATGATGAGCCATCAATCAAACAAGGTTTTTGCTTCTGGGATAGTTTTCTTTTTTATTCTCCAAAGAAGATCCGATTTCACTAAATTACTATTTATAGCAGCTTTCGATTGTCTGAATAGTTGAAGATTTGACACAGTGCTACAGGATGCCCGAAACACCACTGTCACACCACATACTATAAACGGACTTTTATCTTCATCCTCAAATGAGTAGGTGTAGACATCTGATTAGATAGTAAGAAGTAATTTGCCAATCTATGCCCAGAGCCTATTCAATATCCTAGTTAAACATGCTATATATGTCCGTTTGACCCAAGGTTTGATCTATGGCTAGTCAGGTATATGAAGATCAACATGTTAGAGGCCTACAACAAACTGACATGCAGAAGGCCTATTTTGTACCAGGTGTGGCTGATTTTCACTTTTTGCAATTGTCTTATCCCGAACAATGCCCGGGAAGTGGTTAGGCTGACCTCAAGTACCCAGAATGCAGCCAAACTTGGTAGTCCTATGAAATCTATGTTAGTATATGTTCAATGCCCGCCTCTCAGCATGTATCTCACATTGATGTGTGGTGCACATTTGTACAACCTCCATTATGAGGAGAAGCCATTGGTGCACATATCTTTAGTGGGAACCCTAGCTTAGATGCTACAAGAAGGGGTCATAGTTGTGACCGTTGATGGTTAGGAGATGATGAGGGGTACAAGCGTTAGCTTTGGCCCGAAATGGTATAGGGAATATTACCTGTGAAAAGATGCAGGGAAGAAGAGAGCTTGAGCTCTTGCAGGCACACACACACTCACACAAACCTTAGAAGAGAACACACAAGGTGAGAGGCTGAAAATTCTTCTTCTTCTTCACACACAACAAAAGAGGTCTACAAAGAAGATAAAGTGACTAACACACATAATAGAGTATACACAAGCGATCCATAATGTGAACACACTAAGTAGAGTGGATAGATGTGGACTAGTCGGTGTGGTCCAGTTGTAGAATCTCTGGTAAAGATATGTCGGTGCCAGCAACCAAACCCGACAGTGATGTAAATGTCGAACGGTCATGCAGGTGCCTCATGAGTGTTAGCTCATGAGTGTTAGCTCATGTTGAGCTTGACATCTCAACACTCCCCCTCAAGCTCCAACTCCAGCTCATGAACTCCAAGCATATCTTGAAATCTGCGGAGCTTTTTAGCTCCCAAGGCTTTCGTGAAGATATCAATGACCTGATCTTGTGTGCTGACATAGGCCAAGTCGATGTTGCCTGCCAAGACTCTCTCCCTGATGAAGTGGTAATGTACCTCAATGTGTTTTGTCCGTGCATCGAAAGCTGGGTTCCTGGCCAACTATATACTACTAAGATTGTCACAATACATGATAACATTTCTCTCCACATGCAACCCCAAATCAACAAGTAGCTTGTGTAACCAAGCTACCTCACACGCTGCCACCGCAGCTCCTGTGTACTCTGCCTCTCTGTAGTACTAGACAAGGCAACTGTGGGCTACTTCTTGCTGCTCCATGTTACAGCAGCACTCCCCAATGAAAATATAAATCCACTGGTAGCATCTCCTATTCCTGAGATGCTACCTGCCCAATCTGCATCTGTGTACCCATATAGCTCCAATGGTACACCTACTACTGCATAAAATAATGCATAATCAACAGTTGCCCTCAAATACTAAAGTGTGCGTCGCACACTATCAAGATATGGTTGCACAGAACCTGCATAAACTGGCTCTCTAAGCCAACATTGTAACTCAAATCTGGCCTGCTGATCGTAACATAGATCAAACTCCCCACAATCTTCTTGTACATAGTGGGATCCTCCAACACATAACCTACATTTGCACTAAGCTTGCCATTTTGATCTAATGGCACCAAGATTAACTTACAATTAGCCATCCCATACTTGGACAGCATGTCCAATATATATTGTCTCTATGACAGCTAAATACCATCAAGTGTGCAAATGACCTCAATTCCCAAAAAGTAGCACAGATCTCCCAAATCCTTCATCATCTCAAACTTCCTTTTGAGAAGGCTTTTCACATGCTCAATCTCATCCAAGTTGTCACCCCCAATAATAAGATCATCTACATAGATGGTGATGATCACAATACCCTTATCACTCTTGTGCACATATAATGATGAGTGATCTGCATCTGCCATATAAAAACCAATAGTGACAAGATACTCAGCAATCTTGTCATGCCATGCTTGTGGAGCTTGCTTCAGCCCATATAAAGCCTTACAAAGCTTACATACATACTCCAGGTGACCTGTATTCTCAAAACCAAGTGGTTGATCCATATACACTTCTTCTTGCAAGTCACCATGCAAGAACGCATTCTTTACATCCATCTGATGTAAAAACCAGCCTTTAGCTACAACCACCGCAATTACAACTCTCACATTTGCCATCTTTGCAACCGAGGAAAATTTCTCCTCATGTGTTTGTGCATATCCTTTGGCTACCAATCTAGCCTTGTATCTGCTTATGCTCATCACTGTTATGTTTCACCTTATACACCCACTTACAACCAATAGCTTTCTTGCCTTCAAGCAACGGCACCAAATTTCAAGTCTCATTTCCATACAATGCATCCATCTCCTCATCCATAGCTTTCTCCCAACACACATTTCCAATAGCCTCATCATCAAAACATGTGAGTTCTACAACCTGCACAACTTTTGCCATATAAGCATAATGATGTGCCACATAACCATCATAAGTCAACCTCTGCACAAGGTTTTTGACTCTTCCAGATCTTTGTAACTTTGCATTCATGGCTTCCACAGCCTTCTTCACAACACCAGGTGTCCTGTTGGAATCCCAACCTCCTTCATCAAGGCTCATCTCCGAGCCACTAGACGCTTCATTAACAAGAGAATGCCGTGCAAAAATATCATACATATCAAGGGATTTAACCACTTTCTCTTTGCCTTTATGTGATATACCAACTACATTTCCAGGACTGGTATTATGATATAGCATGCCACTCCATGGTCTATCAACATAACCATTGGATGAGGACTCTCCTGGTCCACTCAATGACTCTGATTGGCTGACTTGCATTCTATGCAACCACGTTTCCACTTACATCAGCCCCAACATCTTTTTCAGCAGCATACCAGCTACTCATCTCATCAAATACAACATCCCTGCTTACCCTCAATTCGCGTGTAGCAAGATTATAGCATCTATATCCCTTTTGCTCAAGTGAATACCCAATGAACACATATTTTTTTACCTTTGGATCCAGCTTAGTACGCAACTCATCTGGCACATGTACATATACAATACATACAAAGACTTTCAAGTGAGATAAATCAAGTTTCTTGCCAGTAAACTTCTCCTCTGGCGTTACATCATGTATGGCCGCAGTAGGAGTCATGTTCATGATATAAGCTGCTGTTAGACAGTCAGCTTCAGCCCAATAGCTATGTGGCATATTCTTCTCTACCATCAATGCTCATACTATCTTTGCAATGTGCTTGTTTTTCTGCTCTGCAACTCCATTTTGCTATGGAGTGTATCTACATGTAAATTATCTCTGAATGCCATTCTTTCACAAGAATTCAGAGAACTCATTTGAGAAGTATTCTCCCCCCTCCATCTGACCTTAGGCACTTCACATGCTTTCCTGCCTACTATTTTTCAGCCATCACTCTAAAATTTTAAAAAATGAGTGAACACTTCACTCTTCTCCTTCATGAAATACACCCTCACTTTCCTCATGTGGTCATCAATGAATGTTACATAGTACCTATAGCAACCCATAGACATAGTCTTCACAGGACCCCATACATCTGAATGCATAACATCTAGTACATTCCTGCTCACATTTTTGTCATGCGGAAATACATGCTTTGTTTGCTTTCCAAATTGACATGCTTCACATACTTTCTGCATACCTTTAACCTTAAACTTAGGCAGCCCTGTCACAATTTCTTTAGTCTGCATAGACTTCATTCTTTGCACATTTACATGCCCAATTCTCTTATGCCAAATGTTTGTATCTACAACAACTCCTGAACCATTTGCAAACATTGCAACACTCACTTCATGTATATTTACATTCAATGTAAACAATATGCCCACTCTGTTGCCTTTTGCAACCAACATGCACTTATCTTTAAAGTCTTCTACATAACAGCCATCAGGGTTAAACCAGACCTACAAACCCTGCTCAATCATCTGGCCAACTCAAACCAGATTCTTTGTAATGTTCGGAACATGGAGTACATCTGCAAGGTACTTCACCTTACCATCCTGCATAGACAATGGCACATCTCCAACATGGGCAATTGGATGAGCAGTGTCATCCCCTGTTTCAACAAAACCTGGTCTTTCAAGACTCTTCATTTCCTTGAACCACTCCATGACTTGTCATGTGGTTCGAAGCACCTGAATCAACATACCACACATCCTCCTTACATGCTGCTACATCATTTCCACACACAACATTAACTACATGTTACATAACAAACAGCCTCTCATTATCCTCATTATTTTTGCTAAAGAGCGCATAGTTGTTTTGCTGCACTTTTCCATTTCGCATGTCACTCTACTTTTTATAGCGATCTGTTTGCACATGTCCAGGGGCTAACCACAGTAAGAACAGCCTCATGTATCATTATGCTGCCTTTGCCAATTACCACGACCTCTTTAAATCCCCTGTCTCTAAACTAGCCTCTTCCACCTGTGTGTTGTTGCAAATCCTGGGACTGTTGTTGCTTGCTAACTATAATTCTGATTACCTGTTTAGCCACCACCTTAGCCACTTCCACAACCTCTACCTCTACCTCTACCTCTTCCTCTACCTGAACTTGTGTAGAAGGCGTGCTGCTTTGAACTGTTTTTGTTTTGTGAAAACTTTTGATCTTCACCCAAATTCTTCTCTTCATGATCAGCATTGACACCAAATCTGTGAAGTTGGGAATGTTCTTCGGAGTCTGAATAAATGCCTTGAATGCCTTGTATTGTGGCCCGAGACCATGTAGACACACTTCCACCTTATCATCATCAATCAACTGAAACACCAATAGATACAAGGGGTTCCACAATGCCCTTGATCTTCAAGGCATAATCATTCACATATATATTTTTCTTCTCCACAATATGAAGCTCATTCTTCAACTAAATCTTTCGTGCCTTGGTGTTAGTTTTATATAGCTTCACCAAGGTGCCCCATGCCTCCTTAGGTGACTTGGCATCTTGTATATGCCTAATCATAGTGTCTTGTATGTTGATAAAAAGCCAATACATGACTTTCCTTGCTTCTTGATTCCAATCCTTGAATTCTTTTACATCTACAGCAGTTGGATTAATCTCTGGTATCTAATTATACATAGTTGGCACAAATAAAGGCATCCAATGCTTGTGAACATATATTCCCTATACTCTCAGTACACCCTCCATCCAGAGCCTGTCTAGATTGCCATCTAAGCTCTACGTAGACTAGAGCGCATGGGTGGACAGCACCATCATATTGTACCTATCTCTTGTTTGGTATAATCAGAATTTTAAAATTCTCTCCATTCTCTCTATTGCATTATCTAGTGTGTACTTTCTCTTGTTGTATCTATTTTCAATGTGCCATATTCTTACATGGTATTAGAGCACTAGGTGCTCTTAGCAACAATAGTATGCAATGTTTGCATAGAAGTAGCTTGGAGTGATGTCTGCTTTAGGGTCCGGTGCTATTGCTGCTGCTATTCCAGTGTTACGCATCCATCCACCTGCCCTTACTGAAGGAAAATTAGATGGGACAAATTACACTCTTTGGAAGTTCAAAATCAACGCCATCCTTGATTCCTATAAACTGCTGGAGACCGTTCTAGGAATGGACCAAGAACCGGTGGAAACCATTGACCCCAACGATAACACAAGAATGATTCCACACCAGATGCTTCTCCTCTTCGGGCATGGAAGCGGTACAATGCAAATGCACTTTGTGCCATTGCTACCAGTGTAAGTGATTCTATTCTTACTCTGATTCAACACACAACCAAGGCATCCATGGCTTAGACCATACTCAGAAATCAGTATCAGACCCGGAAACAAACCAGGATTCAAAAAACCTAGAGAATCAGCTTGTTGCTAAAAAGTTTCATGAAGGAGAGGCTGTAGAAGTGTTTATCTCTCTTATCAAAAATCTGCAAGACCAGATGGGTGCTGTGGGAATCATAAAGACTAGTGAAGAGTTGGCTCGGAGATGCATCCGAATTCTACCGCCGAAGTATGATGGCTTGGTTATGGCACTAAATACCCAGGTTAGAGTACCGCCTCTTTCTTTTGAAGAATTTAGTGCTATGCTATTTGAGGAGGAGATGCGGTTCAAGACCCGTGATGGTGGTGAAACCGCATTTACGGCCAATGCAAAAGGCAAAGGTGGGGCAACTTCTGAAGACAAGAAGAAAAATCCCAAGAAGAATAAGTTTTTTGGTATGTGCTACTACTGTGACAAGAAGGGTCACTCCATCAAAGACTGCAGAAAGAAGCAGGTTGATGAGAAGAACGGCACCATAAAGACTTCATGGAAGGGAAAGGAGACCGCCAACAACTCCCAAGCTGTGACAAGAAGGGTCACTCCATCAAAGACTGCAGAAAGAAGCAGGTTGATGAGAAGAACGGTTGACAAGAAGGGTCACTCCATCAAAGACTGCAGAAAGAAGCTGTGCTACTACTGTGACAAGAAGGGTCACTCCATCAAAGACTGCAGAAAGAAGCAGGTTGATGAGAAGAACGGCACCATAAAGACTTCATGGAAGGGAAAGGAGACCGCCAACAACTCCCAAGCTGAGTTAGAACTCTGGTTTGCCATAGAAGAGATATGCTCATCTCTTCGGGCTCCAGTTGTTAACTGTTCATTAATTTGGATAGTGGTCCATCCCGACATATGATCAGCAAAAAGGATTGGTATAGTTCCTTTAACAGCCTTTATGGGAATCCATCAATATTATTGTCAATAACAATGCTAAATGTCCAGCCCCGAAGGGTCTGGAACCATCTCATTTGTGACAGGTACAAATGAAGAAAAGAAGCTATCTGATGTGTTTTATGTGCCTCAAATAAAGAGAAACCTACTCTCAGTTGCTGCAATAACAGATCGTGGCCTTGAAGTACACTTCAAGAAAACTAGAGCAGAGATTCTAGATGCTAAGGGAAGACAGTTGGCAAAGCTGTGAGGAATGACAATTTGTACGAGTTGAGTGCTCTTATAGCTATTGTTTGCAGACAAGGGCACAAGCAAACTTTAGCATGAGCAATTTGGTCACATCGGATTTGTTGTGCTAAAGGAGATGCAGAAAATGGGGATGCTAGAAAATTTACCTGCATTTGCAGAATCGCAGGAACCATGTGAGGCTTGTATGATGGGCAAGCAACAATGGAAGGTATTTCCACAAGATAGCAACAATCAAGCAAAGTCTCCTCTAGAGCTGGTACATGCTGATCTTTGTGGGGTAAGATGTCTATTGTTGCATTGGGGGGATCTTCTTACTTCATGCTGTTAGTCGACGATTACAGTAGGAAGATGTGGGTTTATTTCCTTCATGTGATAAGGCTAAAGATTTTGGTAAGTTTAAACAGTGGCATAAATTTATGGATAATGAGACAGAACAGAAGGTGAAGAAGTTTCAGACAGGTCTAGGAAGAGGAGAATTCACTTTAGACGAATTCAGTGAATATTGCAAGGAGCATGGCATCAAGTGCTAGCTCACTGCTGCACATACGCCTCAATAAAATGGAGTTGTGGAACGCCGCAACCGCATAGTCGTGGAAATGGTAAGGTGCATGATGAAAGGGAAAGGGTTACTAGACTCTTTTGGACTGAAGTAGACAACACTGCAGTTTACATTCTCAAAAAATTCTACACAAAGGTTCTCAAACGAATCACACCATATGAGGCCTATTCGGGTAAGAAGCCTTCATGTTCTCATTTTTTAAACATTCGGTTGTGAATGTTACATGCATATACCAGATGCAAATAGAACTAAGCTTGCTGCCAAAAGTAGGAAATGTATCTTCCTTGGATATAGTACAGAGTCGAAGGCATATCGACTATTTGATCCAGAGGCTAAGAAGATAATGGTCAACTGAGATGTGGTGTTTGTGGAGCATCCACATTTAGTGGAGGACAAGGATCCATCCACTTTATCATCAAATGGAGAAATAATCCACCATGTGCCCAGCCCAAGCATCAAAAAACTAGAGGAGGAGTTTTTGTATGATGAAGAATCTCAGAAATCACACCAGCCTGCCCCTACACCTAAAGGACAACCACTTCCTACCTGGGTAAGGCAGCTCTTTGATGATTGCAACCCCTAACCTGATGTTGCAGAAACTTCAGCAGATGGTTTACGTAAATCAAAGAGAATAGGAGCAGAGAAGGTCTTCTGAACACATTGTCAATATGGCCTTGATGTTGAGATAATGGATTTAGTGAAGGAGCCCACAAATGTAGAAGAAGCTTTGGCAGATCCAAAGTGGAAGGCAGCAATGCAGTTAGAGTATGACATCATCATCATCAAAAACAACACTTGGGAGCTGGTAGATCAACCACCAAAAAATGAAAAGAAATTGGCACCAAGTGGGTGTGGAAAGCTAAGTATAAATTTGGTTCATTAGGGAAATACAAAGCTAGGCTAGTTGCACAAGGTTTCACAGGTTGAAGGTTTTGATGTCAGTGAAATCTTTGCCCCAACAGCTCGAATTACCGCTATTCGCATAGTACTTGCCTTGGCTGCTAATAAGAAGTGACAAGTTTTTCAAATGGATGTAAAATCAGCTTTTCCCAATGGACATCTCAAGATGGAGGTGTATGTCGCTTAGCCACCAGGGTTTGAGCTGCCTAAATCAGAAAATAAGGTTAACAGAGGCTGAAGAAGGATTTATATAGGCTAAAACAAGCCCCAAGGGCATGGTACCAATGAATAGATGCTTTTTTCAAAAATATTGGTTTTTCTAGAAGTGCATCTAACGATACTAACTTGTCTGTACTCAGAAAGGATGGCAAATGTGTGATAGTTGTTCTCTATGTGGATGACCTGATTATCACTGGTAGCTATGAAGACTTCATTCAGCAAACACGAGAAAGGCTTGGCTTTGAGTTTGAGATGACAAACTTGGGGCTCTTGCATTATTGTTTGGGGATCGAGGTTTGGCAAGAGTCTGACAAGATCTTCATTTCTTAGTAGAAGTATGCAACAGAGATCTTGAAGACATTTGGTATGACAGACTGCAAGCCAATAAGTACACCAATGGAGGTAAACCTTAGGCTTTATTTTGAGGACACTTCACCTTTGGTTGACATCAAGATGTTCAGGAGTTTGATTTTCTTGTGCAATACTAGACCAAACATTTGCTATGTAGTTGGTGTGTTGAGCAGATTCTCCAACAAACCAAGGGAAAGTCATTGGTGGAATGCAACAATGTGTATGCTCACAGGTCCATTAAAGGCACTCTTGAGTATGGAATTACATATTGTGACTACGATTGGGCTAGAGATTGTGACACCAGAAAGTTAGTTTCTGGATATTGCTTCTCACTTGGATTGGTGTGTTCTCTTGGATTAGTAAGAAGCAACCCACAGTGGCACTTTCTTAAACTCAAGCAAAGTACAAGGCCACTTGTTTTGGTGTGTGAGGCAGTATGGTTGAGGAGGATTCTAGTAGATATGGGAGTTCCAGTGAGGTCAGCCACGACCTTACGATGCGACAATCAAAGTTGCATGGCCATTGCAAAGAACCCTGTGTTTTATGCTTGCACAAAGCACATTGAGATTCAGTATCATTATGTGTGGGAGTTGATCGAGGATGAGATTGTGGAGCTGGAGTACTATTCTACGGAGCAGAACTGCGCGCCGACATCTTCACCAAAGCTCTTGGAAAGGACCAGCTCACTCGATATCTTCATGACTTGGCATTGGGCCAAGAATCTCTTAGTTCATCTTTGGGTGGACATTGAGGGGGGGGGGTAGTATATATTCAATGCCCGCCTCTCACCATGTATCTCACATTGATGTGTGGTGCACATTTGTACGGCCCCCATTATGAGGAGAAGCCATTGGTACACATATCTTTAGTGGGAACCCCAACTTAGATGCTGGAAGGGATCCTAGTTGATCATTGATGGTTAGGAGATGATGAGGGGTACAAGCGTTAGCCCCAGCCCGAAATGGTATAGTTTTATCATTATTGGGCAGTGGTCAGTGGTGGGGATGCGTTATGAATACGCGGGCGGTGAGCCGCATCAATGCAGCATAGCCCGCACTACCTATAACACTATAAATGGACATAGTTGGCACAAGCAAAGGCATCCAATGCTTGTGAGCATATATTCCCTATACTCTTAGTACACCCTCCATCTAGAGTCTGTCTAGATCACCATTTAAGCTCTACACTAGAGTGCACAGGTGGACAACACCATCATATTGTACCTATCTCTTGTTTGGAATAATCAAAAATTTAAAATTCTCTCCATTCTCTCTATTGCATTGTGGTGTACTTTCTCTTGCTGTATTTGTTTCCGTTGTGCCATATTCTTACAATCTACCTAGTTACATGGCTCAACATAATATTCCGGCATTCAGATAAATATAAGATCTCTTACTAGCCAGGTGTAAACAACTTTTGTGCTAACTTGTCATTCATGCACCCCTTTTGTTAGATGGCGCATGTTCTCCATGTCTGAAAACATAGATAATATTGTCATAAAGTGATAGGGTTTAGTATATGGTAAGTCCATAGTACAATTTCAACATATCCCAGCTTTGGCACTTCCAGCAGATGATGCGCTATACGCTTCATTTGACCATGTGTGGACAAGCAAATAGGCTTGTGTGGCTGAAATTTGTTTCCACTGCCCATGTCATAAACATCTGCTTGTTAGGTCACCATACATGGTCAAAGTGCCTCCATATTTGGTATGCATACAGGGAAGCTATGGACCTATGTACATGAGCATGCAGCATTTCAGGGTGTGGAAGGGGTAGAAAATACCAGGCATGGACATCTATGTGCTTTCCCCAGCTTGAATGTGAAAATAGTGTTAGATACCCTTTTGCAGCTGCTGCCAGAAAACATATCAGAGTGATCCAGAATGTTCTAAGTCTTGGTATGCCTGAGGTAGGGTGTAAGAAGAGCTTATATGCTTGACCTTGATGAAGTTTTGACCATAGGAAGCCCTTGTTTTTACTAGGTGTGGATAGGCAGTTATGCATGATGACTGGGCTTTGCATGATGCATGTACACGGTGCAAAAATTGCATGATGACTGGGCTTTGCATGATGCATGTACACGGTGCAAAAATTGCTAAACTCATTTGGTTGGTATGTCAAAACCACTCCAAAAGACTTCAAATTTGATATTCTTGTAGGTTCCAACATGTATAAGGGATTTGAAGGAACTCTTGAACATTTGAGTACCACAAGACCAGCTGGGTGTAAACAACTTTCCGATTCTTGAAGGCTGGATGTGAAAACTGTGTGCTGGGCCAACTTTGGTATGCGCAAAAAGTATCCAAACAATGCCATATTTCTAGATCTGGTATGCCTATAGGTTAGACATCAAAAAATATGTTTACAACTCTAACAGGATTCTGACATCCAAAAGGCAGCTTTTTCATCAAGCGTGGACATGTCACTGACCTAGATGCCTAATTTTTTGCACAATCATGAATACTAGCACATAAACCTACTACTGGCTGATATCTCTGTGTTGTGTAAGCATCAAAGTTGAGTAATATTCAATATCAAGAAAGTTTAGCATGTAATACAAACCTGTGGAAGACCTTAGCTAATTCTTACCAATCAACTACTAAAAATAGTAGTCATAAACAACCTTTGGTTTGTCATGACTCAATGTCCCAATCTTTGCAAAGGGGGTACTTTGAGGTGCTGAAATTTGTACTTACCTTTGTCTACTTTGATAGGAGATTTGATCTACTACTAGTTTAAACAACTCTCAATCCATGTATGTAACCTTGTTGGCATTTGAGGTGCAGAAGGACATGACCTCTTTAGACAAGGCGTGGACATGTAGTTAGCCATGATTGCAGTTTTTGTCAGAATTCACCTAACAGCATTCAGAGGCCAGTGAAACTTTGACATATATATAAGATTTGATATCCACATTGTATACCTGCTATTGTATACCTACTGTAGGAGGTGTCTAGTTGTTTACAACACATAGAAGTCATCAGGAGGCTTCCTACAGCCCAATTTAGAGAGAAACTACGCTTTTAATGGCTCAAAAATTGATCTTTCTATTTTTAGCATCTTACACCTATCTAAATGACTCAAGACCGGAGTATGGGCTTCTATGTACTTGGTAGATGCTTTGTGTAAGATTTTACGTAATTTCATCAGTATTAAGGAGAACAAATTGCCAAGTGGGAACGTCTTTTTATCTGTTGATGACTGGCTAAAAATAGCATCTAAGCATATCCACTCTGACCAAAATTACTATGAGGCATCTCCCTGCATTGGGGAACAAAACTATGAAATCTCATGTGAATATGACATGTGCCAGGCACACAGAACCACATATCCACTAATTTTAGACTCATTTTGCAAAAATTGGTGTCAGTATAAGGGGCTATTAGGACATCACCTATCCCAGGATGTCCAATGAAGTGGATATTTGGCACAAGGCTAGTTTGAGTTGAGATAAACTTACATATTTAGCTTCATCTGATTCTGATACTGTTAAGGGCTTCTTTCTACCAGGTGTAAACAACTTGAATCCATTTGGAGAAACATGGCTTCTCAGCCTATTTGAATAGCTTAGAAACATAGCAGTACTTACTCAGAATGATTCAAATTTTGGCATGTGCCTAGCCTGGGGGTTTCTTCCCACATGTGTGAATCCATGCAGCCAACTGAGATAATCTACCCCTTATTTTCATCAGGCGTGAACAAATAGTAGCTCTGTGGTGTTCTGATAGACTCGTTGCTGCCCTTGGAATATGTATTTTCACCTATTGAATTGCCAAGGTTACCCGAAAACTGTCAAAATTTGGTGTGCACATGGTTCCACTCCAGATGGACATATGTTTATGAGCAGGATAGAAATTGATGATGGTAAGGTCTAATTTTCATTAGGCGTGGACTTCTCCTCCAAATTTAGCTCACCAGGTATCCGGCTCCTAGTTTGACTACCCTAAAAACTTGCTAAATTTATCCGGATTGGAACAGGATTTGGTATGCACCTAGAACAGATGTTGGATAGCTAACATACCAGTTTGTGCATCAAGCAGGGCAGTGGAAGTCTGAATTTTCATCAGGCATGGACATATGTTTAGGCTAGTGTGCCCAGAAGCTGTTCCGGCCTCCATTGCCTTGTTTACCTGAGTCGAAATGGTTCAAAACTTCATTTTCTGTGAATTGGGATTAGATTATGGATTCTGCAAAAGCTTGCTGAAAATTGAATAATTAATGCCCATCAAATGTCCAGGTGTGAACAACTTTTTGCCTTTTCTGCCTTTTTTTCACTGTTAAGTCCCACATGTGACCTATTAGTGTAGCCATATGATGTAGGCACTTGGAAGTAACTGAAACAGGCATGTATCCAAATAGGTGACCTATCATTACCCAATCAAGAAACTATTTGAATCATGGTTAGTACACATCATTCAAGGTTGTATGCAAGATATTGATTAGATTTGAGCTTATCTTGCCCCTGATATGTCCAGGTGTGAACAACTTTTTGTCGACTGGATCAAAATTAGACTTTTTTGCCCGAAACTTGACATCCTTTGTTTTGTGTGCTTATTCTGTGATAAAGAATGCATGTATCAAATCTTAATACCATCTAAGCATGGGACCATCTAAAAATAGTAGACTGCTAAAATAGAGCAATTTCATTGTATTTTACTGTGTTAGCCCTGCCTACCAAGGGTAGCCCCTGGCTAGAGTTATACCTAAATATCATCAGACTTGCTATTCTCGAGCTCCTTGATGAGATATACTACCATACCAGATCTTGTTTCATTCTGAAATGATTTGGTCCATTTTTTGTCCAAGTGTAAACAAGTTCTTACCCTCTATACAAATCTACCAAATATTTGTTAGGTGGTCTTTTGGAGTGCTTCGAAAATATAGCAAACATACTCGAAATGAGCCGAGGTTTGGTATGCATCAAGCTTAGACATTGTTCTTACCACATGTAACCCCTTGACTGCATCTGAAATTTCTAGATCCCTTTTTGAACCAGGTGTGGACATCTGTTTGGTCCCAGACACCTGAGTGCTCTAGAAATAGCCCCAACTTGTCGAGATCTTAACTTGAGTTATATAGCTCCGATCGAGGTGTTCTTGTAGTCTAAATTCATCTATTGATTCCAAGATTTCCATTGATGTAAGTGGGCCCTTTTGAAAAAGTTATTGCTGTTCAAGGAAATTTATCCAAGAATTTGTGCTCAAAGGGCCCAATATGCAACATTTGTGACGAGGGGTTTTGGAGAAATGAGCCAAGATTTGGTATGCATCAAGCTTAGACATTGTTCTTGCCAAATGTAACTCCTTGACTGCATTTGACAGTGCTAGGTCCCTTTTTGAACCAGGCGTGGACATCTGTTTGTTGGTCCCAGACACCCGAGTGCTCTAGAAACAGCCCCAACTTGCCGAGATCATAACTTGAGTTACACAGCTAGGGTTTGGTATGATTGAATTACATACTATTGGTAACACACATGGTTAGCCTCATCTGATACTGACCTCATCTAGGTTCTTAAATTGCTAGCGTAGACATCAGTTAATTGCAGTTTGTGAGAAAACTCAGCCACCAGGACAACCCTAACTTACCCGGATCATAACTCACAACTCCAATCAGGGTGTTCTTGTAGTCAAAAGTTATCTATAGATTCCAAGCTTTCCATTTCTATAATCATTTTGCAAAACTAGGTTCTCTATCAAATGTTACAGCTATTTAGGAAAATGCCAGTTTTGTCTATATATCCAGTTTATTGTAAGTACATTTTGGAATGTTTCTCTGATTTTAAGCATTGTATCTGCATTTGTGGTGCTCGAGCTGCTGGTACTACACTTGTTAGACTCATAGGATGGTCGGTTATACCAGAAGCTAGTGTAGAGCTTGAGGGTTTCAATGACCTGTAAATTTGCCAACGAAAGTTCTGCATCCAAAGCTCTTTTACCTTTGTCTTTTTGAAATGTGGATATGCACTTGGAACAAGGGAGCATCAGGGAGATCATCATATACCCCCATAGGAGGTTCTCCATTTGTAATTCTGGATAAATGATTAGCATGCACATGGGTAGAACCCTTACGTACTGTAACTGTAAAGTCAAACTCCATCAGGATGAGTAACCATCTTGTTATGCATCTAGTAAGCAGATGGTTTATTTACCAAGTAAAGAAGAGCTTGGTGGTCAACAAAGAACACAAATTTGTTTGCCACAGTGTCATAACTTTTTTACTGCATAGACCATGGCCAATCCTTCCCTCTAAGTAGTTGTGTAATTTTGCTTAGCATCATTGAGCTATCTACTAACAAAACTGATAGGGAAATCCATATTATGTTCTCCGAGTTGAGCTAGTATACATCCAATAGCAAATGCAGAGGCATCGATGTGCACATGGAAGATGACATCCCATTTTAGTGCTCTTAGTATGGGAGCTGATGCAAATGCCTTTTTGAGTTTATCATAAGATTCTTGACATTCCTCTATCCATACAAATATAATCAAAAGTTTGTACAAAGCTCTTGCAATTTCTGCATACATGAAAGTAAATCTCTTGTAGTAGCCAACATGACCCATAAACCTTTGCACTCTCTTAGGATTTGTTGGTGGAGGTAATTCAAGGAGATTGAAGAAGAGCCGCCCATGGTGTTGAACCCTACTAGTTCTTGTTCCCATTGAATAAGAGCTACCCATGGTGTTAAACCCTAAAGAGAATGTGCACACACTTGTGTGGCATCGTCAAGCAACCCCAAAGCTTAAAAAGATCACCCATGTGCAATGGCCCTACTCATCCTTGTTCCCATCGAAGAAGAGCCATTTATGGTGTCGAGCCCCAAAGAGAACCGTGCACACAATTTTGTGGCACCGTCGAGCAATCCAAGGTCCACTCAGTCAAGTGTACCAGCAAAGCCGGCACATTTGCACCTCGTGCTGCACACACATTTGCACGTGTTGATGTGGCACTTGAGTTGAATCAACTATCTCAAAAGATTAATCGCCCGATTTTTTTTATCTAAGGTTGGATCAACATGGGGTCAGACCATGATGATTTGAGGGGTTTCATGCCACAACGGACTCTCTATAATGCTTCCCTTCTTTTCGTCGACATCACCATGCTTAAATAAACCGGGCCAAATGGCCACCAATTGTACACAAAGCACCTCAAGAACCATCGACTCAATTTGACCATATTCGGCAAGCAACCCATCGTTTGTGGCTTTACCACTGCCTTATTAGACAGGGTGTCCTCAATTCTTCCATTCTCATGGACACCCTAACCTGAGTCACACCCGCATTATCATCCAACCTTATTACACATCAACTATCAATTTCCTATCTCAAACCATGTGTAAGAGTCGAAAAAAGAAGACAATCAAGTGTCTAAGGAAGTATGTCTAGGGAAGTAATATGTTGGATTTTTCACCAGACGAAGCTTTTATACGGGCCCACCTGTTGCCCACCATTGCCCATGCACATCACCTGTAATAGCCACGAGCTCTGCATGTAATAGACACAAAGGCATTGTTCTTTTACGAACCTGCGTTGAGCCTTATGAGGTATGGTGTGACGGGTACAAGCGTGGCAGCCCATGGTATGATCCATGCACCTTCCTATAATCAGTAGGGACTTGCATGCTGCATCTTTGAACACCGCACCCATTCAATCCATCATATCCCTAGCCCCAGAATGGCAGCCCATGGTATGACCCATGAAACCCATCGCTTCAACCATCCTATCAGTAGGGACTTGCATGCCTCATCTTCGACCATCGCACCCATTCAATCCACCGTATCCCTAGCCCTAGTGCTTGACAATGCCAAGTCCATCAAGCCACAGAGGCACCCTATCTCCCTTACAGTTATGGGCACAACCTTGCACAAATCCGTTGCCATGCCTCTAACAAACTACTAATCTTGCCTCCCTATGAAAAGGGCTATTGAGAGTAAATGTCAAAGCAACAAAGAGAGTCGAAGAAAGCAGTTGTGTTGGTGCAGTCCTTGTATTGGTGAAGAAGTGCACCCATATACGCGCACACCTTTTGCCCATTGCCCATGCACATCACCTGCAAATTTCACTATATATATAATAATTTGTTCACTTCTTGTATCTCATGTTATGTACAAACACATGCACCTACAACTACCCTCGTTATGCTAACCCTCCAGGTACATTTATGGATAAGGGGACCATGGCACGGGTGCAAGCTTGGCCCATCACCTAGAGAACCCTCAACCTTGCAAGTACCTCCGACAAGCTTCCTTACCTATATCCTCAGCTTTGACTCCAATTTACCAACAAAACCTCACACTAGCCAACGTATTTGTCATCAAGAAAAAGCCCTATCTAGGCAGAATACCTTATCATGCTGCTAAGAGACCACTCAGACCTTATCCCTCCAAGAGACCACCCTGACCTCCATCTACCTATGCTAATCATCCCATGGAGTCTTGGCACTCATTTTGCCAAACACCTTATGTGGACCGCTTCTACCAACTACCTCATGTTGAAGGGTCCACACGACTTTCAAAACTAGCAAAGTCCTGGCATCAAGAACCTCTACATCACCTATCACCTCCCATGCCGCCTCAACAAGCTCCCTACCATGAGGCTGAGCCATCACTTTGCCCTACATATGGCTATAGATCAGTCCTAAACTCACGCTTTAACCTCGACCGCCAACTCCATGACATATTCTGGACCATCAACCTCTTAGCAGCAGAACTTCAGAAGTAACTTCACCCACCACCGACTTGGGTGATACAAGGACATGGTCACCATTAGGAAGGGGGGTATGTTAACCACCCCATTGGTTAACACAATTTTGTATGCCCGACCTTTCATCGTAAGGCACTTTACCATCTTACCCGCACCACGAACATGCACTTAACTTTTGTAAGATGGATGGAACATATAAACCGACTAGTAATGAAGACCGGACCATTTCTAAGTTTGACCAGCCTAGTGTGAAAACTAGTTATGTCGCATTTTTTACAATAAGGAAGACACAATCATTCCCTCATTCCCTTTCAATATTTTACTTGTGAGTTCTCCTTCTTCCGTCTTCTTGCTTACGTGTATCTTGCTTGCTTGATGGCGGCATGCTAGATAGGTTTGACTATAGGTTTTCTTCTTGCATTAGCTTCCTCTTCCACTCATGTCTTTTGTGAGCGAGAACCATCGCAAAGAAATACGTCAACAAGAGTGAGGTTTTGTTGGTGGTAAATTGGAGTTGAAACATAGGACATAGGCATGGAAGCTCGAGAGAGATACCTACAAGGTGGAGGGTTCTCCAGGAGATGGATCGTGCCATGGACTAGGTTTGCGCCTGCCATGGTCTCCCTATCCAAATATATACCTTGAGAGTTGGCATTGACAAGGTTAGCGTGTTTTTGTTTGCATCATGAGATATGAGAATTGAAAAAAAAATGTGATGCTGCCCGTCGGTGAAAAATGCAGGTGACATGCATGGGTAATGGGCAGAAGGCATGCTCGTGTGGGTGCACTTCTTCAAACAAAAAAATCTCCAACACAACTGCTTTCTTTGACTCTCTTTGCAGCTTTCTTTGACATTTACTTGACATCCCTTTTTAGAGAGGCAAGATCAATGGCTTGTTAGAAGCAAGGTAATGGACTTGCGCATAATTGTGCCCACAGTTGCAATGGAGTTAGGAGGCCTCTATGGCTTGATGGACTTGGTGTTATCGAACACTAGGACTAGAGGCATGGTGGACTGAATGGGTGGGGTGGTCAAAGATGAGGCACAGAAGGCCTTTGTTGATTGTGAGAAGGTCCAAGCGAGGGGTCATACCATCAGGCTTGCACCCACCATGGTCCCCCCATCCAAAAATGTACTTGGACGGCTATCAGTGATGAAGCTCAACGCATATTCATTAAAGAATAGTGCCTCTATGTCTATTATATATAGAGGCAATGGATATATTGTCGGTGGCGCATGCATGGGCATTGGGCAAAAGGGGGGCCCATGTAGAAGCTTCTTTTGGTGAAAACTCCAATACTCTACTTTCTTTGGTCGTTTTTATTCTGCTTTATTTGACTCTTACATAGGGTTTTTGATAGGATTTTGGTACTTGATGTGTAAGGAGGCTAGCCGATAGGGCAAGCATGATTGAGGTTAGGTTGTCCAAGAGAAGAGAAGAATTTTAAGACATCCACATGGGCTGGGATCTTGATAAGGTACAAACTATGTGTGGCTTGTTAGACATGGTTAAATGGATCCGGTGCATTGTAAGCCTCTTTTGGAAGTGGTGGTGGCTCTTTGATCCGCTTGCTTGAAGCATGGTGATATGCGGTGTTATTTTGACCTTTGGCCAACTCTACCTTGCCTGACTAGCATAGATGTAGGCAAGTTTGATGTTTGGGAGGGGGATACATAGCGCACTTGATGGAGTCACTGGTTCGTGTCGAGATCTCTGCTTGGGTGTATGGATCCGATGGCTCCATAGACTATGATTGGGATGCCCATGTGTTTAAGCAAGATAAGAGGCTTCTCTAGTGGCATCTTCACAAAGTTTCAGCGTGCCAAGCATGGATGGAAAGCTATTAGCCCTTGTAAGTATGCGGACGTCAGAATTGCGCTTCATGGAGAGAAGCCTAGACTGAGCAAGAACGAGACTCAATGAGGAATTCAAGATAACATGATCAAAGGTATCCATGTAAATCATTAGCATGGGGCATGGATGTTGTGTGCACGATAGCAGACGCCCCATCTCTAGGCATCACACTATGAGATCCAAGCATAATACCATGTCGCTGTCAAGACGTCCCAAACCTCCATCTATCTACGCTCATCATTCCATGCAGTCTTGACACTTATTTCGCCAAACACAGGGAGTGCGAACCTCTTCTACCAACTACCTTATGCTAAAGGGTTCACACCACTTCCACAACCAATGGAGACCCGGCATGAAGAATCTCTACATCGCCTGTCCTCTGCTTCTACTCCAGTTTACCACCAACAAAACATTGCTCTCGCCCGAAGTATTTCGTTAAGAAAATGCCCCATCTCTAACTAAGCATCACGCTATGAGATCCAAGAATGATACCTTGTCACATCAAGACATCCCATACCCATGCTCATCATTCCATGGAAGCTTGGCACTCATTCCACCAAACACAGGGAGTGTGGCCCTCTTCTACCAACTACTTCATGTTAAAGGCTCCACACCACTTCCACAACTAATGAAGGCCCAACATGAAGAACCTCTACATTGCCTATCGCTTTATATGCTACCTCAATAAGCAACCTACAATCAAAACTGCCCAAAGTTGCCCACCATCACCTTGCCCTATCATCTAGTTGTGAATCAATCCGACCTAACCACTTAACCTCAGCCACCAAGTCTATGGTGTATCCAAGACCATCCACATCATCCACTTCTCAGAAGCAGCTTCAACACCAACTTGGGTAAAGCAAAAACACACGAATGGACACTTATCTTTTGTAAGACAACATTAAAACTTATAAAACAGCCTTACCATGAGCTTAATGTTAAATAGAAAAAGTCTATGGACTCAATGTACATAATTACTTAGGACTAGCAATAGAAACATAGACCACTTTTAAGTTTGACCAACCTAGGTGAAAACTAGTCACTTGTATATAAGTCATATTTGACATTAAACTACACAATCATTCCCTTGCAATAGTTTACTTGTGAGCTCTCTCTCTCTCTCTCTCTCTCTCTCTCTCTCTCTCTCTCTACCCTCTTCTCAGTTGCTTGTATGCTTTTGAATCTTGCTTACTTAATGGATACATGCTAGATGGGTTTGATTGTAGGTTTTCTACATGGAACAACTTCTTCATTCCCCCCCCCTCCCCCCTTTATGGGAGAGAACCATCGCGAAAGACCCTCTATTTCTACCTCCATCTAGTCATCACAAGCTCTCTCTTCACCCCTTTGACAAAGAGCATTTTGGTGTGATAAGGGAGTTAACATGCGACAAATGACCTAATGCACCCAAATGGAATGTTGCGTCTACAACTCAAAGATAAGACACATGCATCAAGAAGGCTAAGGTAAGCTCTTAACTTGAACACGAGGGCTATGGACGCATGACTAAAAAGGTAACCTACAAGTATACATAAGATGCAACTATATCCACTAGATGTCCCCAAGTGTGAGATGTTTCAAATCGTCACCTTTTTCTTGCCAAAAGGGTCACTGTGAAGTCCCAATGCTCACAAAACATGTGTAATACATCCAAATATCTATAACCCCATGGTTGAACATAAAATAAGCACACCTTTTCATTTGCCCGTGTAATAAGCACACCTTTTCATTTGCCCATGTGTATCAATGAAATCGAAGGCCTAATAAGCACACCTTTTCATTTGCCCATGTGTATCAATGAAATCAATGTTGGGGTCAAATAGAATCAGGGAGAGAGGATAGCTATCTCATCCCAATCATGCTAGAGATCTTATCGCCTACAGCTTCTCGAGCACAGACACAACAAAGGCTGATTCAAAGAGAGAGAGAGAGAGAGAGAGAGAGAGAGAGCGCTTGACCATAAGTTTTTAACCAAAAAAAACCCCATCTTATTCCATTGCTTACTAGCCATTTGCATCTAGGCTGGTTTGAAAACATAAAGAATGAATAAGGCCTTTAAACTCTTTAGTTTGGGCCAAGGTCAATGTGTAAGGGATTGTTCAACAAAAGGATCGGCTCAGACCACAAATAGTTTGGATCAAATGGAGCAGCAATTTTAATAACAAAGGAAACATCTACACGTTGATGTTCATATTTATACATAATTTCATCACACACCATATACATTGAACAACACTGAATCATAACACACCAGATTTGTTGAATTTATCCATCCGCAATACCCAGAGAAAAGATGGGAGGCAGGCCAAAAGATAGATGTAAGTTTGAAACAATCCATTCAATCACAAATTTGTAGTATACATATATAAAAGGCATGCATGTGATATTGGCAAAGCCACAGGCCTACCAACATATAAATCAAATATTTTATGTGCACGATCCTTTAAACAATTGAATCAGCAGTATAAGTGCATTTAGGTGTACTTCATTTGAACATAGAAGTATAACGTAAGGGCCAACGTATAGGGTATCTGTCCCACTTGGTATTGAAACTCCTCTATACATAATAAAGACTTGCAAGTGAAAAAGGCCTACCAACATATAAATCACGTACTTTATAGTGCACAATCTTCTGAACGTGTGAATACGCAACGTAAGAGCATTTCGGTGTGTACTTCAATTGAAGCATAGAATAATCATAACAAAAAAGCCTATAGATGAAATACAATGCTAAAATAGCCATAATAAGCCAAATATCTGCCTTCAAAAATTCCTGCAACACCGGTCTCCCCTCAACAACCAGCCCTTACCACACACACATGAAAAGCAGCTGAAAATGCTATTCAAGAAAAATTCCAGATAGACTACATGTAATATGTGACTGCTATCGTACTCGAGCTGCATCTCATCCAGAATATACACAGTCCATCACCAATCAGAGAACAGCATCTACACCATTACTCCCCAGCAGATGACCCAAAGCAGCATGCCCAAATCTGACCACACCCACCAACAAACAAGGAAGCCAATCATTCCACACTGCATTATGATAGACTATTCCAAAGGGTTACCAATAGATGCATATACTTACTGAAGACTTCCTTTGCTGTGAGTTTTGGGACTGTTTAGAAGTATCACTGTATTTCATTTTTGCAGGAGATTCAGCTTGTACGGCTGGTATCCGGACAGGTCCGCCTGTTTTCTTTTCATTGCGTGCATTATTAAAGATTATCGTGAAACCTTCACCCGTAGAAGGGTCTTTCTCATCCCAAGCACCAAATTTTGGGAGCGCTGCGCTCCTGTCTGGCTGTTCATGATCGATGACAAGTTCAATAAGCTGATAAGCGGCATTCATGACAGAACAGTCTAATTCAAAATGCAGATGTACTTCGTCAAAAATCAAAAGAAGAATTCATCCATAACTGGCCTGCCTTCGTTGGAGAGAGAGAGTTCTATTAATATCTACAAAAGACCAAAGGGTCGATTAGACCAAAAGTATTAGCATGCGTCCATGAAGTGATAGAATCATGGAAAAAACACCCAACAAGAGCTCAGGACAAGAGGGCGGCACCTATCAATGCCGTATGGAGACCTGAACCCACCTGTTGGTTGATCTCACAGGTCGATTAGGTGATTAGGTGATGACTTCTCCGTTCATCTTCCTGTTCAACTTGGGAGGCTTCGGAAGCTTCAACAACTGAGCTCGTTCCTCACGAGGCATGGAGGAAGAACTTGGCAAACCGGAAGTATCCTGACATCGAGCCAGTGAAGGCGACTGAGAACTATCGGTGGCAATGGACTCCAGGAAGGAGACCATCGGTGACATGAACGACGTCTCTCCTACCGACTACTAGCAAGCTCAAAATGATGATTACCGGACCGGGAGTGAAGCTCGTCTCATGCAAGGGGTGAAAACCCGAATCCGAAGAGGCGCACCACCTCGTCCTCGAGATCATCCAACCATCCTTTCACGCATCCAAAGGTGTGAAAACCCACCCCGAGGAGGCACACCACCTCGTCCTTGGGATCATCCAGCCCTTGCTCCGAAGCATGAGCCATGGTAGACACCAAATCTGGAACACTAGGTGCTCGAGGTACACAATCCACCTTATCCAGACAGGAGGACACCTCTGCCAAAAGAGCTGGATGTTCATCCATGCAAGCTGCTGCCTGTCCATGGACACCTTCATGCTGAGAAGTAAATCAATGAGTTGTGAATCCATGACGAGTAGCCCCGAAGAGACTTTTCCCATCCCCGACTTGTGCACTCCTGGAAGCTAGGGGCTCTACCCTATCCAAGCAGCCAATGCACACGGGTAATGAAATGAAAAACGAATTGCAGGTTTTCTAGGCTAGCCCTAAGCTTTCAAGCTAAACTAACATTGATGCCCAACTCCTTAGTGTCCATGTATCCCACTGGAACCACCTACGTGCAAAAGCAAGGTACCATAGCCCTAAACTACTGATTGTATGTATTATGTGTTAGAAGTCATCTCCTGTCTATTTTGATACACCAGGGCCTTTGTTGTGGGTGTGCCCGCCCTTATGAGGTGTTTTATCATTTTTCCACACTCCCCGTATTTTTCCCCTATTTTTTCCCATTTTTCTGAGGTTTGGGAGGGTTGCCAGGTGATGCCAGGAGCAACCCAGTGCTGGCCGACTCCATGTTGATCAGTTGTGGGCTACTGGGCTGCTGGCCGACTGGATTTCATCAGTCGTGGGCACCTGTTTGCTGGCCGACTGCATTTATGCAGTCGTGGGACCTTTTCATCAGTCGTGGGCATTCTTTCTACTGGCCGACTGCCCTCTATGGGATGTATATATAGGACCCCAGCCCCCATACCTTATTTGTATCATTTCTCGGGATCTTCTTGTGTATATAGAGCAGAGTTACACGCCTACATCTCTCTCTCTCTTGTGCTGTTTTTCTGCCTGCGTTTTTGCTCTTGTGTTCCCAGATTTGGTCATCATCTCCGCTGCATATTCTGACATGGTATCAGAGCCCTAGGCTCTAGATAGGTCTTGGGATTTGTGTGAGCGAGAGGGGGACTGTTTTGTGGCTGATTGGTGGACTGTTTTGGACTGTTCGGGAAGAGGAGAAGCAAGAGGAAGGCGGGCTGATTTGCTGGACAGCCACTTGCAGGTATTAGTTCTTCTTTGTTCCCACCCACCCACCCTTTTCAGAGTACATCCCCTACCCACCCTGTCACGTGCATCCCGCACTTGGATGCCACGTAGACATTTCTGTACAGAAGGTGCAGGACCTGGGATGGTGAACTGGTCCCATGTGAGCCCAGTCCGGGACGAGTCAGCCAGGGATCCATCTCAGTCGTCTAAGGTCAGGTGTGCACTGTTCTGCACATGAAGCAGTGCCAGTCCGCGCTATGAGTCTCCCTCTGGAATGATGTCAGATGTTCGGTGTATCTGGTTTGCAACTGGGTGCCAGACCTCTGTAGGCATGTAGGTATGCATGTAGAGATGGGGCCAGCCCATAGGGCTACCCCAGTGCGAAGATTTGCACTTGCACTCTTAGTGTGGGCATGGGGGAGGTGTAGAACCACCCCCAAGGGGCCAGGAGGGGCCAGGCTGTGCCCACCAGCCATGGCATGGGCTGGAAGGGCTGTCGGCCAGCTTTAATGCTGCTGGACAGGCAGCCGACAGGGTTAACAACCCTACCCAGCAAGTCGGCCAGGTGTGGGGGGCAGTCCCACACCTCTGCGCATAGTGCCCAGCAGCCTGGAAACTGTCCAGCAGGCAGGCGTAGAGTGGCCAGCATTTATTATAGTGTGAAAGCATTTTATTACATAAGACCTAGTCGTGGAGCTTCATGAAGCTGGCCGACTGGATGCAAAAGGGAGTATAAATACTCCAGCCTAGAATCATTGAAGTCATCTCATAATTCACCAAGTGCATCAAGCAAACAAGGGCCAGGACAGCCAAGAGGTTGCTAACGCAAAGGGGTGAAGGACTGAAGGTCAAGGGCAGGTTTTCCAGCCAAGAAAAGGTCAAGTTTCTGTATTTGTTTTCAGATTTACATCATTCTAATAAAGCAAATACACCATCCGTGGTGGGGGCCCTACAGAGGGTAATTGGGACCCAATACTGTGTCCTCTCCATCTTCCCCTTCTCTCTCTATTTTCTGCACATCGTCTTTCAGTTTGTGCGTTAATTTCGTCGCGAAAAGAGTGCTGATTTCTGAGTTTTGAAGTACCGATCCTTCTCCGAAGCTTCCGCATATTACAGTGGTATCAGAGCTCACTTCAAGGACAAAGATTCAGCAAAGAAAACCAGAAAATTTTTTCGCTCGTGTGGTTGGTTTTTAGACGCCGGTGGACTACCCCTTTCGGAGTGCCTCCTGTCCCTCGAAGGATGGTTGGTTTTTAGCCTCCGGAAGTCTCCCACACAGATAGTGGATGGTCAGATTGCGTTCCGGAAAGGAATTGCATTTTCCCGCTATGGCGAGTTTCGGCGACGAGAGAGAACCAGAACCATGGGACCAGAGTGCACCAGGCAGCCCAGCTAGGGCACCCGGCTTGAGTGTCACAGACATGTTCCAGCAGATGATGCGAGCAATCGCAGACCAGACAACCAAGTTGGATGAGCAGAAGGCGCGGATTTTGGCTCTGGAGGAGCGTTCTCGCTCTCCAACGTCGCGTTTTCCATCTCCTCCTCCCTCTCCTTCCGTATCCCAGATACCAGATCCTCGTCACAGGGACCCTCTCGCGGGGTCACAGCCGCAGCCAAGCTCCTTGCTTGAGATGCAGATGCGTGCATTGGAGATTCGACAACGAGAAGACGACGCCATGCGACGAGTGGAACACGAGCGTTACCTCAGAGCTTTGGACGCCAGATTGACACCGGCGGCGCCCTCGAATCATTTTCTCGAGAAAATGAATTTCAGTAAGTATAATGGTAAACTCGATCCCACTACTCTTTATTCATGGTTACATCAATTTGAAGCTTACTTTGCCGCAGTTAGGAAAACAGATATTGACAAAGTGATCTTAGCTAGTTGGTACTTGGAAGGTGAGGCCATTCCTTGGTGGACTCAGTGGGCTCATGCCCACACCAGAGCAGGTATGGCAGCTTATGTGTGGGACGAGTTCGTCCGCGACCTTAAGCAGCGGTTTCTACCGCCCCACTACCTTGAGCGACTCGAAGACGAGTTCAGGGGAGCGCGTCAGAACGCGCAGCCAGTCCTTCAGTTTGCCAATAAAATTTTGACCTTGTGTCTGCAATTAGGCTTATCTGATTCGGACAAGAAAGGGCAGTTTTTGTATGGCCTGGACACGCAAATCCAATGGGAGGTGCGTATGTTTAGGCCAGCCACCTTTGAGGACGCACTCTCGCTTGCGCAGAGTGCAGAAATGAAACACAATGGTGGCAAGCCCAAGACTTCCCAGCCGGCTTCTCCCAAGGCTAACGCCTCGGGGGGCAAAAGCCAGAACCAGACGGGGTCTTCCCCAGGACAGAGCCCGAGAGCCTCTGGCTCCAAGAACTCGAACAATATGTCGTTAAGCTTACTCCAGACCAGAAAGCGGAGGCAGGCAAGACAGGTGGCAAGTTGAGTGCTGAGGAGCTTGCTCAGTACAGGAAGGCGGGCAGATGTTTCTTTTGTCACACAAAAGGACATACTTCTCAGGATTGTCCGAAGAAGCCTCCAAAGGCCGCTGCCGCCTCCACAGCTTCCGTGGTGAGCACAGCTCCCACACAGACCCCAGTGGCTACCCCTAGTTCTTCAACCCCCGGTGCTTCAGTTGGAGCAATTATTAGCCGGGAGCTCGAAGATAAGCAGAAGGGCGCCCATGACCAAGAGTATGAGCGCAACGAATTGCTCAAGTCCTTTGGCTACATAGGTGGCCAGAGAGTCGTCGTCTTGTTTGACAGCGGCAGCACGGAGGATGTGATCACGGAAGAGGCCGCTAGGCGTGCCCATTTCGAGCTGACTCCGGTGGACAAACAAGTTGAGGGTTTTAGCACAGGTATGACAACGAGCGTCAAGTATGAAGCTCTAGGTGCTAAGTTAGTGATTCAGGGCATAGAGTTTGTGCGTGACTTTATGGTTGCCCCTCTTGCAGGAGCAGACATAATTTTGGGTATCCAGTGGTTTCACAAGTTTCTTCCAGATGTCAAGTGGGACAAGCAGACGTTCCAGATCGATCGGAATGTGTCAAACACCCCAGTGACCATTAAGTGTGAGCCAGGTATTCCAAACTTTCCGCTCATAACCCACTTGCAGGCTAAGCGAGCAGTCAGGAAAGGCGCACAGTGTGCGATGATTTACATCCAGACAACCCAGACGGTGGCCAGTGCTTCCGAGAAGTACTCGGTTCTCCATGAAAAGTTCCAGAAGATTTTTCTTCGGGACAGTCTCTCTCCCCAGCTTCCCCCGTCCAGACCGGAGGATCACAAGATTGACCTCCTCCCAGGCTCGGAACCCCCGAGCAAGTTTCCGTATCGCCTTTCTAAGGCAATGGAATCGGAGTTGGACCGCCAACTCCAAGATTTGTTGCAAGCTGGCTTCATCCGCCCCAGCGTGTCGCCATTTGCAGCACCGATCTTGTTTGTCAAGAAGAAAGATGGATCTTCTCGGTTGTGTGTCGATTATCGTGCACTCAACAAGCTGACTATCAAGAGCAGATTCCCGATGCCTCGAATTGACTATATCCTCGAGAGGCTGAATGGAGCTAAGGTGTTCTCCAAACTGGATTTAAAGAGTGGGTACCACCAAGTACGGATTGTAGAGGGGGACATCCCCAAGACAGCCTTCCGTACAGAACGGGCCCACTAGGAATTTGTGGTTATGCCATTTGGACTGACGAACGCCCCAGCTACATTTAACCGCATGATGATGCGTATTTTCCGGGAGTTGATTGGAGAGTGTGTGTTCATATTTCTGGACGACATACTCATATTTTCAGCTACAGTTGAGCAGCATGACATTGATGTGGAGAAAGTTCTTAAGTTGCTGGAAAGCAACGAGCTCTATGTCAATGAAAAGAAGTCAGAATTTTATCTATTCCAGGTACATTACTTGGGATATATAATTAGTGCTGAAGGCATTCGACTTGATCCGGCTAAAGTGGCCGAGATTGTTAACTGGGAAGTACCTCAGACCGCTTATGACATTAGATCATTTGTGGGTATATGCCAGGCATATTCCACTCACATTGACAAGTTTTCTGATCTCTCGGCAGACCTCACCGATCTGCTAAAGGGAGTGAAAACAAGAAGGCAAAAGATTCAAATGACTCCACGAGCGTTGGAGGCATTCCAGAACCTCAAGGTGGCTTTGTCAGAAGCGCCTTGTTTAGCCCTTGCCTCGTGGGACGAACCATTTCAAGTGATCACCGATGCGAGTAACATCGCAATTGGAGGTGTATTGCAACAGAATGGTCATCCAGTAGCTTACATGTCTCGTAAGTTACTGCCCGCCGAAAAGAACTACTCAGTCTACGATCGTGAACTCCTAGCAGTTATACAGGCCTTGAAACATTGGAAACATTTCCTGTATGGCCGTGACTTCGAGGTTCGCACTGACCATCAGGCATTGCGCTGGATTCAGACGATGCCAAGTGCACAGTGGAGTGATCGACAACACCGCTGGAGTCAGATATTCCAACAGTTCGGTGGTATGATTGAGTACCTTCCAGGAAAGGCCAATCCACTGGCCGATGCTTTGAGCAGGAAGGGACAAGTATCTGCGATTCAGACCACTAGACTTGACCTTGTTGGTACAGGACTAGAAGACATGAAGCACACGTACTCGAATTCCGAGGAATTCGGTACACAGTGGGAACAGGCATTGGATGCCACAGGACCATGCCATTTTCTGATACGCGATGGTTGGCTTTTCTACAAAGGCCGACTATGTGTCATGAAATCATTCCGGGCAGCTCTTCTCCATGATGCCCATGACGCCATTACAGGTGGTCATAGGGGCATGAATTCGACTCTGGAGAAATTAGAACGGCAATACTATTGGCCAAAGATGAGGCGTGATGTGTTTACATATGTACAACGCTGTGACATTTGTCAAAAGGTGAAAGCTCCTCATGGAAAGAAGATAGGGTTGTTACAGCCTTTGCCAATTCCTGAGGGTCCTTTCCAGGTAAATTTCGATGGACTTTGTCACAAATCTGCCTCCCAATCCGAGTAAGCGTAATACACAGTGTTTAACTATTGTTGATAGGTTCAACAAATTTGTTATGCTTATTCCTTGCAGGGCCAATGTGACCGCCGAGGATGTTGCCCAGCTATTCATTCGGCATTGGTACCCGATTGGCGGGATTCCTAGAACCATAGTGTCAGACCGAGATGCCAAGTTTACCAGTCATTTTTGGAGGGCATTGTTTGATAATTTTGGTACTAAGTTGAATTTTTCCAATGCATTCCATCCACAGACAGATGGCCAGACAGAGATATACAACCAGTTGGCCTTTGATGTGCTGAAGTGTTATGTCCACGATCAACAAGGTAAGTGGGAATCATTTTTGCCTTTAGTTCAAGCTGTTTTGAATGACTCTTTTTCTTCAGCTATTGGCAGGACTCCATATGAGGCAGCGTTTGGAAGGCCTTTCCAGTCGTTGTTAACCAGGACTTCGTCTTCAGTACCGGAGGCGAACAGAGTGACAGAGTCTTACCAGGAGATCCTAGAGTCCGTTAAAGACAGATTGGCTAAAGCGCAAGAGGCCTACACTCGACACGCCAATAAAGACCGAAGGGACATGAAGTTTTCGGAAGGGGATTGGGTGTATCTTCGGATTATGAAGCAAAGATTGAAGCAGGTGGGCAAGCGATGCCCAAAGTTGTCTTTCAGGAGCTTCGGACCATTTCCCATGTTGGGGTAAAGGCGTTATGCCCACCCTTATAGTGTGTACAAGCCCATAAGTTATAGTACATAGTACACTTAGTACTTTTAATGTACTAAGTGCACTATGTGTACTAGTGCAATATACATGTGTGATAGGGGAGTCACACACTCATGCTTTTCATGAGTTGACTTATCCCCACAACTCTCTCTCTCTCTCTCTCCCTTGCTTCTCTGTGTATGTCTCCCATGAATGAACTCTAAACCCTAATTACAGGTTTCTCCCCATCAACTGGTATCAGAGCAAGGTCGCCTTCTGAATCTTTCTTGGAGCTGGTCGCCTGCTGAATCTCTGACAGAACTGCCTGTATTTTTCTTGATCTCTGCCCAGCCAGTAAGCGTGGGCTGGCTCAACTGCTGCCCAGCCATCAGCGTGGGCTGCCCCAGCTGCCCAGCAGCCAAGCGAGGACTGCCCAGCAGCCAGGCGGGCTGCCCAGCAGCCACGAGCACAGGCACTACTAGGCGAAGGCAGCAGAGCGAGGAGGCCAGCAGCGAACACAAGCAATTCGTAATCATTGGCGCCAAGCGTTGAGCGAAGGCGAGAAGCGTTGGGCGAAGGTGACGTGACGGCGTAGAGCTACCGGTCGGAGGCACTGTCAATGAGCGAACCTGGCAAAGGAAGCGAAGCGCTCTTGACAACCCGTCGACTGCAGGCGTGGAGAGCTGGTCGTGGAGGTCAGCCAGGTGTGCAGCCACGCTGCCCAGCAGCTGGCGTCGAATCGCTACTGCCCAGCAGTACTTCCACGCTGCCCAACCAGAGTAACATTTTCAGCGCAGCAGCAACCTCAGCAGCAGCCAGCGCCCAACATTAGCCGTACCTGCACAAACGCATGATCTTGATTGGAGCAGCCATCAAATCTGCAGCAAAAGTGCCCCCCTTCTCACCTGCACAAAACAGAAGCAGATTCCTGCAACAAAAATTCAGCCTGCAAATTGGATTAAATCAAAGGTATTTTGCTTCAATTTTGGATTTTCCTTGTCAAATCAAACAATTGAGCAGGTACAGGTGCCCAATTGCTCAATTTTGAGCAAAATTGGCAAAATTGGGTGACATTGGTCACAATCAGGATCAATTTGCAGGAAATTGGTCAAATCAGGATCAATTTGCAGGAAATTGGATGTCGAAATTTGGGGCTTTTGATGTAATTGTGCAATTAAGCACTCATACATGCTGTATGATGTGAAAAATCGCACATTTGGGCAAAATCGCAGCAAATTGCAGTGCAAATCAAGGGGCTTTTGTGCCGATTGAGTTGATTTGCATGCAGGCAATCGCATTTGATGCTGTGGATAATGTGCTGATGCCTTACAAGCACTCAATGTGCCTGTAAATCAAGGGGCTTTCATGTATTTGATGTATATGTGGCCAGGGGGAAGCATCGCAAACACTCTGGATGCCTTTATGTGCGTCAATGTACCATGCATGATCAGAAATTGATCTCAAATCAAGGGGCTTTTCAAGTTTGTATGCTTGTTGAGCTTGGCAAAGCAGCAGGCAAGACATTTATGCCTTGAATCCTCAAAAATCAGCTTGCAGTCAAGGGGCTTTTGCCCAATTTCTGTTCGGGACTGTTTTATGCAGTGTTCGTGACTGTAAAAATCTGATTTTCACTCATTTGGACAGCCAGGAGAGCATTTATTGCTACTGTACCTGCTGGTACAGATTTGGCACAGCTTTGTGCATGGTTTGGCATGGCTGTACATTGTTTTGAGTGATCAAAAGGTTCAAATTCAGCTGCTGAAATTGCCGGTACAGGTTTGGTACATCATTGGTGAGCGCTTAGTACTGCTGTACAGTACTTTGGAAGGGCAAAAGAGCACATTTAAGGTGCTGTCCAAAATCTGCAGCAACCAGATTTTGGTGTTTTCATCACAAAAAGTGGGAGAAAAGTTGCATTCTTGCTTCCGCAGTGGGAGATAAAGCTTGGGAGAACATTTGTGAGCACTTTGTGTGCTTTGGGTGCAGTGTTTGCACATCTTTTGGTGCAGTGTTTGCACATTTGCAGGGAGTCAGGCATTACAGGTTGCATTTTGCTATGGCAACCACAGGTCAGAGCTCTTCATTGCTTCACATCAAGAAGCTTGAAGGCTCGCATAACTATGATATTTGGCAAACCCAGTGCTACAATGTGTTGCTCCAGAAAAAGCAGCACAAGCCTATCAAAGAAAGGGGTGTGATGCCCGCTTCTCTTACAGCTGAAGAGTGGGAAGATATGGATGAGCTGGCAAGATCTACTATCATGTTGTCTGTGTCAGACTCATTACTTTTCAGCATTCGTGAAGAGAAGACAGCTTGGGGAATGTGGCAGAGATTGCAGGACTTGTATGCCCAACAAAGTGCCTCAAGCAAAGTGTATTGGTTGAAGAAACTCATAGGCCTTCAGATGAAGGAAGGGGCTTCTATGACAGCCCATCTCAATGAGTTTAATGGTATTGTCAGCCAGGTCATTAATCAAAAGTTGGCAATGGACGATGAGTTCAAAGCCACTTTTTTGTTATGCACTTTGCCAGAGAGTTGGGACACATTCAGGACAGCCACTAGTAATTCGCATGCTATGCTGTCATATGCAGATGTTGAGGGTGCTCTTCTTCAAGAAGAGATGAACAGGAAAAACAACTCTGTGGGAAAGTCCAATGCAATGAATGCACGTGGGAGATCCCAGCAAAGGGGGAAAAGCCAAGAAAGGGGAAGGAGCAAATCTCGCTCGAAAAAGGATTTGGAATGCCATTATTGTGGCAAGAAGGGACACATCAAAAAACAATGCTACAAATGGAAAAATGATCAAAAAGAAAAAGGAAAAGGCAAAGACAAAGAGAAGGATGAAGCCAAAGATGTAAAGCCGAAGGGCAAAAGTGGAGTCAAGATCGAAGAAATCAATGTGTCACATGCAGGTGGCAGTGAGGATGAGGTCCTCTTTACGTCTTCACTTGATGCCCATTCACTTCTTACAGGTGGTCATGGTATGCACTCATGGATCATTGATTCAGGTGCCTCCTTTCATGTCACAGGTTGCAGAGACTTGTTTGTCAGGTACACTGCTGGCAATGAAGGAGTGGTTTATTTGGGTGATAACCATGCATGCAAGATACTTGGCAGAGGTGATGTAAGGCTTGTATTTTCAGATGGCTCACAGCTTATGCTCCATGATGTCAGGCATGTGCCTGAGATCAAGAAGAATCTGCTTTCTACTGGACAGCTTGATGATGCTGATTATGTTACCACATTTGGTAGTGGAAAGTGGAAGATTAGTAAGGGCTCACTGGTTGTTGCCAGAGGCTCTAAGGTGGACACTCTTTATTTCATGCATGCAGGTGTTTGTCACCATGCTAATGTAAATGCAACCGAGCTGCCGGAAATTTCTATGTGGCATAGCCGGTTGGGACACATGAGTGTCAAGGGAATGGAGCAATTGTCTCGTTTGGGTTACTTGCCTTCTCTAAAGTTTTCAAGTTTTCAGTTTTGTGAGCATTGTATATATGGTAGGCAACTACAGTGCCCCCACAAGAAAGCTCTTGGACAGAAAGATGCTCAGTTAGAGCTTGTGCATACAGATGTATGTGAGATGCCTCAGCTTTCTTTGGGAGGGGCAAAATACTTTGTGTCTTTTATAGATGATGCCACACGCAAGGTGTGGGTCTATCCTCTTCGTTTGAAGAGCGATACATTCTCAGTGTTTGAGAAGTTTGTTGCTCTTGTTGAGAATCAAACTGGCAAAACACTGAAGGCTTTGCGTTCCGACAACGGTGGAGAGTATATGTCCAAACAGTTTCAGGACTTTTGTGATGCTAAAGGCATCAAGAGGGAGCTCTCTACTCCTTATGATCCTCCACAAAACGGGACAGCAGAGAGGATGAACAGGACCATTCAGGAGAAGGTCCGTTCTATGTTGTCACATGCTGCATTACCTCATGGTTTTTGGGCTGAAGCTGTTATGACAGCCGTACACCTTATAAACAGGTCACCTAACACGAGGCTTGGTGGGAAAGTGCCAGAAGAAGTATGGACAGGGAAGCCTCCGTCATACAAGCACTTAAGAGTGTTTGGTTGCGTTGCGTACGTGCACATACGCAGGGAAATGCGCACCAAACTTGATCCTAAGTCTCACAAATGCATATTCCTAGGATATGGTGACAGAGGTGAAATGGGGTATAGACTTTGGGATCCCATGAATAGAAAGATCATATGCAGCAATGATGTCATTTTTGATGAAACATGCATGTATAAGGAGCCTGCAAGGCAACAGGAGCCTGGCAGAGTCATCTTTGATGACGATGGACATCATGGACAACAACAAAGGGCTGTAAATCAGCCATTACAGCAGGAAAACCAGCCCTTAAATGGTGCTGAAAATGGTCCAAATGGACAGCCAGATATGGCAGAAGATATCCCTATGGATATACCACAGTTGGAGGATATACCGGGCATGATTTTTCAGCCTTATGGCATGGAACAGGAGCCACCAATGGGTGATATGCAGGCTGGACAGCAACCTGCAAATGATGGTCATTGGGTACGGAGGTCCACTAGACCCTCCAGAGCCCCTAACAGGTTTGTTCCAGGGGTTGACTACTTGATGCTAACTGACTGTGGGGAGCCCTCATGTTACAAAGAGGCTTTACAGAGGGCAGACAAGGCTCTATGGGAGCGTGCCATGAAGTCAGAGATGGATTCTCTGCATAAAAATGGAACTTGGAAGTTGGTGCCTTTGCCTGCAGGCAAGAAGGTTTTGCCATGCAAGTGGGTATACAGGCTCAAAGTTGCACCAGATGCAAAGCCAAGATACAAAGCCAGATTAGTGGCTAAGGGCTTCAAGCAGGAATATGGTGTGGACTTTGATGAGATCTTCTCTCCAGTGGTCAAAATGACCACACTTAGAGCTGTGTTGGCTTTGGTTGCGCATGATGATCTGGACTTGATTCAGATGGATGTGAAGACTGCTTTTCTTCACGGTGATCTCCATGAGGAGATATATATGCAGCAGCCAGAGGGTTATGCAGTGAGTGGAAAGGAGAAGCTTGTATGCAAGCTGAAAAAGAGTCTTTATGGGCTAAAACAGGCACCACGAGAATGGTATCATAAATTTGATACATTCATGAAATCACAGAAATTCAGGAGAAGTGACATAGATCACTGCTTGTACACCAAGAAAGCTTTGGATGGCAGTCTATTGATTCTCATTTTGTATGTTGATGATATGTTGATTGCCGGGAAATCTCGTAAAGAGATGGATGCTTTGAAGAAGAGGCTGCATGAAACCTTTGATATGAAGGATTTGGGTGATGCTAATCACATCTTGGGTATGCGGATACTTCGGGACAGAAATCAGCATGTGTTGTATTTGTCTCAGAAGGAATACATTGGCAAAGTCTTGCAGAGGTTCAATATGGACGGGGGGAAGAAAGCTAGTACTCCTTTGCCTCCATATGTGAAACTCAGTGCTATGGACAGCCCACAGTCGGATAGTGACAGGGCTGATATGGCCAAGATTCCGTATGCTTCAGCTTGTGGCAGTCTCATGTATGCCATGGTTGCTACTAGGCCGGACATTGCATTTGCAGTGGGAGTGGTTTCTAGATACATGGCCAACCCTGGCAAGAAGCATTGGGAAGCAGTGAAAGGTGTCATGAGATACCTGAAGGGCACACAGGATTTGTGCATTTGCTTTGGCAAACAGGATGCATTAGTGCATGGTTACACGGATTCGGATTATGCCGGTCATCCAGATAACCGGAAGTCTACTACCGGTTATGTATTTACATTCACAGGAGGTGCTGTGTCATGGATATCCAGGATGCAGAAGTGCACTGCCTTATCTACTACAGAGGCCGAGTATATTGCAGCCACAGAGGCTTGCAAGGAGGCATTATGGCTATCTCGGTTAGTGGTTGATTTGGGTTATACAGGGGATATTCCATTGTTGCATTGTGACAGTCAGAGTGCCATTCAGTTGGCAAAGAACCCTGTTTTTCATGCAAAGACGAAGCATGTGGATGTGAAGTATCACTTCATCAGAGAGGTGATAGAGAACAAGCAAATTCAGCTTGTTAAGATTCACACGGATGACAACCCGGCTGATCTGTTGACGAAGAGTTTGCCTCCGGAGCGGTTTGCTCATTGCAGACACTTGATGGGCATTGGATGAGGCCATTTTCAGCCTTGATATAGCCTTGTATATTATCATGTACATGCTGATTTTTTCTTTTCCTTTACTTAAGGGCACTTTGCCTTTAAGTGGGAGGTTGTTGGGGTAAAGGCGTTATGCCCACCCTTATAGTGTGTACAAGCCCATAAGTTATAGTACATAGTACACTTAGTACTTTTAATGTACTAAGTGCACTATGTGTACTAGTGCAATATACATGTGTGATAGGGGAGTCACACACTCATGCTTTTCATGAGTTGACTTATCCCCACAACTCTCTCTCTCTCTCTCTCCCTTGCTTCTCTGTGTATGTCTCCCATGAATGAACTCTAAACCCTAATTACAGGTTTCTCCCCATCATCCCATCCGGAAAAAGATTAATGAGGTGTCTATGCAGTTAAAGCTACCTCCGAGTTGGACTATGCACGATGTATTTCATGTCAGTTGGTTAAAGCCATATGCAGGTCCACCCCCTTCAGAGGTCAAAGACGAAGCGGAACCAGACATTATTGATGAAGCAGAAGTAATGGTTCCAGAACAGATCCTTCTGCACCGTTTCAAGCATGGCTCAGGCCGAAGACTACGACAGTTTCTCACGAAGTTTCAGGACCGAGGAACTCATAAAGCGGTATGGCTCGACAAAGAATTTTTCGAAGACTATCCGGCATTATTGACGGATTATTTGGAGGCTATGCAGCTTCCGTCAAGTTAAGCAGAAGGGGATGTCACGTGCATCCCGCACTTGGATGCCACGTAGACATTTCTGTACAGAAGGTGCAGGACCTGGGATGGTGAACTGGTCCCATGTGAGCCCAGTCCGGGACGAGTCAGCCAGGGATCCATCTCAGTCGTCTAAGGTCAGGTGTGCACTGTCCTGCACATGAAGCAGTACCAGTCCGCGCTGTGAGTCTCCCTCTGGAATGATGTCAGATGTTCGGTGTATCTGGTTTGCAACTGGATGCCAGACCTCTGTAGGCATGTAGGTATGCATGTAGAGATGGGGCCAGCCCATAGGGCTACCCCAGTGCGAAGATTTGCACTTGCACTCTTAGTGTGGGCATGGGGGAGGTGTAGAACCACCCCCAAGGGGCCAGGAGGACCCAGGCTGTGCCCACCAGCCATGGCATGGGCTGGAAGGGCTGTCGGCCAGCTTTAATGCTGCTGGACAGGCAGCCGACAGGGTTAACAACCCTACCCAGCAAGTCGGCCAGGTGTGGGGGGCAGTCCCACACCTCTGCGCATAGTGCCCAGCAGCCTGGAAACTGTCCAGCAGGCAGGCGTAGAGTGGCCAGCATTTATTATAGTGTGAAAGCATTTTATTACATAAGACCTAGTCGTGGAGCTTCATGAAGCTGGCCGACTGGATGCAAAAGGGAGTATAAATACTCCAGCCTAGAATCATTGAAGTCATCTCATAATTCACCAAGTGCATCAAGCAAACAAGGGCCAGGACAGCCAGGAGGTTGCTAACGCAAAGGGGTGAAGGACTGAAGGTCAAGGGCAGGTTTTCCAGCCAAGAAAAGGTCAAGTTTCTGTATTTGTTTTCAGATTTACATCATTCTAATAAAGCAAATACACCATCCGTGGTGGGGGCCCTACAGAGGGTAATTGGGACCCAATACTGTGTCCTCTCCATCTTCCCCTTCTCTCTCTATTTTCTGCACATCGTCTTTCAGTTTGTGCGTTAATTTCGTCGCGAAAAGAGTGCTGATTTCTGAGTTTTGAAGTACCGATCCTTCTCCGAAGCTTCCGCATATTACACACCCTTTTCAGAGTACATCCCCGCTATGGCAGATCTGTTTGAGATGGCCGAGAGACATGTGAAAATCCCGACACTCCCCACGTTCCCGGTGGACCATCAGTTGGACGGGAGCAACTACGGCATATGGAAGGTTATGATGGAATCTGTTCTGGAGTCTTACGACCTCGCCGATTTCGTCATTGTTGGTGTTCCACGGCCGGAAGTAGAGGAAGGGGAGTTACCGTCGACCCGAAAGGACCGGGAGGCTCAGACACAGATGTGGGATCGTGTCAACGCCAAGGTCCATTCGTTTATCTTTCTCAACTGCACACCGCAGGTAATCAATCATGTAAAGCATATGACGCTGGCCAGAGGTATATGGCAGCATTTGGCCTCACTTTACCAACAGGGTATCGCCCATGAAGAGGATTTCCTTGGAAGTACAGATGCGAGTTATGAGCCCTGCAAAGTCATCGACGATGCGGGAGCATATTAACAAGCTGCAGGCTCTTCAGCAGGAAGTTCTTCAGGCTCGGAAGGAGATATCGTCAGAGGACATGGCCATCACGTTGCTGTCACATTTGCCCTCTTCGTACTCAGCATTTTACTCGTCTTTGATTACCAGTGGCAGGCTCAGCACCATCACGTGGGAGGAGCTTGTGCCTATGGTCCTTGACCAGGAGGAACGATTCATGAACCCTCCTCAGGGTGGAGGTTCGGAGGCCTTTACTGGCCAACGGTCGAAAGGCCGTAACTCGGGCAAAGGGAAGGCTTCATCGGAGAAGTCTTCTGAGAAGAAGTCCGACGCTGACCGCGAGAAACTAAAGGTAGAGAGGACCTGTAATGATTGTGGCGAGAAAGGCCACTATTGGAGACAGTGTCCCAAGCGGAAGACCGAGAGGGGTGAAGACTCCTCAGCAGCAATCATGAAGACTCCGGCTTTTGTGCACCTGGAGGTGATGGACACTGATGCTTCATTTTCTTCAGGCAGGGAGGAGATTGGAGGACTCTCCGGAACGGATACTCGGGAGTGGATTCTCGATAGTGGTGCTTCACACACGACTCATTCCCGTTCCGGTTTACAGGATCTCTGCAGGTGTTCTGGTCATATTCTTACTGGGGATACGTGAGAGAGAGAGAGAGAGATTAACGTCTGCAAAAGACCGCAAGGTCTATGAGACCAAAATCCATGAGAGAGAGGCCCATACTTCAGTAGCAAAGAGCAGTTCTAATGTGCCAGCCCATATCCTTACAGAAAATCTGAGAAGACCCTGTGCACACGGCTCAGCATATAAAGTACTACAGCAGGACTACTAGATAGCTCCCCACTGTACTCTGGAGGCGTCCAAGTGAACATATTACCACCTTTCCAAGGTGGCCTTATCCCAAAAAACAAGAGATCGACCATACTTACACAAATACGTGTCCTTCAGATTCTATGCAGCCATCTCAGAACAAACCCAACAAAGATATGGCAATTTTTAGCAAATCAGTAGTTTACAAATTCTAGAATGATACTTTCCTCTCAAAATAGCATACAGCTATGGCATACTAGAGAAAAAGATGCACCAAAGATCAAATGATGATAAGCGCACAGACAGGTATGCATTCTAGACAAAAAAAGATGCGTCAAAAATTCAAACAATTGTTGACAAAACAAATGCACAAATACTGCAAGAAACTCAGAAACCTCACCGTTTCATCTGCACGCGTAGATCCTGGACGAAGACGAGATTTCCCAGGAGTAGCTGGAGCAAAAGTGTTCCCACCTTCAGGAGGATTTTTCCTTTCCCAGTAAGGAGATCCCGGTCTATTACCAAGCCGGCCTTGATACATTTGGTGATTGGGAGACTCCTCAACTCCAGCATTCTCTCTAGCACCACCACTAGAAGATCCCCTCCTAGATCCATCCGCTGCACCTGCCCTAGGATAGCCTTGGCCATCCCCGCTCTGTCTGCGAGTAGGAAGGCCTGCCTGCTGCTCCTGATGTTGGTGTTTGTGACCAAATTCTTCTCTACTGCCCTGCCTTCCATCTTGAAATTGGGTGCCCGTTTCCTCTGCAGGCTGCTGGGAACTCTTTCGAGGCATCCGCACCAGGGCATCAATCTCTTCAGACTGAGGAGGAGTGTCGTCACTTTTCAAGCCAAAAGCAGCAGGGTTTTCACCTGGATCATTGGGATTGATCATCTTACCGCCACCTTTACCAGCACGTGCATTATCAAAAACCACTGTGAAAGGAACTTGATCATTTGCATCCCAATTTCCAAACTTTGGAACATGAGCTGGGCGCTGCTGCTGCACAGATGCACAAAAAGATAGAAATTCGGACGCTGAATGTAAGCCTTCCAGTCTGTAATGTGTAGAGTTTCAAGTACTTTTCACAGCAAGAGACAAAGCCTCTTAGAGAAAAAATGACATTCATGGGGATTATATCAAGCATGGACTTGTGGAATCTATTATTGAGCATACATATGTATATGTATATGTATTTGTACATATAGGCACGTAAGCATGGGCATGGTTTTAGATTTGTTATGTAAATGCGTATGCATGAGTGGGGTGTGTGTGTTGGTTATGGTAATGGTGGAGGGTGCATGGCGGCAAAAGGGGGGGAGGGTTCTGTGCTAAATAATTATGGAAAATGCATTAGATCTTATTTATCAGAGCTTTCATCTCCAAGGAAATTTAAGGAAGACCTGGATATACACCATCTTGATCTACACAATGAATGGATTGAAATCATGAAGCATTGTGCAGTAGCACAATATGCATAATGACAGAAAACATGTGAAAATGCCAGATCAGTACCATGGCTTGAAGATTTCATGCATACAAAGACCATCATGCTCCATGTAAAAATTTGCTCAGAGGCTTTAAAACGTACCGCCATGGTTGCAAAGATGGGGACTTTTACTCTCTCTGGAGCTTCTCTGCGGTGTGTCTCTTCTATGTGCTGTAAACAGGAACTTCTCTGCTATGTGAGCCACAGGAGCTCCTCCCCGACGTCTTCTGTTATAAGCTGCGACAAGAGCTTCTTCACTATGTCTGCCTTCACTAGGCGCCTTAAATGTCAGCTTGCAAAATCTCTCTCTCTCTCTCTCTCTCTCTCTCTCTCTCTCACTCACTCTCTCTCTCTCCTCCGGCCCTCGACCTTAGGGTTACACACAGCAGGGAGACTTTGTAAACTACAGAAGGACAGTAAATATCAGTGCCCCGTGACCACAAAGAGAAAGGGAGAGTACTAGGGTATGCAATGTGACCTTACCTGTTGCTAGCAAAAATGGTCAGGTAAGGTTCTGTAGAGACGAGCTCGGTTTCTTCTTCTTCTGCTGCTTCTCGTCTGCAGGCTATGGCAGACGAGCTCCCCTCTCTCTCTCTCTCTCTCTCTCCCTCCCTGTTACGGACAATGCCTCTCTCTCTCTTTCATTTCTGTGAAATACTATCCTACTGTGTAGCTTTCAAACCCTCCCATATCATTTTCTTGCTTTGGTTTTTACTGGTTCCCCGCAGCCGCCCCTCAGTCCGTCATACGTCTCGTGCACACGACGCAAGACTTTTTTGACACGGCCCAGCCCAGCCTTCAATAGGAACCCCTGTTCACACTACCGTGCCTTCAATAGGAACCCTGTTCACACTACGTCCTCTCACATCAAATAGTCGGTACACGTCAGCGTGGATGATCATCAGAGATGATCAAAGAGTTGTACCTTGTGAACAAGCACCATGCGCTAAGAGTTGTGTCCCGCGTAAAGTTCGCTTTGAAACAGGGGGAGCACCGCACATGTACCCATCAGCCCCGCTCCCCCATGCCAAGGCGCGGCTCTAAGTTGACTTTGCGAGGATCCAACGTGTCACAGCACTGCATCTTCACCGTGGATGTCACACTCCCTACTATCAAGTACTTTCCACTGAATGTTATGTTCCTCGTAGCTAACAATCATTTGCGTCCATCCTACACATAGCCTTCATACTGCTCTTCCAACCGTGTGCACGTTCTTCAATTTCAAGTAGAGTTTATTTTACCACCTCACGAATAAGTCGGTAGCTTCAATTACGTTGGCATATGCACAGTGTATGACTATGTGAATGGGCATTTCCAACACTTTTGTTTTCAATGGAAAAAGAAAGGGTATACATGTCTCCTTCAAAAAGACAAGCTATGCCTCCTAGGCTATAGCCCAACGATAGCAGTAGCACCTATAAGGACAAGTATTATCAAGTTTAAGCCTACCTGAAGGGCGTCTACTTTCGATACCCACTCTCACATCACAAAGAAAAAAAATGCCTGAAGTGGAGTGCGTGGTGTATTTGCATCCATGATCGGGTCGCATAGGCATGTGAAGCATCCCTTATACTCTAATCCAAGCCCACCCAAATCTCCTCAACGTGTAACAAAATGCTTTAAGTTTCTTTCACCGTACTAGATGGCATGTGCAAGATTCCAAATCTTATTATATGAACTTGGGTAGTTCTCACACTAGTTTTATCATGTTGAGGAGGTGGAAAGTTTGAACTCTTTTGGGTGGTTGTAATATGGACCTCATCCCAATCAAAAGGGAGCACTTTTATCAAAAGAATATTCAACCTCATCGGATTTAGAAAGGAGAATATATGCTGGAGTTCAAACATGTCTCGTGCTCTCCTTGGTCAAGATGTTATGATATTTTAAGGATAGGGTTTAATTTGCTTTTAATGTGTGAGCTTACCTTCTATCATGAAGAATATCAATTGATTAATTATGTACATTAAATGGTTTTTTGTGTAATTACTTGCATATATAAGGTCACCTTGTTTTGTTGATTTCAACTTTCAAAAAAACATTGTACCTTTCTTTAAGTACTCTACATAACCACCTTCTTCAAAGTCAAAGTTCTTTGAGTAAAAAATACGCTACCCTCGGAAATTGGGATTTAATATGAGATTTGAAACTATGAGTTTTTTCGTCAGGGGCTTATAGGCATTACTTGAATAAAACGTATTTTAAGGAAAATAGGTTGGTGTCCTCAAGATGCAAGCAATGATATAAAATGTAGTTCAAGGAAAATAGGTTTGTGTCCTCAAGACGCAAGCAACTATATAAAAATAGATATTTGAGGAAGACCTTTCTGTTGCAAGACTCTTCACACGAGTACATACATGAAAGTATTTACACAAATGCATGGATGAAAGGCATTGTGCATTCACAAAAGCAATGACAAAGGACATAAAGAGGAAACTATAAATGAGAACCCATAAACCATGTGCTTCAAGGCTATAAAGAGAATAAGAAGCCAAAACTTGAAAGCAAAGGGGAGCACGTAGCACGTGAAATGCCCTAACAAACAACTTGCTCATCATATGTAGTCAAGGGGAGAGTTGTATGTAATATGTAATTAGGGGGTGAGTTGAATATCACCTCCAATTTGCTAAGGTTAGGCTAGTGTATTATTGTGTCACCCCTAATTTGCCCTGAAACCCTCAAGTAGACATTATACAAATGTTTGCATGATATAAATATGGACTCAAGAATGTTCTCAACAAAGCCCTTGCATGTGCAAGATGGCTCTACATTAATGTGTTCACTTCTTACACGAATGAATGAATAATGCTAAACTCTTCTTCAATAGGAGAGGGGAAGGGGTGGGGCTAGGAATATGTAAGCTTGAGGGGTTTTTATTAACTCACACAACAAATTTACATACATTCGTGGTTTTTTAATTTAAAAACTCCGTCCTACTACATCTCTTCTTCACTCTCCACTTCTCTATCTACACTAATGTTTTTGCACTTGCTTTGTTGCTGTCTTCACACCAAGCACATTATGAATATATGTCTTGAATCACATCATACAAATCATGGGCATACCATTAGGCACAAACTATCATAAACTTTGTTGGTCCACATCTTCCATTAATGTTGGTACTACTTATCGATCTTCTCGTATTGTTGTTATGCCTACTCCTTACCCTCCTATTACTTCTCTTCACTTTCCACATGGTCTCTCTAACCTCATCTTCTTCTTGCATTTTTTAATGGCTTTAGGCTCTCCCTATGAAGTTTTGTGTGTCCCATCCTCCTCCTCCTCCTCCTCTTATTCTTCTTCTTCTTCTTACATTTATAACTTTGACAATTCTCTCCTTTTGTCTCTCTAACCACATCATCGGGAGGGTGTGGGGCTAGGAATAATGCTAAACTCTTCTTCGATATAGGAGAGGGGGAGGGGTGGGGCTAGGAATATGTAAGCTTAAGGGGTTTTTTATAAACTCGCACAACATATTTACATACATTAGTGGTTTTTTAATTTAAAAACTTCGTCCTACTCCTCATCTCCAACTACATCTCTTCTTCATTCTCCACTTCTCTATCTACACTGATGTTTTTTGAGCAATATGGATTTTCCTGTACGTTATGTAAGAAGACAATTCAATAATGCTAAGAAGAATTACACAACCACAAAAAGGGAAGGTTTAGCTATGGTCTACATAGTGAAGAAATTTAGACACTACCTTTTAGCCAACAAATTTGTGTTCTTTGTGGATCACCAAGACCTCTTGTATTTGGTGAGCAAACCTTGTACCACTGGCTATATCACTTGATGGTTGTTGATCTTATTAGAATTTTACTTTATGGTCATGGTGTTAGGAAGGGTTCTCAGCATGTTTTAGCTGACCATTTGTCTCAAGTTCCTAATGTGAACCTCCCATAGATGTGGAAGATGACCTGCATAATGCCTATTTATTCCACTCGAGCATGATAACAGATTGGAGTCATGAGATGGCCCATTTTTTGTCCACTCGTTTGCCCATGGTGGACAAATATATCACTCTTAATTAGGCTTGCAAGTTGGTTAAGGCTACTTCTCCATATACACATAGCTGGCAACTTGTATAGGCAAGGTAGCTGCTCCATATACACATAGCTTGCAACTTGTATAGGCAAGGTAGCTGCTCCATATACACTTATAGTTGGAAGCTTGTATAGGAAAGGCAAGGGTGAGATTTTGAGGCTTTGCATCCATGAAGATCATTACATAGAGATCCATGAGGAAGACCATACAGAGGGATCTGTAGTGGTGGGTAGCCACTTTGCTACAAAAATCATAGCACATAGGATCTTGTAGGCTAGTATATGGTGGCCTACCCTCTTTGGTGATGCATTAGAATTTATCAAAAGATGTGGTGTGCTAAAAGTTTTTAATGAATCAAAATAGAGACCATATGCTGATGACTTTCATTATGTCCTTTGCAACCTTTTGTTAATGGGGTATAGACTTTGTAGGACCCATTTACTCAAGCTCACTACCTCATTGTGGCCACATGCTATTACACTAAATGGGTGAAAGCCAAGGCAATATAGTGAAAGTTGATGCCATATTAATGGTGAAGTTTTTTAATGAAAATATCATCACTAAATTTGGTTGTCTATTGGAGATTGTTAGTAACCAAGGCTCACACTTCCTAAACGAGGTAGTGGCCTTCTTATTGGACGAATTCGTGGTGGTAATCCATATGAAGTCAACACCTTATTATCACAAGCGAATAAACAAGCTAAAAGTACCAAAAACAAGGTTCTTTGCTCAATCCTCTCACAAAGATAATTGAAGCTTCGTGCACACTGATTGGGAGAAAAAGCTTTCAGCTACTCTTTGGGCGTATCATACAACTTATAAAGCTGCACAACTGGCACAACACCTTTCTGCCTTCTTGTTTATGTCCTAGATGTTATCACCCTTATTAACCCGTTGATCCCTATACTAATGGCAACAAAAGAAGCCAATCTTAATAGACATAATTTGTCTAAATGATAGGAAGAGATGAAAAAGCTGGATGAGGCAAGGCTATATAGTGGTGAGAATGTGGATAGAGAAGTGCCCGAAGGAAGCATTGGTGTGATGTGGATGTGAAGAAACATAAGTTTTGTGTGGGTGACCTTGTATTGATGTGTAACATCAAGAAAGGAAAAAAGAAACTAAAACTTTGTGGACTAGGACCTTTACAAAGTGGTTGAATTCTCCAAGAGCAGTCCTTTGTGGTCTAGGACCTTTACTTAGAAACTTTGGAAAGTGTCTAAATGGAGGCTTTCATTAATGGTAGCAAGCTCCACCATTACTATGGGCCCTTAAAAAGTTTTCGGTCACAACAAGTCAATATTCTACCATCAGATCTCCTATCATCAGAGGATGAAACTGTAAACTTGTCTCATGAAGAGACTCTTTTGGTCGTGCCATGGAATGCATTGCCTACACTCTCTGAGTGTGAAAAACCTTCCACCTTGATTGCCCTAAAAAATGTCTTGGACTTGCCATGTTATAGTCAAACATTTCACATAAACAAGTCATCACTCAAACAAAAAGTCCTAAGCTAAAAAAATCACTATGTTGGCTACCCAAACAACTTCTTAAAGCCCAAAATTATCCTCCTAATGATTTAATTTTGGTACCCAAAGCCAACGAACATAGATTAATGACATGAGGAAATTAATTGATTTAACAACATAGATCAAAAACTTCTTAAAGCCCAAAATTATCCTCCTAATGATTTAATTTGGCTACTCAAAGACAACGAACGTAGATCAATGACTTAATTTGACTACTCCTAATGATTTAATTTGACTACTCCTAATGATTTAATTTGGCTACTCAAAGACAACGAATGTAGATCAATGACCTCTGGAAATTTTCCTCAAAAGAAGAAAACCCAACGCAAAAAAAAAACTATTTTTTGAGAAAAAAGAACCCAATAGCATGCACCAAACTTGACATGCACACGTCAAGTGTGGGTCCCTAAGGACCTTCTCATGGCTTAAGGCTATTATGCAAGGACAATGTTAGTTTGGATTCCCAAAAGGAAACCATGTGAACCAGCAAATGGCTTTAACTAGAGACTAACCTAAGGATTTAACAAACTCCCCTTCAATGGCTTTAAATAGAGATTAACCCAAGGATTTAACAAACTCCCCTTCAATGGCTTTAAATAGAGACTAACCTAAGGATATAATGAAATCCCTTCATTCTAAAATAGGGAACATCAAAGAACTACCTAAGGTTTTAGAATCAGGTAGTCTCTCACCTGGTGAAAATCCTTTCTCCTTGTGCCACACACAAACACATTGATAATGCCTCACAAGTTGAAAATGACATTAAATATGATTAAGTTGCTTTTAAGCATGCATTTACCTCCAAAAAAAGATAATGCAAACATGTAAAAACATATACTAAATTTATTTACTCTTTGATTGGTGGCTTCGAGCACCTCTCATGGGCATGGGAAGAAAACTACTGGAGAACAATCGAACTTTCATAAAAGGGCATACCTGGAGAATGAAGGACGCGAGAGATGCCACATCATCAAAGACAAAGCGACCTTGGATGGCATCACCTACACCTTCCACTATAACTCCCCAGAGTGCTTCATGGTCTTCTAACGAATCAAAGCAAAGCTAGAACATCTAGCGCTATGGACAATGGCATTAAATATGGGGGAAGATTGCAATAATGAGATCAATTTTTGATACCTTTATGGCTTCTCCCAACCTACTCGGGTTTATACACTTTAATGGGGTGATAATTCCTACACCATCTGGCTCACCAAGCATCTTATCTAATTCACATACCTTGGAGGATTAAGTTGAACACCCTAGAGTCTTCTACCTCGAGAAACTCATACCCCTATTCTCCACAATAATGATGTATGTGGATTTTTGAATGTGTTGTAGAGCCCTATCTCACTGCTTCTTTAGGTAGAGGGAATGGATAGGCACAACAAGATCCCTAAAAATCTTATGTGGTTGGTACACCAAGGGCTACAAGATGAATGGAGTGATATGATCTAGAAGCACCAAGAAATCTACTCCAAGAACCATAAGCATACAATCTACAATCGTACACATTGCTATGATGGTGGTCAACTGATTGACGCAACTTGACAATCACAAGTTGATACTTTTATGGCATTAATCTCCCCATTCTTGGTGCCATTAATTCCAATGTCCTCTATATCGACTACAATGCCCCTAACTGTGTGGCAACTACATTGAAACTTTCCACTTCATCTTCTTCTACCTTGCAAACCATCTCCACTACATAGCCTCTACACCACCATCTTTATCTATCCCACCATTATCGCCCACAAAATATGCATATCCCAGTTATATGGAAGAACGTTGATGAGTCATCATCTTCTTCCTACTCACTTGAAGATATGATGTCAGTAGAACAAAAACTAGCTTTATCATATTCATTAATGGGCCATAGCTTGTTTGAAATTCACAGGCAAATGTCTAGTTTCATGAACAAGCTAGAGCTTATGCAGATATAGTATAATGGAGTCATGATCCATAACTCTCAATTGCAATAGGAGATTGAATCCATGAAGACAAAACAAGAGGTGTTAAAAACTCGGGCAATAGAGAAACTCCAAGGACAATGTGATCATCTTGAAGATCAACTCAAAACACTCAAGGTTCAACACAAAGAGGACCAAGAACAAAACAAGCATCAGATAGAAGAATAGGCATAAGACCTAACAAAATCCAAGGAGGAAATTGTTCAGCCGAAGCATGCGTTAGAGATAGCAAGGCGATAGCAAGAGGAAAATGATCATTCCTAGTGGAGACTATAGCATCATAGCTACAATAGGCAAAAGAAGAAGGAGAGACTAAAATCAACAACTTGCATCTAGCAATAAACAATCTCCCCATAAATAAGTTTGACTTGGATGTAATGGTGTCAAAGATCAAATTAGAGAAAGAAGCACTAGCAGTTTGCTAAGGAAGGAAAGAGCAAGCTCATGAATGTGAACCATCAGCTTGTCAAAGATGAAGCAAAGCAACAACAGACAGACAATCATTCAAGTGGTTAAGGATAATGTAGCACCATTATTACACTGCCTCGTCGAGGACACCCTCCACCACTTGGTTGTGCTGATGATCTCAACACTCAAATTATCACTCATTCTACAATAGGTGAATATTAGCAACACAGTCATCTCACTTCAATTCCAACAATTGGCTAATGTTCTTACTTGTTTGGTATGCTAGATTAGACATGCGGTATCACATGATGAGGTACTCCTAGAGAATCCCCAAGATTTGGTATCATACATGGGGCTCCATCCTATTGTCCTCAATTTCATAGCCTGGATGCTACTCATGAATTCACAAACATTTATAAAGAGTGAGGGAGTAATTGAGCTTACAGTACCAGATACATTGAAGAGTGTTATGAGGATATTAGAATGGTTAACTTTACCATTTAGAAGTGTCTTTAAAGTTGGAGGAATGAACATCGATTTGCACAGTGGGTTATACAATCATAGAAGAAGATAGAGTTATACAGAAGGAAGGAGGGTATGGTGATTAACCAGAGTGGAGAAAGAATTGGCTAGAAAAGAAATACTACTTAGGTACCTATGCCAACACACCTCAAACTTTAAGGATTGATTCCACTTACATGCCACATGAGAGAAGGTGATTGCATTGGGTTTGGAGTTTCACAAACAACACTAGGATGTTAACTATGTCTATAACTTTCCAAGTGTAGGCACATAAATGTTCTTTCCTTGACTTTAGGGCCTACATTCTCTCCTTACTCCTATAATGGAAAGATATCCCTGACCCATATTTGTGGTGTGTGATCCTTCCTCAACCTCATCATCATCTTAATCAACCGTGTAGATGGCCAACATCATGGGATACATTGCACTTTATTTTTTATCTCGATGAAGGCCCGAATTTGGATCACATAACTTTCAACTACTACCAACAATTGTATGTAGCCTTTGAAGATATGATGAAAACTTACTTTTGGAAACACATGCAATTGCTTACCATCATCACATGCCATCCTCAATTCATCGGCGAATCTACTTTGAAAGGGATCAGAAGTCATTCATTCAAACCTTGAATCATTTAGAGCCTAATCAAAATAATGTGATGGTGGAGAGCTGTCAGTCCTAGTCAGTCTTTGTAACATTTTTTGTGATATGGATTTGTTTATTCATCTTGTCAAAGTCACATATGCTAGAGAGAAATGCATAAGAGCAAGTCAAGTCACTTGTGTCGAATGTTGGACAAGTATGAAATGTCAAAGAATATGGTGCAGGGAGGAGTATCTATTGCACAAATCATGTCATGGTTCCAACAAACACCCTCCCTTGTAAATACTCTTACTTGGACTACATATTGCTTTTACTTTTGTGATGCATATAAGTAGGTAGGTTCTTACACCATTCAAGCACATACATTAAGCACCTTACATCTATCCATCAAGGCACATGCATTTTCACCCTTAATTTTGGTTTCCTACACTAACGTAGCATTTGGTGTGTAGATAGGGCCATTGTCGTCTTTGACATCACATCTTTGAGCTCAGCATCAATAGCTTCAATAGCATTGTCATCATTATCACTGATTTCTACATTCCTACTAGTTACACTTTTACACTCTACACTTTACCATTTTTCATACACTTTGTAGGTTTCCTTCGTCATTAGCAATTCCTATTAGTGATCTACTCATCATCTCTGGTTGCATTTAGTGAGGCATTGATAGTATCTCTGCAGGTAGTTTGGAGATTAGTTATTTGCTAGTTGAAATGGCATGTAGTGATATATTTGGGATGCTTTTCACTAAGGATAAGCTTGATCAGGACCAACTACCCATTATGGTCATTTATGATGTGTCATGTATAGGTTACCTAAGGGATTTGGAATGTCATTATTAGCATTGAGACATGACCTATCTTGCTAGCATGGGGACAACATAGAATAGAATAGGTATTTTGAATGGTGAGACTAGTTTAAGTGTAATTGTGGCATCTACCTCCATACCTCCCATAATAAGCCAGGTGGGATGGTAGGGATGTACATGCATGCATTAGTGATACTTTTTGTGAAAAGGATCATTATTCCTCATATTCACTCATGTAAAATTACCAACAAGCAGGTACACTTTACCATGTGTATATAACAAAAAGGCACGAGTGGCCTACTTAGACAAGCAATTAGAGTCCAAGAATTATGAATAAGGGAGATTTAATGCATGATTTCCTCACAAAAATCAAAGATTGCAAGGAGCATTATGTATGTATTGATGAGGCCTATCCGAACAGTTCATTGGTGTCTCTTAGTCTCACATATTTACCAGATTCATGGTAGGGTTTTACATCCACACTTTGGTTCATGATGAAGGGTAACCCAAATTCCCTTACATTTGATGAGTTGGTTACAATGCTCTTACAAGGAAGACAAATCTTAGTAAAACCAAACTAGTAAGAGTGTGGGAGATTAGGCATTCACTACCAATCAAAACGGTAAAGACAAATCATTTTCTCAGGGTAGCAATAAGCAAGAGGTAGAATCATCCCAGTCATGCTGAGAAGGGAAGTAATAAGCTTAAGAAGAAAGGTAAATGAAACTACTATTGGAAGCCTATCAGAAGCCCGGCCATTGTATCAATGAATGTAGAAAAACGCTAGAGAAGGAGAAGAAGAAAAAGTCAAGCATGGTTGGCTAATGCATCGGCACCAACAAGTACTGAAAAGAAGAAGTCAATGCATAGGATGATTAGACATTTATGATGCATAGTAGTTTTAACCCTTCTATCCATGATGTATGCATTTTAGTGATAGATCAACACATTTGGTATTTTGATAGTGGTTCTAGCAAGCATGTTACTTCTCAATGTGATTTTTTTTTTCCCATAGTCGCATATGCAAACAAGTCCTCATATCTAGTGAAAGGAGTTAGTAAGATTGTTCTCACTACTACAAATGGTGGGAGAATCACTCTCTCACAAAAGTCTTATTTGTGAAAGGTATAAAAAGAACTTCTTGTCAATCTCTACCATTGGTAGGGCAAGCTTAGTGGTTAGAGATGTTGATGATAGGTGTGAAGTTCATGATCAGAGTGTGAAAAGCTCAAATACACCACACTCACTAGCACAAGACTAACAAAGTAAAGTACACTTACCTTTCTCATGTCGTGGAAAACTTGGATGCTTACCCATCGTCTTGAAGAAGAGACAACTATGTTGTAGCAAGCTAACACTCTAGAAGATAGCCTCCCATTGTCAAAATATAAGTTATCTATGTTGAGCTTGGGACTCACATGAATTGAAGAGCTCCAAGGTAGCTTCAAGACATTAGCCCTCTCCTTACACACACCCACACGTTCTCACTAGCATCAATGGTGGCAAGGCATATGGGAGAGAAGAAATGCCCACACACACATAAGTATAGAACTACCAATAGAGGTAAGAGAGCATAGATCTAGAGAGAGGAAGAGCACAAGAGGCAAGAGCTTAGTTTTCAATCCAACCCAAGGGAATTGCTCTTTTCTTATTAGACTTCATTTCCTTTTGGGCACTAGAGTAGACCTTAGTATAATTTTTATCTAATGTAGATACTAGAGTGTGGGTGCATGGAATGCCAACTTTACATTAGGCTTGGCCATCCCTTAGGTTGCAATTGTGAAGTGCAATTTATGCAAGATTACGATATAATAGAGTTAATACTATCTTATTTAGGCAAGCATGTACACATGGGGTATGCCGCCTTGAGTTTATAGCCACTTTGTAGCCTTCGTTCATACTTTTTTTTCTTAATGATGGCTTCTTTTGCTCCATCCACTTACTATTGATGTGACCCACAAGTGTGGAAGTTAAGTTGGTGCTAGTAGTTAACCTTGGGTTTTAACATTTCCCCCTCCTGGTTCTAGGTCCTTCCTATGGCTTAGGCAATGGAGGTATTGATGCGGCGAGGTTAAGAAATCTTGGAGGGATCATTGTTGGAGGCTGTCAATGGTGAGCTTACGGATGTTGGTGCAAATGCATGTGCATTGGTGGATAGATGTAAGGGTGCTTAATGTATGTGCAAGCACCTACATTAATGTATGTGCTTGAATGGTGGATAGATATAACAAATATAGTTACAACTTGCAAACGAGCCCCAAAATGCACTTGAATTACCTTGAAATGCACAAAAATTGATATTAACATAGTTAATAGTACACTATATGGTATACATTCTTGACCTAAGAGGATAGCTCAATCTGAGACAATTAAAAGAGCAGCTTGAGGAGGAGAAAATGACTAGGGGGTGGCGGCCAAGAGAACATGCTCTGGTACCAATTGTTTTAGTGGCGATAAAGGTAGCAACACACACATAGATGTACCAATCAAGGAGAGATAGATAGAAGCTAAACATTTAAAGTAGATTGATGAAAAATGAGTGAGGTATAAGTGAAGTGACATGATAGTCATATACACACACTACATACGATCGGGAGAAAAAAACCTCGTAAAGAGGGTAAAAGTTCCCCTACACATCTCCCTAGCCCATTATTAGCCTACGTCCACACATCACTACCATATAAATGGCTACAAGTTAAAAACACAATGTGGATTCCTTTCCCTCTTTTTGCTAAATTCATATTGTGACCATCTCCTTAGATGTGGCATGAAATAAGGGTTGATTCTTAAAATCATAGGTGAAACTATATAAGCCTTGGAAAATTGTCCCCTTTTTAAGTAGAGTTGTCTTGATTCTAGTTCCATCCATGACTCTAGTTCAATTGTAGTCTAGCCACATAGCCTTATATGATACATAAGGAATCATTGTTGCTTGCAAATGAAGATCAATACCAGGATGCAACAAAAACGATACTTAGGGCTCTTGAAAAGAGTTCTACTTTGTAGATGAATGAGGGAGAGGGTTTGATAATAATCCCACATGGGGACTTATGGGAGTCCTAGAATTTTTGTATAAAAGGTGGCTCATTTGAGAGCTTTACACACATTGGGCAAACTCATGTTTGAGCTCTCTTGAGACTAGCTCTCCCTCTTCTTCCATAGAGGTGCAAGCTCTTCTCTCTCCCCAGTTACATTATTGTAAGTCTATTCTTTTGTTAATGCAATGAGTGATGTTTGTCTCTCTTCTCATGTCTATTCTCTAGTAAGCATGTTTCTTTGTTGTTGATAGCTTCAAGGAGTGTGTGCATGCTAGGAAGTAAGATCTTGAGAATGAAGGATGCTTTGAGCTTGTGTATGCAATAGCTTAGCTTTCTTCTTGTTTGGATGCATGGAATGAGTGGGATGTTGAGTGATTGAGTGTGGCAAGATTGAGCTTGAGTATGTGTTAGTCCATGTCAATAGTAGTAGTTTTCTTCACATTCTCTCCATTAGTTGGATAAGCTTTTGTGCACCGGTACGGGTCGAATCCCTAGCTCCGAAAGGGATGCAAATCCCATTGGATTGAGCTTAGTGTGGATCGTACTCCTCTTGCTACAAGAGAGAGGGTTTTCCGTCTCTCCATTGGCGCCGCTGCCGGGGAGAAGACTCAAATCCGGTTGAGAGTGTGTGGAAACCACCACTATTTCCTCTTTTGGTTGCAAAACCATTGAGTGATTAGGTTAAGTTTGGGTGTGTGATCCCGGTGTGAGTGGATAAGGTTAACCATTGAGCGGTTGAGGTTTCTCCCGCATTGTTCTTTTATGTTTCATTGCTTTTATGTTTTTTCAAGTACCGTTCATTATGCTTACCTTCATTGTTTTTTGTCATTTCATTCTTTCATGCTTTTCGTTGACATGTAATTAGTATAAATAAATAAAAAGAAAAGAGGTGCGTTGCTAAGCTCTCCCATAGCTTATGCAAGCCCCATTGACTCCCAAGCAAGAAAGAAGAGAGATAGGAAGTGTTGGAGGCGACCTTCCTTTTGTTTTGTGTTGTTATTGTGTGGGGAGGTGTTTCCCTCAAGCATAGCAAAGAAAAAAAATAGATATATATATATAGATATATATATATATATCTATTACATGTGGCTGGAAACGGGCCGCGTGGAGGAGCAGTTGAGTCGTCCGGCTGAAAGTTAAGGCAATAATATATATATATATATATATATATATATATATATATATATATATATATATACAATCACAAGGCTGTAGGTGGCCGAGCGAAGGGATGCGAGCGCTGCAGACTGCTTTTAAGAAAAAAAAACAATTATATATATATATATATATAATTGTTTTTTTCGATTTTACGTTGGCGGGCAGCAAGACCAACGAGCGAAGGCTGGTTGACGGCAGCGTTGACGGCGGCAGCAAGACCAACGAGCAGAGGCAGCGTCGACAGAGGCAGGAAGAAGGCGGCCTTTTTCTTTTTTAAAAAAACAAAAAAATAATAATTAAATCTATATATATATATATATATATATATATATATATATATTTGCAGCGTTGACGGCGGCGTTGGCGCAGCGTCAGCAAAGAAAGAAGGCACCTAGTTGAAGGTGACGTGCCAGCAGCCGGTAGTGGGTGAAGCGCTGCATCGAAGTCGAGAGTGAAGGCAGGCTCGAGAGTGAAGGCAGAGACTGTGAAGGGCTGCAAGGAGGTGAGGGTGCGGCGGAGGCTGAGGCTAAGGGTGGCTGGGTGTGGAAGCGAAGAAAGGGCCAGCAGGCGAGAGGCGTGGTCGGCAAGAGCGCAGAGTCGCTAAAGCTTGGAGAGGCCGGCAGTGGAGGTGGTGGCCGTCGTCTGCGACTGAAGCTGGTCGGCAGCTGCAGTCGTGGAGGGAGCCGGCGAAGAAGGAGTGGAAGAAGGCGGCCAAGAAGAGTTGAAGCGCAGCAGCTGGCGAGTGAAGAAGCTGTAACTGGCAACACGTGAAGGCGAGCGGTGCGGCGACAAATCCGGGCGGCGAGCGCGGAGCGAGACGATAAGGTTAGTGGATTTTTTCATTTTTTTATTTTTTTTATTTTTTTTATTTTTTTTATTTTTTTAATTAATTTTTATGTTTTTTATTTTTAAATAAAAACAAACAAACAAAAAATAATAATATTTCTTATTTTAAAAAAAAAGAAAAAAAAGAGAAAAGAGATTAAAAAAAAGAAAAAGAAAAAAAAAAACAACAAGAGAGAGCTCCAATCACCTTTGCTCATACTTAGGAGTAGGGTTGCCACTTAGGAGTAACTTACATACTGATAGAACATTGAGACTGCGGTCATAACCGGAGGTGTACAAAGACACTTGCCTTTGCATAGCATTATCTACTACCTAAGTCTCACTTTGACTAGTTTTTACTCACCTCTTTTAGTACTCATTAAAACTTTAATCAGCCTTGCACTTGTATGCTCACGTGTGTAATTATTATTGCTGATTTTGCTTTTCTTTTCTTTTTATCAATAAAGGACTTTACTCGTATCAATTGTTTTTGTAGCAGCTCTTGCTACTACCGCGCTCGAGGACGTGCGCAAAATAGGAAGGGGGGAGTGTTGCTTGCAAATGAAGATCAATACCAGGATGCAACAAAAACGATACTTAGGGCTCTTGAAAAGAGTTCTACTTTGTAGATGAATGAGGGAGAGGGTTTGATAATAATCCCACATGGGGACTTATGGGAGTCCTAGAATTTTTGTATAAAAGGTGGCTCATTTGAGAGCTTTACACACATTGGGCAAACTCATGTTTGAGCTCTCTTGAGACTAGCTCTCCCTCTTCTTCCATAGAGGTGCAAGCTCTTCTCTCTCCCCAGTTACATTATTGTAAGTCTATTCTTTTGTTAATGCAATGAGTGATGTTTGTCTCTCTTCTCATGTCTATTCTCTAGTAAGCATGTTTCTTTGTTGTTGATAGCTTCAAGGAGTGTGTGCATGCTAGGAAGTAAGATCTTGAGAATGAAGGATGCTTTGAGCTTGTGTATGCAATAGCTTAGCTTTCTTCTTGTTTGGATGCATGGAATGAGTGGGATGTTGAGTGATTGAGTGTGGCAAGATTGAGCTTGAGTATGTGTTAGTCCATGTCAATAGTAGTAGTTTTCTTCACATTCTCTCCATTAGTTGGATAAGCTTTTGTGCACCGGTACGGGTCGAATCCCTAGCTCCGAAAGGGATGCAAATCCCATTGGATTGAGCTTAGTGTGGATCGTACTCCTCTTGCTACAAGAGAGAGGGTTTTCCGTCTCTCCAATCATCTACATATTCCCTTCATCTCTTAGCTCACACAATGACACAACTGCATTGCTTGGTGTTTTTTCTAACATGGATAAGTTAATGTGCTTTTCCTGAGTTCTTCACCCTCAAGATTCCCTTGTGAGATGCCCTCTTACTATAAAGTTTTTAAATTTTTGGCACATCTTTTGCATTTACTACAAAATAGTTAACCAAATATACATAGAGATCACTCTAAGTGTCATGTATCATTTCCTTTAAGTAATTTATAACTTGTGAATATAGTCAAGACGATGGTATCTTCCACTCTCTTGAGTTTGCGAGTGCAAGTATACATTTTTTGCTTCTCCTACTCTAAATCTTTCTAAACACCATATGCTATCGTATACCCATTGTAGACATCATTCCAGGAGTCATGTATCATTTCCTTTAATTATTTTAGAACCTGAGAATATAGTCAGACTATGCCTAAACGATGGAAACTTCCACTCGCTTGAGGTTGCAAGTGCAAGTATACATTTCTTACTTCTCCTAATCTAAATCTTTTCAACCACCATATGCTATCATATACCCGTTGTGAATTACTATTGAATACTAAAAACTCCCTTGGTTGGGTTTTTGTTCCCAAAGAGTTTAGGCATTGTAATAACCCTTTCCTAAGCCCAAAAATGGAGTACTAGAGGGTGCATAGGAAACATGTGTAGTCATGGGAGTTTTGTAGCTTGTAGTCTCCCAAGAATGTAGCAAACACATGAGGTAATCATGTGAGTGTTGCAACTTGTAGTCGTGGGAGTTTTGCAGCTTACAATCTCCCAAGAATGTAGCAAACACAAGGGTTGTTACCACATAGTGTGAAAGATTATGGGAAAGGAGCTCCAAACCTTGCCTAGTTATGTTGCGGAGCCACTTGGAGAGTGTTTTTTGGGGGTTGGTGGAGGGAGCTTTTACTAGCAACTCTTCTCTCTTCAAAATGTGGACATTCTCTCTAGTCCCTCCACCACTACCTCCAGCCCAGCGCAACCCACCAATATCTCCTGCAACCTCCACCACCACCTCTCAACCTAGCCCACTTTCTCCCCTCTAGCCCAACTTAGCTCCTCCCTTCTCTCTCTCTCTCTCTCTCTCTCTCTCTCTCCCTTCTCTCTCTCTCTCTCTCTCTCTCACAATCTCCCACCCTCTTCCCTCTTTGTCCCTATCCCACCCTCTTCACCTCTCACTCTTTTTACTTTATCCACCCTCCCTCTCACTCTCTGTCCTTCCGTCTCTCCTTCCCTCTATCTCTCTCCCAACCTCTTGCCTTTATCTCTCTCTCTCTCTCTCTCTCTCTCCTTCTCCCACCCTCTCTCTCTCTCTCTCTCTCTCTCTCTCTCTCTCTCTCTATGCATAATCTCTCTTCTCCTCTTCCCTCTGTCTCTCCCTCTCCCTATGCATAATCTCTCCTTCCCTTTCTATCTCCCTCTCCCTCTCCCTCTCTATGCATTATCTCTCCTCTCCTCTTCTTTCTGTCTCTCCCTCTCCCACCATCTTCCCCTCTCACTCTTTCCCCCTCTATCTCTCTCCCACCCTCCCACCCTCCCTCTCAATATCTCTCTTTCCCTCTATCTCTGTCTCTCTCCCAACCTCATCCCTTTCTCTCTCCCTCTCACTCTACTTCTCTCTCTCTCCCACCCTCTTCCCTCTCTCCTTCTCCCAACCTCGTACTTTCTTTCTCCCTCTTTCTCTCCCCTTCTCTCCTTCCTTACCCTCTCCCTCACTCTTCCTATGCATAATCTCTCCTTCTCTCTTCCTCACTCTTCCTATGCATCATCTCTCCTTCCCTCTCTCCCACTATTTCTCCCTTTTCCACTCTCCCGTCCTCTCCCTCTCCCTCTCCCTCTCCTCCTCTCCCACCCTCTTCCCTCTCTCTCTTCTCCCTCTCTCTCCCCCTCTCCCACTCGCTTTTTTTAAATAAAGAGATTCCCTCACCCCTCCATTAAGAGAGAGAGGAGCAAAGAGAGTAGGAGAGAGAGGAAAAGAGAGTCATAACATAATTATTTGAGAGGGAGAGGGCGAGAGAGAGCAAGAGGGAGTGAGAGAGAGAGAAGCATGACAACATTACATCCTCAGGATCAAGGTTACTACTTCCAATTGGAAATAAAACCAAGTTCATTCATATACAACTTCCAATTGGAAATAAAACCAAGTTCATTCATATACAACTTCCAAATACAACTCTTCTATCATAACCGTTATTCACCATCATCTTTACTTCTGTGAGCGTTGCTTACCCTCCGAGGTGAAGCCAGAAAGTAAGCGAACGATGTTCATTCCCTTTTGCACTTTCTCAAGTAAGAGACGCTTAGACATATCAACAATAAAACCATAGGCTCACCATATGGCAATTAATCCCACCACTTTGGTCTTCACTTGAGAAATATCATCATCACTATGAGGAAGTGGTAAAAGATGTGACACCTTTCCATGCTTGTGCACCATCTACAGTCTTTTGCTTGACCTCTGGATTGGTGGCCTCCCTAGTGATACATGCAACAATAATTTCAATGCTAATATTTGATGAGGCTATCACAAACAATACAAAGGAGGGTTGTGGGTGGTGTGCTCTACTAAGAAGGCTAAGCTAAATGGTGGTCAACAAAGTTGTATGGAGGTTATCTCTATATTTATAGAAGTGGGAGAGGTGAACTATACTTTTACACCAAACAAAAAAAATCACATTTCTTCTTTTTTAATGTCCATAATAAAGGCATTTTCTCTCAAAATCCCACACCCCAATAATGAAGGCATCTTTTCTTACTTTTTTGGGAAAGAGCGAGTATGTATTGTATTTTTTTATACATCCCATTTTAGATAAGGATTTGTGTGCTTTATATATATAGGTGCTCGTAACACAAAAACCGTTCATTACATGCACTTCAAGAGTATTTCGTGTATCAATGCACATGTCATTAGATATCTTTGCATGTGACTTCATATCATTGCTTCATATGTCATGTAAAACAGTGAACGATACAAAATTGAATAAGATAATATAACTACCAATTGTGGGAAAAAGATAATTTTACTCCCTAAAAGAAATTACATTAGGATCACATACTGTTTTGTAAAAACAACAAACAACCTAAAATTTTACAAGGTGATTAATAAAAATGACAAGGCGAATTATAGTTGAAAGAAGACTTTATTCCAAAAAGGTTGTAATATCATCCTTGCAAGCGAAGACTAAAGACAACTATATACTTATAAGGGCTATAGCCTTAAATACTATTTACAAAAGATAACATACCATAACTACCCATACCTATGTGCTTTTACAGGCTACTCTATTTTTCAACTCCTCTCGGCGTTCTCTTTAGCAATATACCTGTAACTTTGCCAAGTGTCAATGGTGCTTCCAATATTCATATTCCAAACATATAGATCTCCGAAATCAATAGGCTCATGTGCTAACATATTGCTCCAAAGACTACAAGCCTTTATCTTGATTTTTAGATGTTCTTTCGCATCTCCACTTGAATTCGTGCACAAATCTTTGCAAACCCTATCAAGGGTATCCTTGAGAGTATAGTTGAGGCCATTAGAAGAAGACATAATGAGATCAACAAAGATTAGTAGATGATGGTGAGGGTTGTTGAGGTAGAGAATGATGATGAGGGAGAGTGAAGTGATGAAGTGAAGAAGGATAAATAGGGAGGGAGAGAAATACACTAAGAGGGAAGTGAGGGTTAGAGTAAGAGCTAAGGGGTCATATATAGATATATCTAATATAGATATATCATTCTAAAAGCAAAAAGGGATTTTGCATGGATATTTACTAAATTTAGAAAAGTAAATGCATGGATAAGTGCTTTGTGGAAAAAAAGTAATTACATGAATAAGTACTATATTCAAGAAAATTATTGTAGACATCAACATTGAGAAGACCTTAAAATAATAAATGAAGCTATTCAAACCATTGACAGACAACCATATTGATTGTCCTGCTAAGACATTAAAAAAATGAAAAGTAAATAGACCTTCATAGAGAGTTGATAGAACCATGATATAAAGGACATTTTATTATCGTAAAATAAAGGAAATTTTTAAAACAATATGTGCGCTTTTACCGCACGAGTCGGAGCTGGGGACTTGCCGAACACCGCCGAACACTGTATGCGAGCCATGAATGGCTGCAAGCATACAACCAAAAACTAGTAAGCTCAAACAGAAAGCAAAGGTGTGTCACTCACCGCTCAAACTGCCGTCGTGAAGGATTCTCGCGTCGTAGTGAAGAAGGAGCCGCCGTCGTCGCTCTACCGCCTCGCCACCGCCGTGCCGCCACACAGTGCTCGATCTCTCTCTCTCTCTCTCTCTCTCTCTCTCTCTCTCTCTCACACACACACACACACACACACACACACACACACACACACACATACATGCAGGAGAAGGGGACCGAGAAGATAAGGCAAGAGCACACTTCGTATTCAACACATTGAGAATGAGAGTTTTAGGGTTACATTTGACTCTTATAGGTGACTTAGCTATTCACACATGGGTGCCCATACATGGCCGACCGATCCTAACCCTTATCCTGCTGATATTCAAGGTGCGCCTCTCATCGGCGATCACCCAATCCCTTTATCCTTTACATGTGGTACCGACAAGCCCGGCCCATGACTCAGAATATTTAAATTAATTACATGACGTAAAACATAGTACGTCTCAATGTCCGTCATAGGTTAACATGCCCCCTTTCCTGATGTAGATTCCATCCTCGGAAGCTATGGTATGGTAAGTTCGATAGGGTTTATTGTGGTAGACCGTCTGCAAAACAGGGAAGTAGAGTGAAAGTATGCTGGAATTCAAAAGATATAAAGTGTAATAAATTCAAGCATGTTAGACCACAATGAATGTTGCTATGAGAACTTAGTTTAAGGGGTCACATAAATGAGCTAGTGTAGTAAATTAACAGTAGTTTAAAATTATTGAAAGTAAATAAAGAGTTAGCAAGGTGTCAAAGGTTAATCAAGGTCTATAAAACTGGCCTAAGTCAAGGAAAATAACCAAGCTTAATAAATAAACAGATGACCACAATATATCTACTCTAAGAACAAGTTAATACCACGAGCCTAGGGACACAAGAAACATCAGAGTTACAAGAGCCTTTTGCGTTTATTTCTTTATGCACGTGACAATTTTTACACACAATGGCGACCTCCCTAAGTCAAAACTAACATCGATCTTGGTACCATGTTTAACACACGGCATTGTCCAGGAATCTATTAGTTCACCTTAGGCAAGGCTACCCCCTACCAACCCATGGCATCGGTCTGGAGTAGAATACTCCTCGCTTACCAAGTGTCAATAAGGCGATAGGCCAACATTAGAGCACATAATAGACTTGCATTGCCATTTATTGTAGGTAATATCTATATATATATATATATTTATTTCTTTTGATCTTCGCTCTGAATGGGAGAGTTAATTAGGGTTAGAGTTCATGTGGGAGACATACACACAGAGAGAAGAAGGGAGAGAGAGAGAGAGAGAGAGAGTTGTGGGGATAAGTCAACTCACCAAGTGTGAGTGTGTGACTCCCCTATCACACATGTATATTGCACTAGTACACATAGTGCACTTAGTACATTAAAAGTACTAAGTGTACTATGTACTATAACTTATGGGCTTGTACACACTATAAGGGTGGGCATAATGCCTTTACCCCAACAACCTCCCACTTAAAGTGTCCTTAAGTAAAGGAAAAGAAAAATCAGCATGTACATGATAATATACAAGGCCATATCAAGGCTGAAACTGGCCTCATCCAATGCCCATCAAGTGTCTGCAATGAGCAAACGGCTCCGGAGGCAAACTCTTTGTCAACAGATCAGCCGGGTTGTCATCTGTATGAATCTTAACAAGCTGAATTTGCTTGTTCTCTATCACCTCTCTGATGAAGTGATACTTCACATCCACATGCTTCGTCTTTGCATGAAAGACAGGGTTCTTTGCCAACTGGATGGCACTCTGACTGTCACAATGTAACAATGGAACATCCCCTGTATAACCCAAATCAACCACTAACCGAGATAGCCATAATGCCTCCTTGCAAGCCTCTGTGTGGCTGCAATATACTCGGCCTCTATAGTAGATAAGGCAGTGCACTTTTGCATCCTGGATATCCATGACACAGCACCTCCTGTGAATGTAAACACATAACCGGTAGTAGACTTCCGGTTATCTGGATGACCGGCATAATCCGAATCCGTGTAACCATGCACTAATGCATCCTATTTGCCAAAACAAATGCACATATCCTGTGTGCCCTTCAGGTATCTCATGACACCTTTCACTGCTTCCCAATGCTTCTTGCCAGGGTTGGCCATGTATCTAGAAACCACTCCCACTGCAGATGCAATGTCCGGCCTAGTAGCAACCATGGCATACATGAGACTGCCACAAGCTGAAGCATACGGAATCTTGGCCATATCAGCCCTGCCACTATCTGACTGTGGGCTATCCATAGCACTGAGTTTCACATATGGAGGCAAAGGAGTACTAGTCTTCTTCCCCCCGTCCATATTGAACCTCTGCAAAATTTGCCAATGTATTCCTTCTGAGTCAAATACAACACATGCTGATTTCTGTCCCGAAGTATCTGCATACCCAAAATGTGATTTACATCACCCAAATCCTTCATATCAAAGGTTTGATGCAGCCTCTTCTTCAAGGCATCCATCTCTTTACGAGATTTCCCGGCAATCAACATATCATCAACATACAAGATGAGGATCAATAGACTGCCATCCAAAGCTTTCTTGGTGTATAAGCAGTGATCTATGTCACTTCTCCTGAATTTCTGTGATTTCATGAATGTATCAAATTTATGATACCATTCCTTGGTGCCTATTTGAGCCCATAAAGACTCTTTTTCAGCTTGCATACAAGCTTCTCCTTTCCACTCACTGCATAACCCTCTGATTGTTGCATATATATCTCCTCATGGAGATCACCGTGAAGAAATGCAGTCTTCACACCCATCTGAATCAAGTCCAGATCATCATGTACAACCAAAGCTAACACAGCTCTAAGTGTGGTCATTTTGACCACTGGAGAGAAGATCTCATCAAAGTCCACACCATATTCCTGCTTGAAGCCTTTAGCCACTAACTTGGCTTTGTATCTTGGCTTTGAATCAGGTGCAACTTTGAGCCTGTAAACCCACTTGCATGGCAAAACCTTCTTGCCTGTAGGCAAATGCACCAACTTCCATGTTCTATTTTTGTGCAGAGAATCCATCTCTGACTTCATGGCACGCTCCAAAGAGCCTTGTCTGCCCTCTGTAAAGCCTCCTTATAACATGAGGGCTCCCCATAGTCAGTGAGCATCAAGTAGTCACCCCCTGGAACAAACCTGTCGGGGGCTCTGGAGGGTCTTGTGGACCTCCATACCCAATGACCATCATTTGCAGGTTGCTGTCCAGCCTGCATATCACCTATTGGTGGCTCGTGTTCCATGCCATAAGGCTGAAAAATCATGCCCGGTATCTCCTCTAACTGTGGTTTATCCATAGGGATATCTTCTACCATCTCTGGCTATCCATTTGGACCATTTTCAGCACCATTTAAGGGTTGGTTTTGCTACTGTAATAGCTGATTTACATCCCTTGGTTGTTGTCCATGATGTCCATTATCATCAAAGATGACTCTACTAGGCTCCTGTTGCCTTGCAGGCTCCTTATACATGCATGTTTCATAAAAAATGACATCATTGCTGCGTTTAATCTTTCTATTCATGAGATCCCAAAGTCTATACCCCATTTCACCTCTGTCACCATATCCTAGAAATATGCATTTATGAGAATTAGGATCAAGTTTGGTGTGCATTTCCCTGTGTATGTGCACGTACGCAACGCAACCAAACACTCTCAAGTGCTTGTATGATGGAGGCTTCCCTGTCCATACTTCCTCTGGCACTTTCCCACCAAGCCTCGTGTTAGGTGACCTATTTATAAGATGAACGACTGTCATAACAGCTTCAACCCAAAAACTATGAGGTAATGTAGCATGTGACAACATAGAATGGACCTTCTCCTATATGGTCCTATTCATCCTCTCTGCTGTCCCGTTTTGTGGAGGATCATAAGGAGTAGAGAGCTCCCTCTTGATGCCTTTAGCATCACAAAAGTCCTGAAACTGTTTGGACATATACTCTCCACCATTGTCGGAACGCAAAGCCTTCAGTGTCTTGCCAGTTTGATTCTCAACAAGAGCAACAAACTTCTCAAACACTGAGAATGTATCACTCTTTAAACGAAGAGGATAAACCCACACCTTGCGTGTGGCATCGTCAATAAAAGACACAAAATATTTTGCCCCTCCCAAAGAAAGCTGAGGCATCTCACATACATCTATATGCACAAGCTCTAACTGAGCATCTTTCTGTCCAAGAGCTTTCTTGTGGGGGCACTGTAGTTTCCTGCCATATATACAATGCTCACAAAACTGAAAACTTGAAAACTTTAGAGAAGACAAGTAACCCAAACGAGACAATTGCTCCATTCCTTTGACACTCATGTGTCCCAACCGGCTATGCCACATAGAGATTTCCGGCAGCTCGGTTGCATTTACATTAGCATGGTGACAAACACCTGCATGCATGAAATAAAGAGTGTCCACCTTAGAGCCTCTGGCAACAACCAGTGAGCCCTTACTAATCTTCCACTTTCCATGACCAAATGTGGTAACATAATCAGCATCATCAAGCTATCCAGTAGAAAGCAGGTTCTTCTTTAATCTCAGGCACATGCCTGACATCATGGAGCATAAGCTGTGAGCCATCTAAAAACACAAGCCTCACATCACCTCTGGCAAGAATCTTGCATGCATGGTTATCACCCAGATAAACTACTCCTTCATTGCCAGCAGTATACCTAACAAACAAGTCTCTGCAACCTGTGACATGAAAGGAGGCACCTGAATCAATGATCCATGAGTGCATACCATGACCATCTCCTGTAAGAAGTGAATGGGCATCAAGTGAAGACGTGAATAGGACCTCATCCTCACTGTCACCTGCATGTGACACATTGATTTCTTCAATCTTGACTCTACTTTTGCCCTTTGGCTTTACATCTTTGGCTTCATCTTTGTCTTTGTCTTTGCCTTTTCCCTTTTCTTTTTGATCATTTTTCCATTTGTAGCATTGCTTTTTAATGTGTCCCTTCTTGCCACAATAATGGCATTCCAAGTCCTTTTTGGAGCGAGACTTGCTCCTTCCCCGTTCTTGGCTTTTTTCCCTTTGCTGGGATCTCCCACGTGCATTCATTGCATTGGACTTTCCAACAGAGTTGTTTTTCCTGTTCATCTCTTCTTGAAGAAGAGCACCCTCAACATCTGCATATGACAGCATAACATTCGAATTGCTAGTGGCTGTCCTGAATGTGTCCCAACTCTCTGGCAAAGTGCATAAGAGAAAAGTGGCTTTGAACTCATCGTCCATTGCCAGCTTTTGATTAATGACGTGGCTGACAATACCATTAAACTCATTTAGATGGGCTGTCATAGACGCCCCTTCCTTCATCTGAAGACCTATGAGTTTCTTCAACCAATACACTTTGCTTGAGGCACTTTGCTGGGCATACAAGTCCTGCAATCTCTGCCACATTCCCCAAGCTGTCTTCTCTTCACGAATGCTGAAAAGTAAAGTGTCTGACACAGACAACATGATGGTGGATCTTGCCATCTCATCCATATCTTCCCACTCTTCAGCAATAAGAGAAGCGGGCTTTACACCCCTTTCTTGATGGGCTTGTGCTGCTTCTTCTGGAGCAACACATTATAGCACTAGGTTTGCCAAATATCATAATTATGTGAGCCTTCAAGCTTCTTGATGTGAAGCAATGAAGAGCTCTCACCTGTGGTGGTTGCCATAGCAATATGCAACCTGTCAATGCCTGACTCCCTGCAAAATGTGCAAACACTGCACCAAAAGCACACAAAGTGCTCACAGTTGTTCTCCCAAGCTTTATCTCCCACTGCGGAAGCACGAATGCAACTCTACTCCCATTGTATGTGATGAAATCACCAAAATTTGGTTGCTGCAGATTTAGGACAGCACCTTAAATGTGCTTTGTTCCCCTTCCAAAGTACTGTACAGCAGTACTAAGTGCTCACCAATGATGTACGAAACCTGTACCGACAAGTACAGCAGCTGAAAATGAACCTTTTCCTCACTCAAATCAATGTACAGCCATGCCAAAACTTGTACAAAGCTGTACCAAATTTGTACCAGCAAGTACAGTAGCAATAAATGCTCTCCTGGCTGTCCAAATGAGTGAAAATCAAACTTTTACATTCCCGAACACTACATACAACAGACCCGAACAGAAATTGGGCAAAAGCCCCTTGACTGCAAGCTGATTTCTGAGGATTTAAGGCATAAAAGTCTTGCTTGCTACTTTGCCAAGCTCAACAAGCATAAAATCTTGAAAAGCCCCTTCAATTGCTGATCATACATGGTACATTGACGCACATGAAGGCATCCAGAGTCTTCGCGATGCTTCCCCCTGGCCACATATACATCCAATACATGAAAGCCCCTTGATTTTTAGGCACATTGAGTGCTTGACAGGCATCAACACATTGCCCAAAGCATCAAATGCGAGTGCCTGCATGCAAATCAATCCAATCGGCACAAAAGCCCCTTGATTTGCACTGCAATTTGCTGTAATTTTGCTCGAATGTGCGATTTCTCACATCATACAGCATGTATGAATGCCCAATTGCATAAATACATCAAAAGCCCCAAATTTTGACATCCAATTTCCTGCAAATTGATCCTGATTGTGACCAATGTCACCCAATTTTGCCAATTTTGCTCAAAAATTGAGCAATTCGGCACCTGACCTGCTCAATTGATGATTGTACCTGCTCAATTGTAAATTGGACATGCAAATTCCAAAAAATTGAAGCAAATACCTCAGGTAATTTTTTGATTTTTTGTTGCAGGAAAGGGGGGTTTGCTGAATTTGGTGCTGCTGCAGAAATTTGATGCTGATGGTGTCAGGCTTTTTTCTGTAAAGGTGTTTTGAGTCCGTGTACATATGGGATGCGTGGTGTGCAATAAAATTTTGCCCTGAATGCCCTGGCAAGTGTATAGGCTGAGTGGTTTTGTTGTGAGCTGGTATATGCATGTGTTTTTTTAAGGGAACAAACGCTGGAGATCTGGAAGCTTATTGCAACATGCGGTGTGCAGATGGTTACTAAGCATAGCACCGACTGGGAAATTGATGGGCAAATGTTGTATTTGGTAATTATGATGCTGATGAAGACTGTGGATAGCTCTTGTTTAGGAAAGGTTATGGGCGCCGTATATCAAGGGAAAGCAAGGTCATGCTAGCCTCATGTATGATCTAGAGCAAACCATTGGTGCCATGTCCTATCATTTTAGCAAGGTTTGGGGAAGCCCCTGTGGTGGTAGGTGCACTCTTTCAGACAGTCACATACGCCTATCGATTCCATGCCATGGCTAGCCAACAGCGTAGGTGTACACCATGTTTGGTCATCAAAGTAAAGGGAGTTGTGCCTAGAAATGCATCTTGGCATTTTGTATATTTATAGCATTATACATTGTATGGGTGAACATCACAAGCTCAAGTGATGATGATGTATCTTGTGAGGGGCTTCTTCGACAAGATAAGATTTGGTGATGGCCGAGGTATGGGTTGTATTGAGGCATGACCATTAATAATGGTAACAAGGTAGTTTTTGACCATGTATTTAAGGTATTATACAAAGGCATTTGAAGGTTTTTTACTAAGGTATTTAATACCTTAAATACCATCTCCACGTTGGAGGTGACGAGAGCAAGCCGATTCTGCTAAGGAGCTGGTTGCCAGAGGATTCCAAATTGCCGAAAAGAAGTGGTCACGACTGAAATAGCAAGAGCATGGGTATAGCATGTGGAAGGTGGCAACCAACAAAAAAGGAAGAGCTGGCAGGAAAGGGGCTAACAGGCGCTGCAGAGAAAAAAAAGGAGAGGCGTAGCAGCAAACAAAAAGAATAACCACTGTTTGGAGCCTGGAGCACGAGACGGTGAGGGGGTCCATGAGAAGAACGTGCTTGCTGTAGAGAAGGTGCCAAGGGTGACAGTGAGAAAGGAGAGGCACAAACAGAGACCCTCCACAGCAGAGCAGACTGGTGGCAGCTTCGAAGTGAAGAAATGAAATCGCCTTGCAGAGGTGTGTGGGCAGACGAAGCCCTGGAGAGAGAGAGAGCCAGAGTAGTTGGGCGTAGCCGCTGAGTAGAGAGACGTGGGAAGGTGGCCTTGTTTGAGGGCCGGGTCAGTCTGCAGAGTAGCTGGGGGTGGTATAGCCGTCGTGTAGAGGCTACCAACGTGGAGCACAGCTGGAGCAGACAGGTAGCGCTGGTGATTCTGATGGAGGGGCCCTTGTGTTTGGGTGGCTAGCTGCAGCCATAGGCACAGAAGAGAGAAGAGGGTGGCGGGTATTGAAGGCGATTGAGGAAGGTGCCTCCTCTGGAGAGTGAGAGAGAGGAAGGGATGGCCGCCTCTGGATGCAGAAACAGAAAGGGCTGCGGGCGGTTGGTGGACTGGAGCGATTAAAAGGAAGGAAGGGCGTCAGTCTCAGGGGTGCACAAGGGATGACAGAGTTGAGGCCTCATTTTGATCACAACAGCTGCGGTGGCTGGGTACGTCAACGAAGAGGGCGTTGACTGACAGAGTAAAGCCGGACAAGCAAGGTGTGTTGCTGCGGAGGCTGATCAACGTCAGGAAATCTGGGCTTAGTGTGGTGATAAGCATACGGCTGTTGTTGCTGATGGGCAGTGTGTGTATGTGAGTTGTTTGCTGTGAGTGTCTGCTAAAGGAGAGTGTGAGGATGAGTGATTGAAGCTTGTCATTTGATAAAATATGGTGATGGATCACCTCTTGTAAATGGATAATAGGGTTTGGGTTGATGAGTGGATCACCTCTTGTAAATGGATAATAGGGTTTGGGTTGATGAGATGTGAGTGGCTTAGCCTTGCTGACAGAGAAAAGGCTTTCATAATGGAATATGTGAACTGTTGAAACTGTCTTTCTTTGGGTATCTCTGGGTGGTAGAGAGAGAGAGAGAGAGATTTTTCTTTCCAGCTAGAGAAGCTGGTGGTGCCCCTTGTGCTTGTGAGTGTTCTGAAGGTGGTGAGTCGGCGAGCTATAGTGGCCTTTTTGTTTTCTTGAGCTGCCTCATCATCTTTCTGGTGCCCCCACTGAGGAGTTGCTCTTTCTGGTATAGTTTGACTGAGGATTGCTCTGTTATTTCCTTCAGTTATTAGGGTGTGTGCCCTAGGTGTTGAGAGTTTCAGAGAAAGTACTTTCTTGGGATCTGAGGTGAAGTTTGGGGGTCAAGATGATGTCTTATCCAGAGTTTTATGGTAGCCCTAATGAGGATGTGGCAGACTTCTTGGAAAGGATGGAGGTTGCATGCATAAGCAACCATATTAATGAGTCGATACAGGTGTTGCGGCTTCTGAGCATCTGTTTGAAAGGGGATGCAAGGACCTGGTACAGGACTTATGAGGAGTCATTGAGGGTTGCTATTCCACATCTTGATATGACTGAAAATGGATTAAAGATAGCACTCAGCAACAACAACAGGTTCAAGAAGGTGGAAGACCCTGACAAGGTTTGGCATGAGGTGCAAGCTCTGACACAAGGTGAGTTTGAATCATTAGATGATTATATGAAGAAATTTTCTTTGCTATGGGAAACTTTATGCAGGGCTTTAGGGGAAGATCAGGTGCCGCCTGATATGATGAAGAAAAACAAGTTTGTAGCCAGGCTTAAGAGGAGTATTCGCTGGAAAGTGGAATTGAAGAAGCCTAGGTCTTTTGAGGATGCGGTAGAAATTGCTAAGTCAAAAGATTAGAAGCTGCAAACGAATGAATCAGCTGGGGATGATTCCGGTTGTAGCACAGCCGGAGATTCGTAGAGTGGAGGCTACACCCATGAATGCAGTGATTGAGAGGATGAAGCCCACTGAAGCCCAAGCTATGCAGATGGTGCCTCAAGCTAGTCAAGGAGTACCTATGGTTCCTGCAGGTTCTGATGAGGGATTGCAGCAGGATATGAAACAGGTGGTTGATCTTATGAAGAATTTGAGCTTAAATTTAATGGGAAGTACAGGTGGTGGACGTGGTAGAGGCCGTGGCAACAATCATGAAGGGGGAGATGGACAAGCAGGGTATGGACGTGGTCGCGGTAGGGGCCGTCGTTTCATCGCTACATGCTGGAACTGTGGTGAGCTTGGTCATCTGAGTATAGATTGTGATAAGCCTCAGCGTATGGGTGGTGATATGTACCCACTACCTTCACAGTTACCTGACAGGTCAAATGATTATGGTATTGATATCAGGGAGGATCAAGCAGGCCCCAGTGGAATCACAGCTGAGGAGAAGGGAAAGGTAAAGGTCATGAATGTTGTTACTCTGGAGAATGTTCAGGTGAGAGAAGAAGGGGATGTGATGCCTGTTGGCAAGCGCACAACAGATGAAAGAGAAGGAAAAGGGGTGGCTGGACCCAGCCGTAAAAAGGGGAAGCAGCAGGAAGGAGAAGATGTGAAAGCCAAAAGGAAACGGAAGCCTCGCAGAAGGTTCTAGGTGTCAGTACTTCCCACTGGGGGGGATGGGCAAACCAGCTATGACTTGAAATCTGATTTGGTGAACAGGAAGGCCAATATCACCTTTGGGCAATTGGTGGAGATGGTGCCAAAATTAAGAAGACAATGGAAGAGACTGGTGAATCCAATGGAAAAGGAGTCAGAGAAGAGGTCAGTCAAAGTACTATCTTTAGAAGAGCTTCCAGATATTTGTCCTATTGTGGAGGTGTGGAGTAAAGGTAGGAGCCTTGGTCAGGCCTATATAGATGGAGGAGCTCAAATCTGTGTGATTACCCAATCATGTGTGGAGCAATCAGGCTTGAAGGTGTCTGGGGTTTCTGGGTTTCGAATCAGGATGGCTAATCATCAAAAGGTAAAATGTCTTGGTATGATAAAGGAATTGGAGATTGAAGCTTTTAATGTCAAAGCTACTGTAGATTTTCATGTGATGTCTGCGGGTCTGGGTGCTTTTCCAATTATTCTTGGACGACCCTGGTTGCGAGTGGTGGGTGCAGTACAAGACTGGAGGTATGGGACCATTTCTTTGCATAATAAGCAGGGTAATAAAAAATCTTTTGAGATGCATAGTAGGAGATCTTTAAATGATGTATGGGAGAGGCCACAGGATTCAAGTGAAGAGGAAACTACCACCACCACTTCTGAATCAGAGACGGATTCATCGACCGCTGCTTCTAGTGGAGAAGGGGCAGATGTGGCTTTTCTGATATCAGAACAAGAAGGTAATGAAGATAAAGAAGTGCATGAAGTGGGTGCTGAGGGAGAAGATACTATGGGGTCATATGAAGTGATCGAGGAATTATTGCAGCCAAAGATAGAAGTGAAGAAGAAGCAGGAGCTGATTGAAGGAATGCTTAGTCCGGATCTCTCGAGTGGAGAAAAGGTTAGATATGTTAATATGCTGTCTCAATTTCCAGAATTGTTCATCACTTCTTATAGAGAGATTCGAGGATTTAAAGGGCCAGACTTGAGGATTGAATTGAAAGAAGGTGTAAAAACAGTTAGGCAAAAGCTTCGCAGGATGGGACGAGAACAAATGCAGGCCCTGAGAGAGGAAGTTGATAAACTGTTGAGTGCAGGTTTCATTACACCAGTGGATACAGCTGAGTGGGTAAGTCCTACGGTGGTGAGTCCAAAGAAGGATGGCAGGTGGCGTATATGTGTGGATTTCAAGCCTTTGAATGCTGCTACAAAGAAGGATTCTTACCCCCTACCTTTTTTGGATGAGATCTTGGATACTGTAGCTGGTTATGAAAGGTATAGTGTTTGTGATGGGTATTCAGGTTATTTCCAGTTAAAGATTGCAGAAGAAGATCAACGCAAGACGACTTTCATTATGCCGTCGGGATGTTTCTGCTACAAAGTTCTTCCTTTTGGATTGATGAATGGACCAGCCTATTATCAAAGAAGGGCAAATTGGGTATTATCTCCTTTTTTGAACAAGTTTGTGAAGGATTTTATTGATGATTTTTGTATATACAGTTCCAGGCAAGAGCATTGTGATAAGCTGGCTACAGTCTTTCAGCGTTATGATGAGTGGGGTGGTCAATTAAATCCAAAAAAGTGTTTTTTTAGCTCAACCGAGGGTGAAGCTTTTGGGTCATGTTATTTCAGAGAATGGTATTGATCCAGATCCTGATAAAGTCAAGTCTCTTCTTCTTCTTCCTACACCAAAGAATACAAGGCAATTGGCTACAGTCTTTCAGCGTTATGATGAGTGGGGTGGTCAATTAAATCCAAAAAAGTGTTTTTTAGCTCAACCGAGGGTGAAGCTTTTGGGTCATGTTATTTCAGAGAATGGTATTGATCCAGATCTTGATAAAGTCAAGTCTCTTCTTCTTCTTCCTACACCAAAGAATACAAGGCAATTGGCTACTTTTGTGCAAAAGGTGAAGTATATGGCTCGATTCATCTCTCTATCTTCATAGTTGTTATATCCTTTGCAGCAAGCAGTAAAGCATGATCCTTTGCATTGGACGGAGGAGTGTGAGGTAGTTTTCCAAAAAGTGAAGGAGGTGTTGGGAGCTATTCCTACAATGCAGGCACCTAATTGGGAACAGGTATTTTATGTTAATCCTTCAGTAGGTGAAGATGCAATTGGAGCCATGTTGTTACAAAAGGGGAAAGAATCACATTATATGCAACCAGTCTAATGTGCTAGCAGGGTAAAACTTGCCAGAGAAAGGTTGCTATCAGAGGTGGAACTTGTTATGGTTAGTGTACTATATGCCTAGGCGGTTCCGCCATTACTTACTGCCTCGCCCCTTTGTGTTTTTGACAAGCTACACTTTTTTGCCTCAGTTGATAAATGGCACAAATTTATCTAAAGCTATGATAAAGTGGGTGATTGAGTTGCAGGAATTGACTTTCTCATTCTTGGTGGAGGAGAGTACCAGGGCTACTTTAGCTGATCTACTGACATATAAGGAGAGTCCTCTTCTTACAAAGGAGGAGACCATCAAGAAGCCAGTTGAGGATGCGGCTGAATTGGTGAATGCACACTTATTATATTTTGATGGTTCTTACAGGAAAAGCCATGATGCAGCCTCAGGAGGTTTGGTGCTTTATGATCCACAGGGTTGCCTTGTTTTTAAAAAGGGTGTTAAAGTGGATGCACATAACAACAATGAAGCGGAGTATCTGACTTTGGAAGTTGGATTGCAAATATGCTTGAAGCATGGTGTACACAGGATTCGCATTCGAGGAGATGCATTGCTTGTGGTAAAGCAGGTATTGGGAGTTTGGAAGTCAAAGAATATGTTACTCAAAGAAATGTGTTTCAAGATTAAGGGTCTGCTGAAGGAATTTGAAGTTTGGAGTCTAAAGCATGTGGATCGAAGCCATAATGAGGAGGCTCATGAAGCAGCCCAGGGAATGATTGGTGAAGTTTTTGTTCTTAAAGCTCATGCATCATTTTATTGTGGCAGGGAGAATTTACAGGATGTTGAGGAGTTTTTGTTAACAGGGATGATTCCTAATGGTATTGACAGATCAAAAAAATATGGTTTCATCAGGAAAGCTACAAGGTATGTGATGGTTGGTGATGCTTTGTATTTGAAAGGAATTGATTTGATAATGCGAAGAGTACCTTGGAAGGAAGAAAGCTACAAGGTATGTGATGGTTGGTGATGCTTTGTATTTGAAAGGAATCGATTTGATAATGCGAAGAGTACCTTGGAAGGAAGAAATCTACAAAATTCTTAAGCAAAACCATGAAGGAGCATGCGGTGGACATTTTGCCTCAAAGATTATACCTTGCATAAGGTATTGCAGGAAGGTTATGTATGGCCGAGTATACATAAGGATGTTAATCATTGGTGCAGGTCATGCAAACAATGCCAAGCTCACAGTAAACGGATATTAAAGCCTGAAATGAGAAAGACAATTCTTGCTTATGATGTTTTTGAAAAATGGGGAATTGATGCTGTGGGACCATTACCTATTACCAGCTGAGGGAAGTGTTACATCTTGACAGCAGTTGATTACCTTTCTAGATGGGTGGAAGCAAAGGCAGTGAAACAAATTACTACTTAGGAGGTAGCAAAGTTTGTATATCAGGATATCTGCTGTAAGTTTGGTGTGCCATTGGAATTGCTTTCTGATCAGGGTCCAGGTTTCAGAGCAGAGCTTATGGATTATTTGTGTACAAAAATGAAGATCAGTCGCAGTTTTACCACACCTTACTATCCACAGTGTAATGGCTTGAATGAGCGGTTCAATAGTGAATTGATCAAGATTTTATCTAAGGTGACAGAGCAACAAGGCAAGAATTGGGATCTGGAGTTGCCTGCTGCCTTGTGGGCATACAGGACAGCAATTAAAACTGGTACGGGTTTCACTCCATTTTATCTGGTTTATGGGAAAGAAGCCTTATTGCCTATTGAGGTGGAGATACCAGCTATTAAAATGTTGGAAAAGCTTTTGGAAGAGCCTAAAGATCTCCTTAAAGAGCGGCTATTATATTTACAAGAAGCACAGCTGAATAGGGATAATGCTTTGAAGCATTATGAAGATATGCAGGCAAGGACGTTGGAGAAGTTCAACAAAAAGATTAAAAGCAAAGGAATTATGAAGGATGATCTGCTATTACGTTATAATAGCAGGCTGGATAATGCCTTTCATAAGAAGTTTCAAATTAAGTGGGAAGGACCCTTCTTGGTGATGCAAGGATTTGCAAATGGCACCTATCAATTGGCAGATTTAGATGGGACTTTACATGCTTCCACGGTAAATGGATACAGGCTGAAGAAGTATTATGCACGTTTGATGGTGATTATACAGGACGCAGTGTCTGAAGATGTGATTCCAGATGAAGGGCAGTTTTTAGATATGGATTTAGGTCTTGAAATGCTTTTTACTGCTGATCATGAATGATTCAGCAGGCTGGGGGTTGGGCAAAGTATGTCAGGCTTTTTTCTGTAAAGGTGTTTTGAGTCCGTGTACATATGGGATGCGTGGTGTGCAATAAAATTTTGCCCTGAATGCCCTGGCAAGTGTACAGGCTGAGTGGTTTTGTTGTGAGCTGGTATATGCATGTGTTTTTTTTAAGGGAACAAACGCTGGAGATCTGGAAGCTTATTGCAACATGCGGTGTGCAGATGGTTACTAAGCATAGCACCGACTGGGAAATTGATGGGCAAATGTCGTATTTGGTAATTATGATGCTGATGAAGACTGTGGATAGCTCTTGTTTAGGAAAGGTTATGGGCGCCATATATCAAGGGAAAGCAAGGTCATGCTAGCCTCATGTATGATCCAGAGCAAACCATTGGTGCCATGTCCTATCATTTTAGCAAGGTTTGGGGAAGCCCCTGTGGTGGTAGGTACACTCTTTCAGACAGTCACATACGCCTATCGATTCCATGCCATGGCTAGCCAACAGCGTAGGTGTACACCATGTTTGGTCATCAAAGTAAAGGGAGTTGTGCCTAGAAATGCATCTTGGCATTTTGTATATTTATAGCATTATACATTGTATGGGTGAACATCACAAGCATTTTGTATATTTATAGCATTATACATTGTATGGGTGAACATCACAAGCTCAAGTGATGATGATGTATCTTGTGAGGGGCTTCTTCGACAAGATAAGATTTGGTGATGGCCGAGGTATGGGTTGTATTGAGGCATGACCATTAATAATGGTAACAAGGTAGTTTTTGACCATGTATTTAAGGTATTATACAAAGGCATTTGAAGGTTTTTTACTAAGGTATTTAATACCTTAAATACCATCTCGACGTTGGAGGTGACAAGAGCAAGCCGATTCTGCTAAGGAGCTGGTTGCCAGAGGATTCCAAATTGCCGAAAAAAAGCGGTCACTCACGACTGAAATAGCAAGAGCATGGGTATAGCGTGTGGAAGGTGGCAACCAACAAAAAAGGAAGAGTTGGCAGGGAAGGGGCTAACAGGCGCTGCAGAGAAAAAAAAGGAGAGGCGTAGCAGCAAACAAAAAGAATAACCACTGTTTGGAGCCTAGAGCGCGAGACGGTGAGGGGGTCCATGAGAAGAACGTGCTTGCTGTAGAGAAGGTGCCAAGGGTGACAGTGAGAAAGCAGAGGCGCAAACAGAGACCCTCCGCAGAGCAGACTGGTGGCAGCTTCGAAGTGAAGAAATGAAATCGCCTTGCAGAGGTGTGTGGGCAGACGAAGCCCTGGAGAGAGAGAGAGAGCCAGAGTAGTTGGGCGTAGCCGCTGAGTAGAGAGACGTGGGAAGGTGGCCTTGTTTGAGGGCCGGGTCAGTCTGCAGAGCAGCTGGGGGTGGTATAGCCGTCGTGTAGAGGCTACCAACGTGGAGCGCAGCTGGAGCAGACAGGTAGCGCTGGTGATTCTGATGGAGGGGCCCGTGTGTTTGGGTGGCTAGCTGCAGCCATAGGCGTAGAAGAGAGAAGAGGGTGGCGGGTATTGAAGGCGATTGAGGAAGGTGCCTCCTCTGGAGAGTGAGAGAGAGGAAGGGATGGCCGCCTCTGGATGCAGAAACAGAAAGGGCTGCGGCGGCTGGTGGACTGGAGCGATTAAAAGGAAGGAAGGGCGTCAGTCTCAGGGGTGCACAAGGGATGACAGAGTTGAGGCCTCATTTTGATCACAACAGCTGCGGTGGCTGGGTACGTCAACGAAGAGGGCGTTGACTGACAGAGTAAAGCCGGACAAGCAAGGTGTGTTGCTGCTGGAGGCTGGTCAACGTCAGGAAATCTGGGCTTAGTATGGTGATAAGCATACGGCTGTTGCTGATGGGCAGTGTGTGTATGTGAGTTGTTTGCTGTGAGTGTCTACTAAAGGAGAGTGTGAGGATGAGTGATTGAAGCTTGTCATTTGATAAAATATGGTGATGGATCACCTCTTGTAAATGGATAATAGGGTTTGGGTTGATGAGATGTGAGTGGCTTAGCCTTGCTGACAGAGAAAAGGCTTTCATAATGGAATATGTGAACTGTTGAAACTGTCTTTCTTTGGGTATCTCTGGGTGGTAGAGAGAGAGAGAGAGAGATTTTTCTTTCCAGCTAGAGAAGCTGGTGGTGCCCCTTGTGCTTGTGAGTGTTCTGAAGGTGGTGAGTCGGCGAGCTATAGTGGCCTTTTTGTTTTCTTGAGCTGTCTCACAATGGCTATCAACGGTTTCGGTAGGATTGGCCGGAACTTCATTCGCTGCTGGCACGGGAGGAAGGATAGGACTCCCCTTTGGACGTCGTTGTCATCAACGACACTGGGAGGTGTGAAGCAAGTCGGGCGCTGCTGTTACGCCTTGGAGAAGGTGAGGAGGAGCGAAGTGAATTTTCCCAGGGCCAGCGCTACACGTTGTGTGGACAAAAATAGGAGTTGAAATGTGTATATACATGTACATGGCGTGTGTGAACTTTTGCTTTTGAGAGCATTGCTAGGTGTACAGAGTAAATGGTTTTGATGTGAGCATGCACAGCTTGTCCAGTGCGAGGTCAGATGATGGAGATAATGTCAGCTGCTCGGATATCTGGTTATGTGTATGCGTCTCCAAGGATAAATGGGCACAAGAGTTGCAATTGAAGATGTGGAAAGCATGGGCAAGCAATTGATGATGGGCTAATGTAATCTAGAGCATAGGTGTAAATGAAGTGAGGGTGGCCATCTTTAGGCCTTAGGAAAAATAAAGATAATAATATATATATTAAGTGCCAACTGGTAACGTTGACGTGGGAGCTGAGAGTGGCTGCCAGCGTATACCTTCCAGAAGACGGTCGAAACTGGCGAGTCGGCGTGTGCTGTAGAAAAGGCTGTCACCGTGTAGTTGTAGGGGGCTGAGAGGCGCAACTCTGCAAGCCAGGCACCGTGTGAAGAGGTGAGCGCAGTGCGCAGCAATTGGCTAGCGACTGAAGTTGCAGCACGTGGAGGCTCTCAGGTGCAATCGTGTCTGAGCATGGAGAGCACGGCTACAAGGGTTAACTGGCGGGCGTCGAAAAGCCAGTGAGACTGGTGCAAAGAGAAAAGGCAAGAGACAGTGGATGCAGCTGCAAGGAGTGGAGAAGGCCAGGAACGTGTGTCAGATGAGAAGCTCTGTGAGCGCAGCTGCAAGTGGTGAAAAGGCGTAGCTGTATGGGAGCCGCCTAGGAGCTACTTTGGGTGTAGTTTTGCAGCAAAGGGTGCCGACTGTGTAAACAATAAGCGGGCTCTACTGAGAGGAAAAAACCGCCTTGGTCAGTAGCCAACGGGCATGAAAAAGGAATGGGGCCGCCAAAGGTAGATGAGTCGCCTTGCTGAGGTTCCGAAGACGAGCAAGGAGAGAGGACTACAAGAGTGGAATGCTAGGCAGACTGGCGAGTATCATGGTTGTAGGGAAACAGCGTAGGTGAGAAGAGTTGGATGGTCGCCTTCTTGTAGAACTGGGTGCTGAGGCAAAGAAGATTGGGCAACCATCTTGTGAACAAAGAGGAGGCCTCTCGAGTCATGGTGTGGGCCTTGGGTACAGAGAGACCAGCTGTAATAAAAGAGAATTGCCGCCTTGCAGTAGAGGTGCTGGGGCGACTCTGGTGATTCTGAAGATAACTGAATGCAGACAAAGGTTGGTGATATACAGTGCGGCTGACAGAGGATCAGCACAGAGAGCCAGAGTGAGAATGCGTGTGTGTGGTATTTTGTGGTTTTCTACCTCTTCTGGGGATTCAAGCCAGAGTTGTAAATTCTTTTGATTAGCTGTGGCTGGTGTTTGGTGATGCCAAAGAATTCTTTGTTTCTTTGTTCATTTGGGTACGAGTTGTGACAGCCAGATCTGAAATATAAGTCTTGTTCACGCTCTTTGGTCTGGTGTTCTGGTGTGTTTGAATGCGTGTGTGGAAGTGTGGCATGCTATAAGGGCGTAGACAGCTTTACCGCTTCCGTGCCATCACTTTTTGGTGCCTCCACAGAGGAACAGATTTCCTCTAGTTTGTGAAAGAAGATAGGGGCTGTGTGAAGCAAGATTTAGAAAGATGGCTCAAGATTTTCCAGAGTATTGGGGATTGCCACAGGAAAGTGCAGTCAGGTTTCTGGAGAAGATGGAATTTACAGCCTTGATGAAAGATAGGGCAACCCCGGAGATCCTTTCTCAGATTTTGGCTTATTGCTTGCAGGGTGATGCAAAAACATGGTTACAGATGTTTGTGACTACACACAGGAACATTCATCAGCAGGATCCTGAGTACCGTGTAGTCAGAGCTGCATTCTTGGTACAGTTTGCCCGAGTGAGGAGTCCAAATGAGGTGTGGAAGGAGTTGTGCAACATTCAGCAGAAGGATGGTCAGGATGTGGATCAGTACCTGATAGAGTTTGGTAGACTGTGGAGTCTATGGTGTGAGGCTCTGATTCCTGAAGTACCCCCGCAGATGATAAAGAGAGACCGGTTTGTGGCTGGTCTGGAGCCAACCCTTCATTTGAAGGTGGAGCTGAAGAACCTGGATAGCTTTGAGGAGGCTGTCAGAGTAACTCGTGAGAAGGAGTGGAAGGTAAAACGTCTGAGGCAGATGGGAATACAGGAAGAGCCGAAGAAGTTTATGAAGATGCCAGAGATTGAGAGTATACATCCTGAAAGGGAAGCTGCTGTTGTTCCAGAACAGGAATACACTTTGAAGAGGGACATACATGATGCAGTGGAGCTCATGAAGTCTCTAAGTTTGAATTGGATGGAAGCAGGTGGAAAGGGAAGAAGCCGAGGTGCACCAAATAATAGAAGGGACAGTATCTCAACAGGTGAAAGGAACATGGGAGGAACAGGGAGAGGACGGGGCTACTATTTGAGTAATGTCCAATGCTGGAATTGTGGGGAGCGGGGACATATAAGCCCTCAATGTGACAAGCCGCCCAGAGCAGGTGGTGGAATATATCCTGTGATGCAGAGGACTAATGATAGATCGGAGGATCATAGTGTTGAAGTAAAAGATCCAAATCAACCCTCTACCAGTGGAGTCAAATGGGAGGATAAAGGAAAAGGACCGGCTCTCAGCTTGATAGGAGTGGAGACCATTCCAGAGATTATGCCTGTGGCAAAGAGGATGAGGAGTACAATGGCAGAACCTGAACCATCTTCTAAGAAAGGTAAACATGTCCAATTTGATATAAGCCCTCAACCAGAGAAGAAGAAGAGGAAGCCAAGGAGACATTATAAAACTTCAGATTTGCATATTGGTCAAGGTCAGGAGGAGTATACATTAATGGGAGATTTAAAGGGAAGGGTAGCCAATATAACATTTGCCCAATTACTTGGATTGTGTCCGAAGCTTAAGAGAGAGTGGAAGAAGTTGGCAAATCCGAGGAAAGTAAATGAGCAGGAACCCACACAAGGCGAAATGGAGCTGATGTCTGTGGAAGACCTTCCTGATATTTGTCCATCAGTTGATGCCTGGTGTGGAAGTGTGAGTGTTGGAGAAGCATATGTTGATGGCGGTGCACAAATCAGTGTGATGACTCAGTCCTGTATGGAGAGATTGGGGTTGAAGCTGAATGCTAGTTCAGACTTTAGACTCCGTCTGGCAAATCATGCAAAAGTGAAGTGTCTGGGTATATGCACAGAAGTGCCAGTAACTGCTTTTGGTGTGGTTTGCAATATAAATTGCCATATTATGCCGGCTGGTTTGGGAGCTTATCCGCTGATTTTGGGCAGACCTTGGCTCAGACAGGTGGGTGCTATCCAAAACTAGAAAAGGGGAACCATAACAGTACATAATAGGAGAGGGCGAGCCAGGAAATTCAACATGAGTAGTAAGCGGGAAATGAAGACTGAACCTGAAGAAACAAGTGCTGATGAGTATTCAGATAGTGAAACTGAAGAAGAGAGTTCTACTTCTGATGATGAGAGCCAGGTATCATTTATAATGAAGGAAGAAAGCAAGCATGTGATGCAAGCTGAAGAGGAGTTAAAGAGGGAAGAAGAAAGCAGACTTGAAGATATGGATAGTCTGATGCAGCCTCCATCACCAGTGCAGAGAAAGAGAAGCTGTTACAGGGCATGCTGAATCCTAAATTGCAGCCAGTGGAGAAAGAAGAGTATATGAAGGTAATACATAAATTCCCTCATTTGTTTATTACTTCATATGAAGAGATCCGAGGATTCAAATGTGAACCAATGCCTATAGTATTAAAGGAGGGTGTGAGGCCAGTGTTTCAGAAACTGAGGAGGATAAATAGAGAGCTATTGCCTGTATTAAGGGAGGAGCTGAATAAGTTGTTAAAAGCAGGGTTAATTTATCCAGTAGATCACTCAGATTGGGCAAATCCAGTGGTCTTTACTCCAAAGCATACAGGTGGTTGGAGAGTCTGCATTGATTACAAGCCTCTGAATGCTGCAACAAAAAGCAATCACTATCCTCTGCCATTCATTGATGATATTTTGGACAGGGTAGCTGGACATGAGAGGTATAGTGTATGCGATGGTTTCTCTGGATATTTTCAGATCTCAATTGCTGAGGAAGATCAGGCTAAAACCACAATCATTACACCATGGGGTTGCTTCTATTACCGAGTAGTACCATTTGGTTTGAAAAATGCACCCTCGTGGTATCAGAGGAACACTGATAGAGTACTTGCACCTCTTACAGATCATTTTGTGAGAGCTTTTTTGGATGATATATGTGTATATAGTTCTCAAAAAGAGCATGGTAATAAATTGGAGCAAGTATTTTCTAAAATGGATGATGCAAGTGGACAGCTCAATCCAAAGAAGTGTCATTTAGGACATTCAAAGGTGAAGCTGTTGGGGCATATGATATCTCAGAATGGAATTGAACCTGATCCAGAGAAGATAAAAGCTCTTGTCTTATTATCTGCACCATCAACATCCAGGCAGCTGCAGACTTTTGTCCAAAAGGTAAAATATATGGCAAGATTTGTTCCTTTAATGTCTCAACTGCTTTATCCTCTTCAGCAGGCTATGAAGAAGGAACCATTGCAATGGAATGAAGAATGCGAGGAAGTGTTTGAGAAAGTGAAGGAAGTATTGGGAGGTATTTCCAGCGTAAAAGCTCCGGATTTCTCTCAGGTCTTTTATGTGAATCCATCTTTTGGTCCGGATGTAGTTGGAGCAATCTTAATGCAGAGAGGAGATGAATCCAGATATATGAAGCCTGTGTATTATGCAAGTAGGGTGAAGACATGAGCAGAGAGGAAATATACTGAGGCTGAATTGGTTTTGTCAAGTTTGGTGTATGCTTGCAGGAAATTCAGGTCATATCTCCTGATGAAACCATTTGTGGTGCTGACAAATTATACTTTACTCCCTCAGCTGGTGAATGGTACTTCACTCTCAAAAGGTATGATGCGGTGGTTAGTGGAGCTTCAAGAGTATGATTTCTCATTTTTGATTGAGGATACTTGTAAGGCAACTCTAGCAGATCTTCTAACATACAAAGATGGCCCGATACTAGTGAAGGAAGTGGATTCAAAGATAGAAAAAGAGGAACAGATTATCATTCCTAGAGCTCATGTTTTGTTCTTTGATGGTTCGTATAAAAGGAGTATACATCAGGCCACCGGGGGATATATAATCCAGGATTCAGAAGGTGTGCTGATTCTAAAGAATGGAATACATCTGGAAGCTGAAAGTAACAATGAGGCTGAATACACAGCATTGTTTCAAGGGTTGCAGGCTGCTCTAAAGCAGAAAATTCAAAAGTTAATCATAAAGGGAGATTCTCTATTAGTGGTAAAGCAGGTCTTGGGTAGCTGGCGAGCAAAGAATCCGAGATTAAAAGAATGTCTGGCTAATGTTAGAAGGCTGCTACATCAATTTACAGCATGGAGTATTCAACATGTGCAGCGGGAGGAAAATCATATGGCACATGAGTTGGCTCAGGAGGCAATTAATCAGGATCCAGTGATTGCAAAAATCGAAGAGCCATTGTACAGAGGGAGAGAATACCTATCCAGAGTGGTGGATTATTTACTTTCAGGTCGCTTGCCTGAGGAGCTCAAAAAAGGCCAAAAGTATCATTTTATCAGGAAAAGGAAGCATTATGTCATGATTGGGGATGAATTATACATGCAGGGAGCTGATCAGGTATTGAGGAGAATTCCCTGGAGAGAAGAGATTTATTATATTCTATCTTCAAATCATGAGGGAGCATGTGGGGGTCATTATGCATTTAAGATCACCTTGCAGAAGATATTACTGGAGGGTTATGTATGGCCTTCCATCCAGAAGGATATTCAACACTGGTGTAGGTCTTGCCATGAGTGCCAAAGAATGGGGAAGAGGATCTTAAAAATGGAGCCGAGAAACATCATGCTGGTATATGACATTTTTGAAAGATGGGGAGTAGATGCAGTTGGACCATTTCCCAGGACAGCCAGAGGAAAGTGTTATGTGCTTACTGCGGTGGATTACCTATCAAAATGGGCAGAAGTGAAGGCAGTGAAGAGAGTGGATAGTAAAGAGGTGGCTGATTTTGTGTATGAACATATATGCTGCAGGTTTGGAATTCCTCTGGAGATACTATCAGATAATGGACCTGAATTTAGAGGAGAGGTAGTTGACCATTTATGCAGAAGATTGAATATCAACCACAAGTACTCCACTCCTCATCACCCTCAATGCAATGGCTTGAATGAAAGATTCAATGGTGAATTTAAGCTGATGATAACCAAAATGACAAAAGGCCATATCAAGAATTGGGATATAGAGATGAATCGTGTATTATGGGCATACAGGGTTGCTATAAAATCTGGTACACAATTCTCACCCTTTCATTTAGTTTATGGGAAGGAAGCACTCATGCCTATTGATGTGGAAGTTCCAGCTTTGAAGTTTTTGATTGAAGAAGGGCATGAGCCTATTGATTGTTACAGAGAAAGATTACTGGCTTTGCAAATAGTTCAGCTGGACAGAGAGCTAGCATTTGATCACTATGCAGCTATGCAATTGAAAAGACAAGAGAGAGAAAATGAGAAGGTGGAGCAGAAAGAAATTGAAGAGGGTGATCTGGTTCTCAGGTATAATAGCAAGCTGGATAGTACTTTTCATACTGCATTCCAGACAAAGTGGGAAGGTCCGTATAAAGTTGAGAGAAAATTTGATAATGGGAGTTATCAGCTTGCTGATTTGGATGGAAAGAAGCATAAAAGGAGAGTGAATGGTTTACGATTGAAGAAATATTTTGCTCGATTGATGTTAGCCGTGAAAGAAGAAGATCAGGAAGCTTATGATGCATGTCAGGAAGATGTAGAAGGTACAGAGGAAAATCTGAATATTTCATCCCTGTTTGTACAGCTGCTGGACATGAATGTCTCAGCAGAAGTAGGGGGTTGCTAAATATGTGTGGACAAAAATAGGAGTTGAAATGTGTATATACATGTACATGGCGTGTGTGAACTTTTGCTTTTGAGAGCATTGCTAGGTGTACAAAGTAAATGGTTTTGATGTGAGCATGCACAGCTTGTCCAGTGCAAGGTCAGATGATGGAGATAATGTCAGCTGCTCGGATATCTGGTTATGTGTATGCGTCTCCAAGGATAAATGGGCACAAGAGTTGCAATTGAAGATGTGGAAAGCATGGGCAAGCAATTGATGATGGGCTAATGTAATCTAGAGCATAGGTGTAAATGAAGTGAGGGTGGCCATCTTTAGGCCTTAGGAAAATAAAGATAATAATATATATATTAAGTGCCAACTGGTAACGTTGACGTGGGAGCTGAGAGTGGCTGCCAGCGTATACCTTCCAAAAGACGGTCGAAACTGGCGAGTCGGCGTGTGCTGCAGAAAAGGCTGTCACCGTGTAGTTGTAGGGGGCTGAGAGGTGCAACTCTACAAGCCAGGCACCGTGTGAAGAGGTGAGCGCAGTGCGCAGCAACTGGCTGGCGACTGAAGTTGCAGCACGTGGAGGCTCTCAGGTGCAATCGTGTCTGAGCATGGAGAGCACGGCTACAAGGGTTAACTGGCGGGCGTCGAAAAGCCGGTGAGACTGGTGCAAAGAGAAAAGGCAAGAGACAGTGGATGCAGCTGCAAGGAGTGGAGAAGGCCAGGAACGTGTGTCAGATGAGAAGCTCTGTGAGCGCAGCTGCAAGTGGTGAAAAGGCGTAGCTGTATGGGAGCCGCCTAGGAGCTACTTTGGGTGCAGTTGCAGCAAAGGGTGCCGACTGTGTAAACAATAAGCGGGCTCTACTGAGAGGAAAAAACCGCCTTGGTCAGTAGCCAACGGGCATGAAAAAGGAATGGGGCCGCCAAAGGTAGATGAGTCGCCTTGCTGAGGTTCCGAAGACGAGCAAGGAGAGAGGACTACGAGAGTGGAATGCTAGGCAGACTGGCGAGTATCATGGTTGTAGGGAAATAGTGTAGGTGAGAAGAGTTGGATGGTCGCCTTCTTGTAGAACTGGGTGCTGAGGCAAAGAAGATTGGGCAACCATCTTGTGAACAAAGAGGAGGCCTCTCGAGTCATGGTGTGGGCCTTGGGTACAGAGAGACCAGCTGTAATAAAAGAGAATTGCCGCCTTGCAGTAGAGGTGCTGGGGCGACTCTGGTGATTCTGAAGATAACTGAATGCAGACAAAGGTTGGTGATATACAGTGCGGCTGACAGAGGATCAGCACAGAGAGCCACAGTGAGAATGCGTGTGTGTGGTATTTTGTGGTTTTCTACCTCTTCTGGGGATTCAAGCCAGAGTTGTAAATTCTTTTGATTAGCTGTGGCTGGTGTTTGGTGATGCCAAAGAATTCTTTGTTTCTTTGTTCATAGGTGTTGATGTGGGCAGATAGCTTTTTATGACCCTTGTGGCCACATCAAATTGCAGAGATGGTAGTGTACGCTCCCATGAATGAATGGAGGAAATGGTTTTCGACGATACTTTTACAAGGGGAGACATAGACTCATCGGTCTCTTGTTGGGTGTTGACAAGAGTAGGTGTAGAGCATGAAGAAACTTCTATATCAACGTGTGCCTGGCATGAGGATCTAGAAGCTTCATGTGGCTCCCCCCTTCCTGAGCTAGGTGGTATTGATCGATATCGTTTGGGAATCCAAACTAGCTCTGGAAGAAGTGGTGCGAAGTACTCTGTTATTTTTCCCTTACCATGGTCTTGAATTGTCGTTGGGGTGGCAACATTTGGTTTACAAGATTTTACAGGTGATGTAGAGGGATTCAACTTATGCTTAGGGACCCAAATCTGGTCATTCCCTTCATAGTAACCTTGGGCTACTAATAATTTTTTAGGAATCCATCGTGATGTTACATTGCCCTTTCTCGAGCGGGTAGCTGCTTTCCTTCTACGAGGCTTCTTGTCTGAACAAGATTGAGCCGGGGAAGTAGCTGTTAACGAAGCTTTTGGCACCCATTTGTATGTACTCTTTGGCATAGTAAGCGGAGCCTTGGAGACCACATTGCCTATTTCCACTCTTGGCATTGAAGCGTTACGTTAGTGGGGTGGTAAACAATCAAAGATGGTTTTGCCACTAGACTTTGTGATTTTTCGTTATTTAGCATTTTGTCTAGAGTTGATGACAGGTGCGAGATTTTGAGCGGTCAGACTGAGAGTGGGTTCTTGCATTGTAACTCGCCTGGTTGCCCAACCAATGTTGCACTTGGTGGCTAACATCCATTTGCGCCCTAAGTTTACAGTCCCCTCCATGGTACCAATAGGCATAACCAAAAAGCTTTGAATTACGGTCCCCTTGTCATAGGCAACCGGAGTGTGCAGAATTCCTGAGACAGGGGTTTTCTTCTTGTTGATTCCTTTAACTTGGATAGCACTCTTGGATAAAGGTGGTTTTCCAAGTTGACACCACACGCCATATGATAGCAAATTGTGTTGAGCTCATGTATCCAATAATGCATTATACAGCACCTCCCCGTAAGGACTCTGTAACTCAATCGGGTATCTTAGAGGCGGGTCAGATTCCAGTGAATCCTCCTCTGCCTCCTCAAAAAATGCTTGCATAATCCCCAAGTTGGCTTCTTGTTGGCGCCTAGCACGCTGTTGACGTTCTTTAGCTTCAATTCTTGCTTGTATCTTCTTAAGCTCAGCTTGTTCTTTAGCTGCCTTCTTCTGATGGATTGCATGTAACTCCTCTTGGCTCAGGGGTTCATGGTATCTTTTGAATTTACTCCCATTGAGGAATCCAATAGTTTCAACTCCGTCGAGAGTCTCCACTCGGATGGTACCTTGCGGGGTAATTTCACATACTCTATACGGTCCCTTACCAGCATATTTGAGCTCCTTCTTTTCGTTACGCACTCCATACATCAGGACTTTATCCCCAACCTTGATGTCCTTGTCTTTCAGGTGGCGGTCAAACCATTTTTTCCTTCTATCCTTGTCCACAAGGGCATTATACACATCCAATTGTCTTTCTTCGTTTAGTCGCTCAAGGATATACAGACGCTCTACTAAGGATTACCATCCCAACCCTCTTGCGTAGCAACACGAAGATTGGGAATGACAAATTCCCATGGCATGACTGCTTCTTGGCCATATACCATTTTGAATGGTGTGCAGTTAGCCACTTTGTACGTAGTACGATAGGCCCATAAAGCTGTCGTAAGCTTTAGATCCCAATCTGTGCGATGAGCTTCAATTGTCTTTGTCAAAACACAGATTAAGGTCTTGTTATTGGTACTCTCGGCTTGGCCATTCGCTTGCGAATAATAAGGGGTAGATTTATGATGGGATATCATGAAATTTGTTGTGAGCTCCTTAATCACTTCATTTATAAAATGTGTACCACTGTCGCTCAAAAGTTCAAAAGGACAACCGAAGCGTGTGATTATATTTTCAAAGAGGAACTTGGCTGTTGTCCTCGCATCTGCCTTACGTGTCGCTTTCACTTCAGCCCATTTGGTCATATAGTCAGTGGCCACAATAATATAGTGAGATTGTGTGTTGCGGGCCGCTGGGCTAATTGGACCTACAAAGTCTAAACCCCACTTTTCAAATGGTTGGTTTACTTTAATTGGGTGTAAGGGCATCTGATCTTTCCGCTGGGGTTTCTGGTAGCATTGGCATTCATCGCAACCCTTCACAAAAAGTGATGCATCTTGGAACATAGTGGGCCACCAATAGCCTGATTGTAAGATCTTTCACGCAATTAAGTCTCCTGAGAAGTGACCACCGGCTACGCCCATATGTGCCTCTTGCAAAATGTATAGATACTCATCCTCTCGGGCACAACGCCTAAGAACGTCATCCTTTCCTCTTTTATAAATAGTCCCGGCTATTAGGCAATAGGGTTTGCATTCCTTGATCAGCTTTCGAGCTAGATCTTTACGAAGCTCCTTGGGTGGAAAGCCATTAACCAAAAAGTTAACAATCTTCTCACTCCATTCAGGCATTGTCTCTACCATGAACAGGGAAGTGTCAGGTAAGTCATCATCAACTCCCGTAGGAGCTTCACCATTAGGTATGCGAGACAAATGATCAGCCACATGACATGTTTTTTGCCAGGTCTCACAACAACAGTGAAATCAAACTCAAGAAGAATCAATAGCCATCGTGTGATTCTTCCTGTGGAGCATGGTTTGTTTACTAGATACAACAATGCTTGATGATCCACATAGAAAACAAACTTGGTGGCAAGGAGGTAATAACAAAATTTCCTTACTACATATATCATTGCCAACCCTTCTCGCTCCATAGTGGTGTAGTTCATTTTAGCATCGTTCAACTGGCGATTGGCAAAGCTAATGGGGTAGTCTAGTTTGTGTTCTCTAGGTTGAGATAACACACATCCAATAGCAAAGTTTGATGCATCAATATGCACATGGAAGATTAAATCCTAGTTAGGCATTCGCAAGATTGGAGAAATCGTCGCCAAGGCCTTCTTTAACAGCTCATATGCACGGTCACAATCTTCGGTTCAAATAAACTCGATGAGAAGCTTATACAACGGTCGAGCTATCGCAGCGACGAAGAATAAAATAAACCTTCGATAATAACCAACATGGCCCATAAAGCGTTGGACTCCCTTATAGTTGGTGGGTGGAGGCAATTCCAAAATGACCTTGATTTTACTCTCGTTGGTGGAAATCCCATTTTTGGACACTATATGCCCTAAGATAACTCCGTGTTTAACCTAGAATTGGCATTTCAAAGGATTCAAGGAGACGCGATATAATCTACACCTTTCAAATATTTTTCGCAAACACATCAAGTGCTCGTCCCAAGAGGAATGAACACAAAGATCATCTAAGAAAGCTTCACAAAAGTCCCTTAGATATTCCTTAAAGGCTGTGTTTTTATCAATCGTTGGAATGTTGCAGGTGCATTGGTCAAGCCAAAGGCCATGACGCGAAAGGCAAACACTCCAAACATCGTGATAAATGCTGTTTTAGCTTGGTCCTCTACTGCAATTATGATCTGATTGTAACCAGAGTACCCATCTAAAAAGCTATATGCCTCCTTGCCTGCAACTCTTTCAAGCACATGTTCAGAATACGGCAAGGGGCAATGATCCCTTCTGGTGGCTACATTAACCTTTTTGAGATCAACGGACACTCTTAGTTTCCCATTCTTCTTTGGTACGATGACTATCGGAGAAACCCATTCTGAGTGCTCAATAGGGTATATGAATCCACATTTTATAAGCTTTTCAATTTTCTCTTGTACAATCTTTGCATACTTAGGATTCATTGGGTAGGGATGTTGCTGGACTGGTTTAGCAGTGCTAATCATTGAAATCGTGTGTTGCACCACCGAGGGTGGAACACCCTTCATATCATGATGTGTCCAAAGCAAATATGTCTTTGAATTCCTTAAGAAGCTTCTTGAGTGTAGCTTCCTCCGTCTGGGTGAGGTCTTGAGCAATAAAAACTGGGTTAGACTCCTCACCTGGATCTGCGAGTTCTATCTCCTTAACTACCGCCGCTGGGCTATCATAGACACCGCTACTCCCATTGGTAGGCATTCGTTGGGCTTTTGTGTAGACTACTTTACGTTCCCCTGTGGTAAATGATTTGAAATGCTCGGGTGCGGGGTGTAAGTCTACCGGTTCCTGTTGTGCCAGTTTTTTTTCTTTTAATTTTGCATCCTTTTGTTGCTGAGCTAACTCTTGGTTTTGCCGCCTTCTCGCAGTACGACTTAGCTTTGGCTTCTCTTTGATTTCTAATTGGGCGACGTCACGAGGTTGCGAAATACACCACATGACACTTTGGAGGTATTGTCCCCAATTATCCGCTAACTTCCAATGAGCATCAATAGCTCCTACATAACTAAGCCATTCTGCAGTGGATCTCTCTTTGTTTATTGTAGTTCGTACATTAGCTTGATAGCGTTGTCGCTTATGTCTTGTTTTCTTCTTACCAAGTTTTTGATTTTTGTTTCTGTCAAATTCGGACTCACTTAGTCAATCTTCACTTGTGTCCCCCTCACTCTTGGATGAACTGCAGGAGGTCACCGTCCTAGGCCTTGAGCACTTTGCTTCCACACTTGGGTGAATATTTGATTCATCCCCACCATCAGGCTCAGAGTCAGTTTCTTCTTGAGATTCAGACGACTCAACGTTGCATTGGTCAGAGTCTTTGCTACTGTCAATGTCAAGGGAGTTTGCCACTTTCTCGCCATCAGGAGTCAAGTGCATAACACCTATCATGTTTGCACTAACGGTGGCATATCTTGCCCCTCAGGCGTTACCCAACTTGTGCCTCTATTTCCCCATGTGTCTGTCTATGGTTGCCGCTAGGTGTACCCAATCCACGTTATCCGACTTAGTCATACCCGGTAGGACATCCATATAAGGAGAATCTTCTCTTTTTTGCATGTATAGCAATACCTTGATAGGGCAGAGTGAATAGTGGTATCCGATCGATTATCGATGATAACCTTGCTTCCTAAAGGATGCGCACGACCATTCTCAAGATCAACTCGAATGACAAAGTCCTAGAATTGTAGGTAGACATGGCTTTTCGACCAGTCATGCACCATTTGTGCTTCCCTCATGAAAGGACGTCCTAAGATCATTTGATATGACATAGGATGCTTGGAGAAATCCATTACAATGAAGGTATGTCTTACCTTGTACCCCAGAACCTTGATCTTAAGGTCCCTTAATATCCCAATAGGTTTAGCAATAGTTCCATTTGCCATCTTAACCACTATGTTTGTGACTTCGAGGTGAGGTCTTCCCATAGATTCCCAACAGTTTTTAGTCACAATGCTCACTCCAGCACCACCATCAAGGATTCCCTTTAGAGTTAATCCCTTGGTAGTAATGGGGAGGGTTGCATTAGATTCGTCACACCTTCAAAGTACTGTCCCAACTTGTTAACAGGTATTTCAATGACCGAGTCTTCATCTAGGTTGGGTTGTAGATCCCAATGTTCCCCTTCATTTTGAAGCATGTCGGGTCTATCCATATTTGTAAATTGCGGTAACCCCGCCTTCAGTTCTCCACATTGAGAAATGCCCGAAGAGCTAAGAATAGCTCAGGATCTCCGTATAACTTGGATATGATCGTGGTTCTGATTTTAGAGGACATGAAATCCATTAGCTTGGACAATTCAACGGTACTTTTTGAGATATCGCCTCTTGACTAGGGACTGGTGAAGATGGAATCACTTCCTCTTCGATGGGGTCAGGCATTCCCTCACTAAACATTCTTTCCAGCAAGAAGGGTGGTTGCCCCACTTCTTGATGTCCTATCCTCACTTTCTTCCTGAATGATACTAGGTATAGCTAACGGTTTATGGTTTCTGTGAGGTTGAACTTAACTTGCGTAGGAAACACTGTGCCTAGAATTTGGATTTTTCAAGGGTTTGGCTCCAGTTCTCTTTGTGTTTCTTTCACCAAACCCCTTAAGTGTTGCACTTGTTCAATCTCCTCAACTGGGTTTGGGAAAGTTCCAATCTTTTTCTTGAGGGTTTTTGGCCCACGTGGCTTGTCTTGGGGAGTCAGTCAGTTTGGGTGGCCGAGAGGGCATTAGCTGACTTGGTTGTGGGGCCGGGGAGTTTCCTTTTGTTTCCCTTGATTTATGTATTCGCTTGATTCTCCTTCATTGAGCTCCCCACTAGTGGGGTCCTCCCTTAAGGATTGGCTTTGGTCCCCATGGTTTCTATTGAATCGGAATCATCTTCAGGATCATTTATATACACGGGGTCGTCTCCTGTCCCTATGTTAGTCTTTGAACTAGGCTTAGAGCTCGTGGCATTAAGCGATCTCTTCCGCCGCGTTTTCTTTTTCTTTGCTCGAGCAATTGATGCAGTATCCCTCTCTTCGAGAATGTAGTTTTGATTTTGAAGCATTGACCGTGTAACTACATTCGCAGGTACAACAGGTGTGGTTCCTCGTGCCTCGTTATAGTGAGCTCAACCAAATTCAATGGTGTAATCTTGGGTGCACTAGGATTATGTGGACATTGAACAATCAAATGATCTATGCCATAATGATTACATGTAAGTACCAGCATTCCCGATGTGCTCCCTTGATTTGGTTGCATTTGAGTAGCGATCTTTTGTAGCCTATTAGGGCACTCTGCTACACGATGCAGTCCACCACAATCGTAGCATTGAAGAGGTGGTCTCCTCGCCAAGGTATTAAGGTTTTGCCCTCTTGTGGCGAGAGCAGCAGCTTGATATACAGGCTTGACTTGCCCGAAATGATCCTCCATGTAGTACTGGGGAGTCATTTCAAACGTATCAATCCCATATGGAGCAGTGGGGTCTATCTCCTCTTCATAATCTCCACACGCACTATGTGACTCACAACCATCTGGTTTATAGGGTTAATCCTTGGATGTGGAGGTTGTGGTCCTAGCAGCACTGGCGGTGGTAACGGCACAGACTGGACTACATTTAGGTTCCTTGGAACTATGTGCTGTTGACGGTTGCTCAACAGGTGGTACAGGCATCAGCGCGGGTACTTGAGGTGTGTTTGACCAGGCTAGTGGTGCCTGATTTGCCAACATATGCTTAAGTACTAGGCAATCCTTAGATTGATGGCCATACTTACCACATGCATTGCAATTCTCATTGAATTTGACTCTGAATATGGGACATTCACTCGTACTATGTGGTCCTAAGCAAACCGAATACCATTGTTGCTCTCTTCTTGGGTACATATGGCTATTTTGAGGAGCTCGATTACCCCTAAAGTATTCTTGGAGAGCCTTAGTTAGGTCAGTCATAAACATTTCGGATATCTTGGGCTCCTTGGCGATAGGTTTTACGGTCATTGGCTCGTGCCCAGATACTTTGCGAACTAACAGATTTTGTCTCAGAAGACACCTTTTTACCTGCAAACAATCATCAAGTTGTCTTCTAATTGGATTGCATTGGCAGTGACTGCTTCCCACGTTGTAAGACCTCTAATGACTAGGCCATTGTATATGTCCTCGTGGCGCAATCCTCGAATGAATTTATCAAGCAGTTGGTTGTTATTAAAGCGCTCATCGGGAGTGCAGCGAGAATTTAGATGCTTTAATCGACTAATAAAGTCTCTCACTGACTCCCCTTCCTCGCGTTCCGGCTTTTGGAGTTGAGATGCTACTCCCCAAAGCACACCCTCCTGTATGTATTCTTCCAAGAACAATCTCTTGAGAGTGGGATAGTGAGTACGCTCTTCAACCCTTAAAGTTCGATACCAATCTCCGGCTTTTCCACTCAAGGTTAAGCCTAAGGCTTTACATTTATGTAGCTCATTGTGCTCTTCCAAGGAATCACACACGTGTTCAAAAACTTCAATGTGCTTCCTAACATCTTCGTTACCATTGAAGTTCTAAGTGAGCTTGGCCACTTGTACCGCCTTGCTTCTAGGCTCTCTCTCAGGCATGCCACGCATGTTTTCCCACGATAGATCATCCGATCGTCTGAGCAAATGCTGCGAGATCACCTAGGTGAGCAGGCATAGCTGGTGGAGGCACTTCTAGGATAGCCTGGTTGATAGGAGTTGGCATTGGTCTTGGTATGTATGCAGCTGACGTAGGATATAATATGTGACTAGGCCTAGCTTCTCTTGTTGGATAAGGGTTGCGATAAGGCGATCATGGAGCATATGCCATTGGCATAACAAGAGGCGTAGAAGCTACATGAGCATGAGTAGCGATAGGTACATATGGTTGATAGGCACTGGCACGCACTGTTGTAGGTACCGTTCCACTAGGTAGCGGTGTCGTACTAACTATAGTGGTCACAGGTGCACTTTTGGTCATGCTCATCATCGGAGTAGGCATTGTGGATTCCCTAATGGAAAGTTGAGCCAAGTTTGGGGAAAGCTAAAGTTACTGCTCGTGGCCTCAACATGCATTGAGACTCCAGGCGAAACAACATACGAAGGGTCTATGGGACTCACCGAGGGAGTCTCCAATTGTGACAGGGTTGGTTGTTTGGCCTTGCCCGTATCCAAAAATTTCATAGGGCCAGTGGAAACTAGGTTCACTCCCCTATTTTGCCTCTCAAATTGGATAATTCTATAAATAACCTCACATATCATTTGTTGTTGCTCCTCTAGATTAGTGGCATGATGTAGATCGTATGACTTCTAACCAACCTACATGGTATGTGTAACCCGTGTATAGGTCAGTCAGAGTCTCCGTCTGTAGATCATATTCCCAATTTTCATTGAGAAATATCCCATCTAGACTTGGCGTGCCAAACGGTTCTCTTGAAGTGGATGCAATGTCACTTCTTATGGATTAACTTCTAAGGACCTCTACTTTAGGAAGAGCATTAGAAGGTGGTAGCTCAGTAGGGCCTTCATTAAACGAAGTGGGTAGAATATCCACATGGACACTCTTTGGGAGGGTAGGGTCTATGTGAGATGTGAATGGCAAATCTACTACCCCTTCTTCTTCGTTTACTTCGCTTGTCGCATGTTTAGAGCGTGTAGCTCTACTAAAGGTCTCTATTAGACGACTAAACATGCTATCCGGGTTGTGGGGCCCAAACTGGCATGTTTTGGCTTGCCTCCTCAGGGTTCTTGGTAGGGTGCCCTTCCATGACTTTAGAGTCAGAGGACGAGTCACTAGTCGCTATTTGTGGATCTTGGGTTGCACTTCCTTGGGTTCCAGCTCTGAAGGCCAAGATTCAGACTCTAGCACCCGACCAGAGTGTAGATGCATGTGACGTGGGTACCCTACGGGCATTGGTAACTACCCTTTTAGTCCACCCAAGTGGTATTCTCGGGTGTTTCCCACCTCGTTTTTACTTGTTTTTATATTATTTTCAATTCGTTTTTTACCCCCTTACTTATGGTCAAACCTCGACTAGGGCGTGTGATAGCTCGAGATGAGCGTATCGTTTAAAGGGTCCTAGTGTGCTTTACAGCACAGTGTTTGCCTATCCGGAGCTCCCGTGGTTCTCAGAACAGTCTATTTGCTTGTGGGGGAAGGGTGAAGGCTTTATCCCACATGCTCACTTCACTCCTTGGAGGGTGGGCTACATATAGAGCTCCACTTCCCTTAAGCTCTCACTTGAAAGAAAGCTATGGAGGCTCACTCTCCTATATATATATATCAAAAGACTGAGGCCGGGGTCGATTGGGGGTTTTTTGTTTTCAAATTTTTTTTCTCCAAATACAAAATTTCTTTCCTCCGTTTTTTTAAACTAATTTATTTTTTTGTTGTTTTTTATTGTTTATTGTTTTTGTTTTGAGAAAAAAATGTTTTCTAGGGTTTGTTTTCTGGGGCTTGGACCTGGTCTCACGAGGCCTTGCTGCTTGCACATAGCGCGGTCCCCTCGTCCGTGTTCGTGCATACGTGCACAGCGCAGAAAACTAGAAAACAGAGTGCGCACACACTGCGCGCGGAATAGAGAAATAACCAGAGAAACCAGAATTGCAAAAAACAAATTATAGAAAGCAAAAAATGTCAACACCATACACACAGTCGCCTTTCCTACAGTATAAATTTCACTTCACGCAACAGAAGCCCGAGCTGCAAACTGGAGCTTGGTGCAGGGCATTTCCCCGACAACGGCGCCAAAAATGTGCGCTTTTACCGCACGAGTCGGAGCTGGGGACTTGCCGAACACTATAAGCGAGCCACGAATGGCTGCAAGCATACAACCAGAAACTAGCAAGGCCAAACAGAAAGCAAAGGTGTGTCACTCACCGCTCAAACTACCGTCATCGTGAAGGATTCTCGCGTCGCAGTGAAGGAGGAGCCGCCATCGCCGCTCTACTGCCTTGCCACCACCGTGCCGCCACACAGTGCTCGATCGCTCTCTCTCTCTCTCTCTCTCACACACACACACACACGCACACACGCAGGAGAAGGGGACCGAGAAGATAAGGCAAGAGCACACTTTGTATTCAACACATTGAGAATGAGAGTTTTAGGGTTACATTTGACTCTTATAGGTGACTTAGCCGTTCACACATGGGCGCCCATACATGATCGGCTGATCCTAACCCTTATCTTGCTGATATTCAAGGTGCACCTCTCATCGGCGATCACCCAATTCCTTTATCCTTTACATGTGGTGCCGACAAGCCCGGCCCATGACTCAGAATACTTAAATTAATTACATGACGTAAAACATAGTACGTCTCATAGGTTAACACAATAGTACAATGTCATCAATAGTAGAACAAAGTCCTTTTCAGATTGTTCTCCTATTGTTACTACTGAACATTCTCATGAGGTTCTCCTTTTTTAGCATGGGTCAATGTATAAACATATTATGGTTTGCATATAATCCAAAAATATGCAAATACACAAAATAAAGGTACTTTTATGCACAATATGGTCTACTAGTCCCTAGCTTGATTGGAAAATCGGGACATGTGCATGATGGATTCTTTCCCATAGTCACTTGATATTTTTCATTGCATAGTAGTGATTTCTCGGTCTCAATTACAAACACTTCCATGCTTAATGACGAAATTCTCAAAGACCATAGCTATTTTTGATATTGCCGAATCTATTCTCTGGGCTACGATATCCTGTTGACCGATGGGCTACATCATTTGCTTCTTGGCATAGTCCTTTTTGCAACACAAATCCACTAGCCTCTAATGCTCGAATCTCATCCACAATAAGGTTTATACCTCATCTAACTAGCCATACAACTAGGGGTCTAGTAGGTGATTGATGGATGGTATTACATACTCTCCAACTATGATCCACGCTGTTGTTACAAAACCACATGAACTGATGCCTCTACTCCCTCACCACTCTCTCATACCATAGAAAGAAGGAGCTGGAACACCTTGTCCACATTTCTTGATGCTCTTCCTACACTTGTCATCTTGGCCACCTAACCATCCTGACCTTACTGTGTAGTGGTGTTTGATGTATAGTCCACATTGAGTCATGTATGTCATTCTCCATAATTTCCTACACCTTTGCTTCAATTGTTAATCCCTTTGCATTGTGTTGACCACCTTATGTAGCTAAAGGAATAGTGGGTGGAAAGTTTAATCTCCTACCTTGTTTCTTGCATGGCTGGTTTTCTATAACATACTCTGGATGATGTGATGAGTTACCTTCCTCAAGATTTATAATTGTGGGTTTTTATGCCGACTATAATGTTATCACCAATATAGTTTGGTTGCACATGCATTGGTGTGCCACTCACTGCATCCCCCAACCAATCTGTTGGTGGTTGAGATGAACTTGGAGCTTTTGATGTTGTGGCCTTCTTCATCAACTTTGTTATTGTAGGGCCTGCTCCATGACATTTACCTTGCATGAATGCATGCTTCTTTGTGGATTGCAAGAGGGCATTAGTGAGATATGAAACAACATCATCATATAAAGATATGGTTCTGTTGAAACCCTCTCTTGCTAAACCAACTTGCATGTTTTGTTTTTGCTAGATTGGTGGTCGACATGTGCGACAAAGTGGTGTCTTCCATATCCCTATAAATAGGAGATTAAGTCAACTAATGAGAATCAAAGTTGTAAGCTTCAACCACATTCCATAACAAAAGATTAATTTAATAATTTAGATTCCAAATGCAAGCTATTTGTTTTCAAAACCAAGACAATAATACTTACCCCTACAAGGTGCTTCCCCTAATGGGCATATCTGGTATGCCACCAACTAAGCCAACAATCCATGGCTGGTAAGTTTGCATCAAGGACTTTACCGTACATCCACCATGATCTAATGTGTCTATAACATACTCTGGATGATGTGATGAGTTACCTTCCTCAAGATTTATAATTGTGGGTTTTTTATGCCGGCTAACTATAATGTTATCACCAATATAGTTTGGTTGCACATGCATTGGTGTGCCACTCACTGCATCCCCAACCAATATAGTTTGGTTTTCTATAACACACTCTGGATGATGTGATGAGTTACCTTCCTCAAGATTTATAATTGCGGGTTTTTTATGCCGGCTAACTATAATGTTATCACCAATATAGTTTGGTTGCACATGCATTGGTGTGCCACTCACTGCATCCCCCAACCAATCTGTTGGTGGTTGAGATGAACTTGGAGCTTTTGATGTTGTGGCCTTCTTCATCAACTTTGTTATTGTAGGGCCTGCTCCATGACATTTACCTTGCATGAATGCATGCTTCTTTGTGGATTGCAAGAGGGCATTAGTGAGATATGAAACAACATCATCATATAAAGATATGGTTCTGTTGAAACCCTCTCTTGCTAAACCAACTTGCATGTTTTGTTTTTGCTAGATTGGTGGTCGACATGTGCGACAAAGTGGTGTCTTCCATATCCCTATAAATAGGAGATTAAGTCAACTAATGAGAATCAAAGTTGTAAGCTTCAACCACATTCCATAACAAAAGATTAATTTAATAATTTAGATTCCAAATGCAAGCTATTTGTTTTCAAAACCAAGACAATAATACTTACCCCTACAAGGTGCTTCCCCTAATGGGCATATCTGGTATGCCACCAACTAAGCCAACAATCCATGGCTGGTAAGTTTGTATCAAGGACTTTACCGTACATCCACCATGATCTAATGTGTCTATATTTCAAAAGTGCCTCTTCTTCACTCAATGCACAATGCCACTGCAGCATAGTCGCTTGTGCTCTTCTTGAAAATTCATGACTACATATTGTACCGTATGGATGTCCAAGCTTTATTCCAATGAAAAAGACACAATTGCTCACGACCTTCCCAATATATTCTTTTTTGCGCCACACCATTGTTAATCATTTCCCAGAATAGAACTTGTGCCACTGTGTCTTCCTCTTTCATTTCGCAAGACGCAATTGTCATAAGCTTTTGCAAGTTGCATGCCATCATATAACAGTTGGAAACAAGTTCAAAAGTTTAAAGAATTTTACAAGACCAAACTGTATCTTGGATCATATACATGTGCAGCCATTGTTGTCCATCCCTGCACATGCCTGATGTGATCAAAACAAACCCAAACCCTTCTCAAATCATCGTCTCGTTTTTGGTGCATACGATTCACCAGATCTAAATCTGATGTGGGTCCTATGGTTGACATTTTAAACATGTAACACTACCCAAGAAAACAACTACCATGGAAGAACTCAAAAACCCATTGTCTCTTTAATTCTAGGATACTGGAATCTGCACCTTGCTCTGAACCGTTGATCTTAGAAGCACGTACCATCCTCCTGAATCTAGAATTGGACAACTTAACAAACTATGTAAACTTAAGTTGATGAGAATAATAAAAAATTAAAATCAATATGGAACTAACATTACCTTTGACATTGAATTAGGAGATACATGTGTTCCAATAATAGTGACAACTCCATGTTGCTAATATTTGATCCATCCTTTGTATGCTTTCTCTGCATCCAATACAAGTTGTTTGGTGATATCCAATTGTATCTTTGTTGAACTACTTGCAGCCACCTCTGGAACTAGCTCTTGCACAAGTTCTCTTATCCTTTGCAATGCTTGCCTTGATGTGCCTCTTTGCACCTCATGTAAATGTTCCCCTTGATGTATCATCAATCTGGTCATATGTGGGTCAAGAGGCATGCAATAGTACACCGTAGCATCGTACATGCTTCTACATACAGGTTTGTTCTTTTAGTAGAAACAAGCTAGAGAGCCATATCCATCCGTTGTTAAGTCCAACGAGGGAAGTTTTTGTGTGAGCTTACCTATTATTTCAAAAAATACAAAGTCCTAATAAATACTCTTATTAATCAAGGTTTACTGAAATTGAGC